>NC_062215.1:33856578-34168610 GCF_902686445.1 Sciurus carolinensis
AGGCTGGTGACTTTATTTTTATTTGGGGGGTGGGGGAGCAGTGAAGGGCTTGTTGCATCAGATGTTAATAGAGATAAAAGTTCCCACACTTCTTTGTCTACTCAGCTTTGGTTCTTTCCCACTGCTCCTGTGTGCAGATGGATCCTGTTAGTCATCCAGTTTCTGATGCTGTTCCCTCTACCTTCCAGCACAAACATATACAACTGATGCAGTCACACTTTAGATTTCCCCCTCTTGTCTGCAAACAGGTTGGTAAAAGAAATTTCTTTGAATTAATCAAAGCTGCAAGTTAGCTTCAAAAAGGACTCCTGAGTTATCCAGATTCAAATTCAACTGTGCCTTTTTTGAGAGTTGGGGTGGGGATTGAACCTAAGGGTGTTTAACCACTGAACCACATCCCCAGCCAGCCCTTTGTTTTTTTTTTTGTTTTGTTTTGTTTTGTTTTTTTAATATATTTAGTTGCAGATGGATACAATACCTTTATTTTTTATTTATTTTTATGTGGTGCTGGGGATCAAACCCAGTGCCTCACACGTGCCAGGCAAGTGCTCTACCCCCAAGCTACAACCCAGCACCAGCCAGCCCTTTTTATTTTTTATTTTAGTTTTTAGTTGTAGATGGACACAATACCTTTATTTTATTTATGTAGCGCTGAGGATCGAACCCAGTGCCCCACGCTTGCGAGACAAGTACTTTACCACTGAGCCAGAACCCCAGCCCTATTTTTTATTTTGAGACAGGGTCTCGCTATGTTGCTAGGGTCTCATTAAGTTGTTGAGACTGGCCTCAAACTTGGGATCCTCCTGCCTCAGCCTCCTGAGTCTCTGGAATTACAGGCATGCGCCACCACACCTGGCTAACTATGGTTCTTGCCAAAGTTGTGCCTTCTGTGGGAACATTAGCTGTGGGATTGTTTAAATTAAGTCAAATACTTTTCAGTTTGGCCAAGTAGCTCACGTTCAGAATGTTTAGTTTTGAGCATGTGGAAAAAAGAAAGCAACAGAAGTGTGGCAAGGGATAGGCTATCTTAGGATAGGAAAATTAGAGGCAAAAGATGCTCAGGTGAGATTCAAATGGAGGATCAGGATCAGTTCCCTTTGTACATTACCTCAGCATTTCCCTAGGGTCAATCAACCAAACCACTAGGTGCTCCCACAGGTACAAACCTCTGGTAAAGGGAGAGGTATCATTTTGAATTTTAGCCTACAATGATGGAAAAGCCAGCCAGGGCCTGTAGGCTAAACGCATTTTGTTAGAGTTGACAGTTTTCAGTGTATTATTCTTAACAAAAGGTGATAACATGCTTGGATCTGTAAAGGATTGCACCTGCCTGAATTTCTCTAGGAGCTGTGAATATAGCTCTGGAGAGCTTAAAAGTAAGTCAGAATATTTCACGTCCCTGTTCATAAATTACCAATGCCTTCCCTTGCCCTTCAGGTATAATCCAGCTCTTCTCTGTAGGTGTTGCACAACCTGTCTCCTTCCTCTGTCTCCCCCTGGTCCCTGCCTGGTGCACCCTGCTTCATTCTGCTGCAGCTGCACTGGCCTCCCTGAAGTTTCTGAAAATGCCGTGCATCTTTTTGCCCCACGAGGTTTCTGCTGTTAGCCCTGCTTTTCAAGATGCCCTTTCTCCAAACTTTTGCATGACTGACTCCTTTTCTCACTTGGGTTTCAGAGAACCCCTCTGTGAGCTAGACCAGTTGTGCCCCACCCTGTCCCACCCCTCAGCCTCTTTTGAGCCCCTTAATTTTTTTCAAAGCACTTTAGTATCATCTGGAAATGTATTGTCTACTTGTTTATTGGAGTGGAAGTCTGAGAGCTCTTCTGACTTTCTGCTGACAAAGCTTGGCAGTGAGTGGGCACTGGGCAAATACCTGTTGATTGAATGAACGCATGACCTAGCGAGGCAAGGTTTCCAGTTTCTAAGTAGAAATAACACTTTATTCTTTCAGAGATAAAAAGGAAAAATATCGGGCTGGGGATATAGCTCAGCTGGTAGAGTGCTTGCCTTGCAAGCACAAGGCCCTGAGTTCGATTCCCAGTACCACAAAAAAAAAAAAGAAGGAAAAATATCTTTTTAAAGTACCTTTCTTGGGGGGGGCCCCTGGGATTGAACCCAGGGGTACCTAACCACTAAGCCACACCCCAATCCTTTTTTATATTTTTTTGTATTTTAATTAGAGACAGAGTTGCTTAGGGCCTCACTTAAGTTTTGAGGCTGGCTTTAAACCTGAGATCCTCCTGCTTCAGCCTCCCAAACTGCTGGGATTATAGGTGTGCTCCACCACAAAAAGTACCTTCTTATCCCGGGAAAAGAAGCAAAAATTCTCTTTTCCCAGGATAAGAAACTACTCTCAAAATTAACTTTCTTTTGTAATTTCTGCTTTTTATACTATCATTGCTTTTTTCCATGTATAAGTTGCCAAAGCTTTCAAAAGCTATATTCTTTTTGTAGTTGTTAATAAACAGTGCGTGCCTCCTCCCCGACCTTCCCTAGGCCTCACTGTTTTCTCCTGACAAGCATTAGCATTTCCATCAGAAATCACACTTACACTAATACCAGGAGACACTATACATGGGGCTAAGAACCTGGGCTTTGGAATCAGAAAGAACTGGATAATTAGCTGTATGACCTTGGGCAATCGAAAATTCTCTAAATCTTTATTCCTTATTTGTAAAATGGGACTAATTATAGTTCCTATCACACAGGATTTATGAGAGGATTAAGTGAGAGAATGCAGGGGAAACCAGGCACAGAGCCTGGCACATAAGCACCCAGCTAGCTAATAATAACACGCACGTTAGTGGTTGGATTCTCCTCTCTGGCAGGAATCCATTCCTAATCCATTGATTTAGGAATGGCCAGTGGAGAGGAAGACTCCCAGATCTTACATTAGTATAAATAAATGAAGACCAGAAATGACACTCATATCAGAACTGGCATGGAATTTAAAGATCATGTAATTACAAACTGCCTGCTGCCCATCTCTTAACAAGCACCTGCTTGGAAGAAGTACTATTTGTGAAAGTTTGCAGAAGGAAGTGTTGTCTGCCTGTGGCCCTAGCCATTTTGGGCTTTATCCTTGATACAGTTACATAGTTGGGCCATATTATCTCAGCCTTTCCAGAACTGTTTTTACTGAGAAAACATCAGTGTCTGTTCTTTGTGTTCATAGGCCACTGTCAGAAATAGCTTTATATAACTCGTTTCTACTGTTCTTATATTGAAGACGTTAGCTGCAGCCTCTCTTTATGTTCGCTTTAAGAAGTTCATGGGAGAAATTCTTTCAGAACATGGTGCCAGGAAAAGCTTTGCCTCTCCCAGGGAACTGGTTTGCTTTTTCTTTGTGGACAATTGGAAATTTATAACTGCTCATATTTCTCCTTTTGCTTGAGCTGCCAGAAAGTACAGAACCAAATTTGTGGCTTGATTTTAGGAACTGTATAGGGCCCTGCATCCTAATTTTTTCCCATTGTTAAACTTTTAATTTTTGTTTTCTCTAATTTCAAGTGAATGACTTGTAACTTTCATTACAAGCTGGATAGATACTGGATTGGGTATTTAGGGGAAACTGGAGTTGCAGCTCAGTGGTAGAGCATTTGCCTGGCATGTGTGAGGCCCTGGGTTCAATTCTCAGCACCCCATACAAATAAATAAATAGAAAAAAGATGCATTGACAACTAAATATTTTTAAAAATGCATTTTTAGATATTTCATTTTAGAGAGGCTCAAACAGATGAAAAGGACTTGCTTAAGACACTACCACTAATTAGGGCAAAGAGAAACAAAACACACCTCTTGTTTCACAGGCCAAGGGCCCTTTCTACTCTACATTCTAGAGGAATACAAACTCCTGACCCAAACCCCAAATCACCTATAATGTCTCAATGTTTAGGCAAAGGTACTTTCTGTCTGTTTTGGGGCAAAGGAGCGCTCTGCCATGGAGGTGCAGCTCTGCTGTCCTCTGCATTTCTGTTACCTGGCTGGGTCAGTAACACTTTGTGCTCTCCTGTGTCCTGAGTTACAGGGCAATTAGCCTTGCCCTGGTCTTGAGAATGTGGTTATGTCCAGACTTTCCCTTGGGAAAGGAAGGCTTGACATGCAGATGCCAGATGGGTGTTTTCTGTGTGTGAACGGTGGCTGAGCTTACTTGCACCAAAGCAAATTGGCTTTATTTTATTTTGCCTGATATGAAGTTTAGTTCCAGGAGATATTGACCTTCCTGATGATTTATTTTGTTTTGTTTTCTCAGGGAGTTTCATTGGGGAGTGCTGTACCTGGCACAAGTGAGTGTCGTGTTGAGCATATCCTGCCAATCAGGAATATTTTGATTATTGCTTTGAGCTAGAGAAAAGGAAATGCTGAAGCCCGGCATGGTGGCAAGTTCAAGGCCAACATGGGCAACCTAGTTGGACTTTGTCTCAAAATAAGAAATAAAAAGGGCTGAGGATATAGATCAGTGGTAGAGTGCCCCTGGGTTCAATTGCTAGTACCAGCACCACAAAAACAGAGGGGGGAGGGGTTGAAAGAAAAAAAAAAAAAAGAGGAACCTTTGGCTGAAAAGCTGAAATTTAACCTTGGTTTTATTTTCCTGGGCGATACTCATTCAGCAGATAATAAGGCCTTTGGGAGATAAAGATGAGTTAAGATATGGACTCTGCCCACAAGAGCATATTCTCTAGACCAAGTGATAAAGGCATGTGTATAAACAACCAGAGTACAAGGTAGCAAGGGTTTAGAGTCATTACAGAGATACAGAAAGAAGGGTGGTTTGGTTGGAGGTGGTCCTGTAAAGAATGAAGAGGATTTAAACTTGCAGAAATATTCCAGGGACCAAGGATTCATTTCCCAAGGTCCCCTTTCTGTCTTGTCTGGGTAGGAAGGATCCCTTCGGGGAGTGGGACAGGACTTGAGTCCTGGTACTAGTTCTTTCTAGTTGTGTGACCTTGGGCAAACAGTTTAACTTATCTTGAACCTTTTCCGCATCTAGAAAACAGGGATAATCATCATAATGCTGCCTTTTTGAGTTGCAAAGTTTTTTTCTACTTTTTTCTGGGTTGTTAAGAGTCGAGATAATAATGGATAGCAAGTACTTGTCCTTTTTGGTCATGGTCTTCTAAAGAACAAAGAGATTTAAACATGCAGGAACACACCAGGGGGACCTGCATGCAAAGGTACAGAGGTATGAAGGGGAGAGGGAATGTATGAAGAATGCTCAGCAGGTACCTGAGATACGGGAACTCTGGGCTGCCTTGCTGCAGCTAAGACCAATGGCAGGGAACTATGACTTCTATTCACAGTGGAATGCCTTTAAAGATTTTTAAAGTTTATTTATATTTGTGGAGGGTTTTGCTAAGTTGCTGAGACTGGACTTGAACTTGGGATCCTCCTGCCTCAGCCTTCTGAGTCACTGTGATTACAAGTGTGTGCCACTGTGCCTGGCTCATAGTAGAACACTTACGAATGAAGAGCTAGCTGTGAACAGTGGCTAATTGACATGGATTAAAAAGTGTCCTGACTAGGAGACTATGTCTAGGGATTCCCAAATCTGGCCACCTTAAGAATTCCTGGGCCTCACCAAAGATCTACAAAAAATAATTTTCAGAATGGGGACTCTGTAGTAAAAACATGGTAATAACTCACACCCTACCCCACCCCAATATTTCCTGTGACTTTTATTCCCTGCAACCCTGCATTTTCCTAATGCAGCCAACCCCACACTTGTCTGGATTCTGGAAACCACGGGGTCCATGGTTAATCACCTTGGCCGAAATTACCAAACATCCTTGGCCTTGCCTTTCCCTCACTCTATTTTTGCCTCTTCCTTTTCTTTGTAGCCCTCATCATTCATTATATTTCTCTGCCCTTTGTCTCTTCTTTATTTCCTTGATATTTGTCCATTAGGGGACCTCTCTAAAGTGACCCACTGTCAAATGGATCTTAAGGTAGAAATAAATTATCTTTCAGTATTTGCTGTATTAATGGTATAAATGTGTATCGTGTAAACCTAAATTAAATGGTGCTTTTAGTTTGTTTTATTCATGAGACTCTTAATTTGTTTCCTTTAGGATTTGAGTAAAAAAGTTAGCCCCACACTTAAATCCAGCTTTGAAGTTAAATACTCCACTACCAAGGACCAAAAGCCAGCTGTTTCTTGTACTAATCTGTTGTCCTACCTTCTGGTTCAGGTTATTTTCTTTTCTCTTGCATTTTCTCTCATTTTTGCGATTAATGTTGGAGCATTGAGTCTGGAGGTATTTTAAGAGGGTGCAACATCTTCATTTGACATTATAATTAGTTAACTGGAACTCTCCTATTTTGCTTAAAGTTCTAGAGGACTCAGGTACCAAAGATTTGCTTCCCCAGGCCCCTCTCTGGCTTGTCTGGGTAGGAAGAATCCAGTTGGGAGTGGGAAGGGACTTGAGTTTTGGTACTAGTTCTTTTTAGTTATGGATCTTGGGCAAACAGTTTAATTTCTCTTGAGCCTTTTTCTCATCTAGAAAACAGGGATAACCGTCAGATATGATAGCCTATGCCTGGGACTCAGGAGGCTGAGGTAGGAGGATCACAAGATCAAGGCCAGCCTCAGCAACTTAGTGAGGCCCTAAACAACTTAGACACGGTCTCAAAATAAAAAAATAAAAAGGACTGGGAATGTTGCTCAGTGGTAAAGCACCTCTGGGTTCAATCCCCAGTATCCCTTTCTCCCCACAAGAAAGGGGATAATTATCATAATGCCTGACTTTTTGAGTTGCAAAGTTTTTTTGTATTCTTTTTTTCTGGGTTGTGAAGAATTGAGATAATGATGCTTATCAAGTACTTGTCCCTTCACTGACCCATAATAGGGAATTAATAAACTGAAGCATCCAGGGCTTATTGGCAGTTGCTGGGGCCTCTTCCGTCCTTCCCCCACTTCTCAGCTGCCTTCAACCAAGGCTTCCTGAGCTTGTACTTTGTGCCATTATTTGGGCTAGTTATGAGAGATGATTAACCAGACATTGTCTCTGGCCAGAAATAGCTCTCAATCTAGTGGGAAGACTGACCCATTAAACAACTAGCTTTGTGGAGGCGTCTTGAATTCTTTGACAAAGCCATATTGGCAATGTGCTTGTCTCCCCTCCATGTACCAGGCCTGAAAGGGAAAGAGGCTTTAATTATTTATAAAATCTACTTGCTGTTCCCATACAGAGAAGAAATCCAGACATTTACTGCAGAGTCAGTTTCTCCTACCCCACTCCCTTTCCTGTCCTTTATGAAATGACACCATTAGATGACAGTTTAATAATTTCTAAAACAAAATACATCCATCTTTGGGCTGGTGATGGTTGGGTATTTAGACATACCAGCCTCCTTTTGAAGGTGCCTCTTCCCTTTTTTACTCTCTGAGTTTTAAAAAGTTCCTTTTCTAAATTCCAGTTGTGGAAAGGCAGGGGGCCCAACCACATGTGTCAGAGTCTAGAGTTTTGGATCTGTTTGAATTGGGAGATGAAAGTGAGAAAGCCAAAGGCATGCTGATGGCTGAACAAGGGAATTGTATTGGCAGGTTTGGGATGAACGGCTTGCAGTTAATTGGGGCCCCAGCTGTGCCCTGGGGACCAGCAGTTAAAGAGAAATCAAGGTCACACAGTGCCCATAGTCCAGAAGACATTCATTTATTCTGCATATATCCGAGTTTGGGAAACATGGATACGATCACTTCAATGAAAGTAAAACTGCAATTGTCAGTATCGCTGAGTGTGCGGAATAGGTGACTTGACAGTGAGAGTTGGAGTGGGTTCCCTGGTGCAATAACTTCTGAAGATAGGCCGTATCTCCTAATGTTTTAAGACCATGTTCTCTCTCTCTCTCTCTCTCTCTCTCTCTCTCTCTCTCTCTCTCTCTCAGTGCTGGAGATTGAACCCAGACGTACTTTACCACTCAGCTACAACCCCAGCCTGTTCTTTTTTTATTTTGAGACGGGGTCTTGCTAAATTTCTCAGGCTGGCCTTGAACTTGCAATCGTCCTGCCTCAGCCTCCTGAGTTGTTGGAATTACAGGCATGCGCCATCCTGCCTGGCCAGCCTCGACAGCTTAGTGAGACCCTGCCTCAAAATTAAAACAAACAAAAGACTTTACAAGAGTTCCACTGTGAATAGAAGTCAGTTCATTTCCATAGAGTTGTTCTTAGCTGCAGCAGTGGTAGCCTGTTGTGCCTTTAGCACAGGGTCTTGCTAAATTGCCAGGCTTGCCTTGAGCTTACAATCCTCTTGCCTCAGCCTTCCAAAAGTTGGGACTATGGACATGCGCCATCATGCCTGGGGAAGGAAAGGATCCCTTTCCTTCTTGGCCTAAAGCAAGTTTGACACTTCAGTTTTCTGTGAGTCTTGCTTAGAACAGCAGCTCAGACTGCCCTGGGGTCTTGTAGGGACCACCCTGGGAGGAGACTTCTAGATAAGAAATCTGGGAGTTTCTCTAGGGCTCTAAAAGTCACTGCCAAACTGATTTGGGCCACCTGGGAAGGTGCCTTATGGGTTATTCTGGACTTGGAGAGGCAGAACTAGAAATGTTTCTGTGGTCATGTGAACTGTCATAGGTTCACATGGTGTGGCTCATCTGAGCTGTAACTTCACATACTGAGTTTCAGACATCATCAACAAGTCTTAGCCAGTTGGCATCACAAGAGTCAGGCTGGCTTTTTAATTTCGTGGAGTGTTAATAGTGAGTCCCATGTAATGCCCAGAATTAGATATTTTAAATGTATTGGATAGTAGCAATGTAACTAAGGAGATTTTTTTTTTTAAACAGCTTTACATGGCAGCATGATTTCACTGATGGTTGTTCATTTTACTCAGTTAACATTTTTCAAGAATCTCTAATGTGCTGGGCATGGTGGCACATGCAAGGGCTGGGAATACAGCTTAGCAGTAAAGTGCCCCTAGGTTCAATTCCTGGTACCAAAAAAAAAACCTCTGTCAGTTCTGGACCCTGAATCCTGTGGAACCCACTGTGAGGGATGACCCATAAGACTGAACTTTCGACCGCATGAAGTTCCCAGTCTGATGAGGAGTATGAGCAATGTAATAAAATGCCATTCTAGATAAAGGTGAAGTTTTTGTGTGCTAGGGGGAAGGGGCCACAAGCTTAGGGTCTTATTTGAGCTGGGTATTACAGGATGAACGGGCATAGGTTAACACATTTAAGGAATGAAACTTGAGAAAAAACACAAGGTAGTGACCAGACTTGGTGTGTTGGGGAAACAGGTTTAGAGTGGAGTTGGGGAGGTGATGAAAATATAAAGAGTTGGGAACAGGATCTTGATGTCACCTGACAGTTTGGACCATGTCCTATAGGCTGCTAGGAAACCACTGGAGATTTAGAAACATGAGAGAGATGTGATTAGATTGTATTTTATAAATAGAATTCTAGAATGGGCTGGAGAGGTAAGAGCTGAGTCAGGGAGTCCAGTTAGGGAGCAAGCATAGTAGTCCACAGTGATAGAGGATGAGGCCCCCACAGGGCTGCTGGTGACTGTGAGGATGGCAGTGGAAATTGGGGGTTTAAGGAGAACCAACTGTCTAGGGGAGAAATGAAGTATGATGTAGGAGGGAGAGGGAGGAAATGGCGTTTCCTGCTTAGGCAACTGGGCCTATAAGAGAAAGGAACAGAATTGGGGTGAAGGTTATGGGGGCAAAGGAAAGAGAAAAGAAGATGATTTTTTCTTTCATTTTGCAATGCTGGGGATGGAAGGGGGGGGCGGGAGGGCTCGTGTATGCAAGGCAAGTGCTCTACCACTGAGCCACACCCCAGCCCACATTATTGGCTTCAGATGTTTGTTTCAGTACCTATTCCTAAGATCTTGATGGAGGGAAATAGTTGAGGGTTCAGGAGTAGGAGGCACAAGTTCAGATGGCTTGTGAGGATTTAGAGAATGCCCAGGGGAGCAGTCAATCAGAGGCACAAGGTAGAAGCACCTCCAAGGAGAAACATGGAAGGAAGAGCAGCCATGAGATTGAGGCTGAGGTGGAAGAACATGGTGAAACCATGATCTTGCAGGAGAAAGCAGCTGAAGGCCACACCAAGGAACAGGGTTAGCAGTCAAAAGTAATAGTGTTTGCATTTGACATCTGGAAGCTGCCCATACTTTTGCTATTCAAGATCCCAGTTGTGATAAATGATATTCATGAGGCCTTGCCAGAAAGCCTTGTAGCTCTTCCATTCCTCGGGTGGATCTGTATTGTATCAGTGGATCCAGCAATACAATTAGAAATCCATGTCTTTGGTCTGCTGTAGCTTCATCCAACTGTGTAGAATCCCATTTACTCAGTTGTACTTGGATGCTTGTTATGCTGTCTCTTTTCATGGAGGAACTAAGGAATAATTTATTTATTTTTATTAGTACCAGGGATTGCACCCTGCAGGGCTTAACTACTGAGTCACATCCCCAGCCCTTTTTAAAATGTTTCGAGATAGGATTTTGCTAAGTTGCTGAGGCTGGCTTTGAACTTTTAATTCTCCTGCCTCCACCTCCCTGAGCTGCTGGGATTACAGGTGTGTACCACTGTGCCCAGCTCAAAGGAATCTTGCAAGGTGGTTATAGGGTAGGAGCTCTTAGGACATTCTGGGAATCATGTCTACTAGATTACTCATTGTCTCTTCTTTAGCCACTCACAGGAAAATTTCAGAAAATTTGTATCCTGAGCAACCAGTGTGTTTTTATTTCATAGGAAATGATAAACCTTGTAAATTTTGATTTAATCAGTCCCTGTCCCTGCTCTGGTGACTGGGAGCTCAAAGCCAAGTGTAACTTCATTGATTATTTAGCAACTTAACAATATACATGTCTATGTCCAAACTCTCCTTTTGTTTTTAATTTTACTCCCCATCCTAATTTCTTTTTTTTTTTTTGCGGTGCTGGGGATTGAACCCAGGGCCTTGTGCTTGCAAGGCAAGCACTCTACCAACTGAGCTATATCTCCAGCTCTCTTCCCCCATCCTAATTTCTTTATTTTAAATCTTATTGTGTTATATGTGATTTTATAATTAATCTCAAATACTTTGAGTTCTCTTTCTTTCTTTTTCTTTTTTTGGTATAGGAATTGGACCCACATCCCTAGCCCTTTTAATTTTGTTTTGAGACAGGTTCTCACCGTGTTGCCTAGGCTGGCCTTGAACTTGCCATTCTCCTGCCTCAGCCTCCTGAGTTGCTTGGATTAAAGCCATATGCCACCATCCATATTTTAAAAATTGAAATTGTAGACAAACCTGAAGTAATATCTGATCTGTTTGATAGCCAGTTAGCAATAGCTACTTCCGATATCAAGTAAATGTCATGCAAGTTGCAGGGGAACTGCCTCTTATATGCAGATGTTCTAACAAATGCAAGTCTCACATGGAGCCCTCCTCAGGTGAAGTGTCAAACTAAGGATCCCATAGTAAATACATTCCTCTGCGAACAGATGTTGCAAAAGCATGTTAGCATCTGTCTCTGAATGGCCTCTGTAAGGTTGGCATGGTCTATGACCTTTCTAAAATCAAGGCCTTATCAAAATGAAGGTTGGTGGATGGATACTTTGCTCTGGGGCAGGATTGCAGATTTCAGTTGGCAGGCATCATTACACACGGAACCAGGACTTTAAAGAGTAGAAGGAATCCTAGAGATCATGTAGGATTATTGTCTGACAGATAATCCCCCTGAAATCAAGACTAGACCCTGTATCCAAGTTTGAGATGAATGGTTGGCTTTGTTTTTCAGGGAGAATGCCTCCTTGACAGTTCAGGTTAGTTTTATTATCAGCTAGATGGATTTGAAGTACCACCTGGGTCAGTGCTATAAAAGGTATCTATAAAATGATGATATTGATTTTTTTTTTTTTTTCCTGTGTATCTTGCACATCAGCTTGTGGCAGTTTTAATAGGGGATTTTCAAAGAAGTTTTCAACAGTGAGGCCCCATCCTGAGATTAGCAGTGTCAGTATAGACCCCATGGGTAACTTGTCTGATGCACCAAGTGATGGAGTGTTCTGTTGTTTGGAATGACAGCAATAATATCAGGTCCCCAGTTAAGCCACAAAGGCCTACTTAAACCACAATGCATCTTTAAGTGGATTAGTTTAGGCCCTAACCTCCTAACCACCATGAATCAACCTGGGGCACAGGAACAGTGTTCCCTTTGGTTGCGTGAACAGGAACAGCTCCTTCACCATTTCTCCCTTGCTGGGAAGGATGGTTGTAGCTAATCAAGGTTACTGAATAGTGACCAGGTGCCAGGTGCAGTGTTTGAATGCCTTGCTTGCATTATCATTTGATTCTCTTGTCTCCTTCAGGAGGTAGACACTGTTGTTATCTCCTTTCAGGCTGTTTGCCCAGTGGTAATGCAGCTAATGAGAAGAACCCAGACTCAATCCAAGTTCATCTGCCTCTAGATCCTGCGCTGATGACTACACTGCTGTCCACTCTTCCTGTGTGGCAGATCAGAGATCCTGGGTCTTTGCTGCCTTCTTTGGGTTCTGGATTCTGGCAAAATTAGGCTGGGTAAGGAGGACAACTCTGTTGGCTTAAAGGCCTTCCACAGGCATTCCATCTCTTGTTCTTTTTTCTGATTTCCAGTCTCAGAAATGGCTTGCCAGCTCACTTTCCACTGCCACCACTGTGCATCCGTGCTTCTCACATTCCTCACGGATGGTTGGACAGAACATGGGTACTCAGTCATGGTTCTGCCTTCCAGATTACAGGTGTGCGCCACTGTGCCCGACTGATGCTGCTGTTTTATTTATTTTTTAACATAGACTCAGTGATGTAAAGAACAGGTATGGATGCCAATGACAGATCTTTAATCAACATCCAGGGTTTAAAAGTTCTTCTGTAAGCTAGTGTACAACTGTAATCCCTGCAGCTTTGGAGGCTGAGACAGGAGGATCGCAAGTTCAAAGCCATCCTCAGCAATTTAGGGAAGCCTTTAAGTAACTTAGCAAGATCCTGTCTCAAAATTTAAATAAAAAACGTGAAAGGCTGGGGATGTGACTCCGTGGTTAAGTGCCCAGGGTTCAATCCTTGGTACAAGAAAGAAAATGGGGAAAAATGTCATCTGTGGTCCAGAAAAATCATGATTTTTTCCTGGGCACAGGACTGAGTGGAAGGTGTGAGGGGAGAATTGGATTTGATGGAGGCTATGGACCCAGGGTGACTTTGCCTCCTTCTTCATTACATGGGAGGGACAGGAGGGGACCTCTTTCATGTGCGGTAGGTGGTGCAGGTAGGTGGACTGATCTAGCCACCAGTCCAGTAAGAAGCAGAGGAAATTCAGTTCAGTGATGGTGTTTAATGACTACTGAGCTCGGGGGTACATAAAGGACCACGTGACCCCTCTAGTAGAAAATGCAGAAGCAGAAAAAGAGAATTCCAATAGGCTTAAGCTAGAGGTAAACAGAGAAGGGGCCATTGAGCCAATGCTGAGGTGACATTTGAACTGAGTCTTTCTTAAAATATTTTATAGTTGTTGATAGACACAATATCTTTATTTATTTTTATGTGGTGCTAAGGATTGAACCCAGTGCCTCATGCATGCAAGGAAAGCACTCTACCACTGAGCTACTGCCCTAGCCCATGAGTCTTTTTTTAAAAACTTGTTCTTTTTAGATATACATGATAGCAGGGTATATTTTGGCATATTATACATATATGGGGTGCAACCTATTACAATTTTGATCCCATTCTTGTGGTTGAACATGATATGGAGTTACCACTGGTTCTGTATTTATATATGAGCATAGGATAGTTATGTCTGACTCATTCCACTGTCTTTCCTATGCTCATACCCACTCCCTTCCCTTCATTCCCCTTTGTCTAATCCAGTGAACTTCTGCACTTCCCCTCCCTACCCTCTGTTGTTGTGGGTTAGCATCCACATATCAGAGAGAACATTTGACCTTTAGTTTTTTGGGACTGACTTATTTCACTTAGCATGATAGTCTCCAGTTCCATCCATTTACCAGTAAATACCATAATTTCATTCTTCTTTCTGGCTAAGTAATAGCCCACTGTGTATATGTACCACATTTTCTTTATCCATTCATCTGTTGAAGGGCACCTATGAGCTGAGTCTTAGTGAACAAGTGAGGGTCTGGAGAGGAGAGATGAGAAGGTTGTATCACACTGGGGGCGAGGCATTAACAAAACCATGGGCGTGTGAATATAAGTGTGGCGTCATGGGGGAACTATGAAGAGCTTTTTCCCAGTTGCCCAAATCCTAAATACTTATAAGAGAGTTCTTGACACATGGTCAACTGTTAATGTCAGTTCAGTAAGTAGAGTATAGAATATAAGGTATAGATGAGATGAGATGAGGCTGGGAACATATACTTGGAATTTACTGTATGGTTACTACATGCCAGTCACACATGCTGAGTACTATGTATCTCTTAATTTAGTTAATCCTCACAAGAGCCTTATCTAGTAGATATCATTGACCTAATTGAGATCCAGAGAGGTTAAGTAATTTCTTCAAGGTTTACATAGCTAATAAATGATGGGGCTGGGATTTGAAACTGCTTCCAGGTTTTTGCTTTGTTAGCCTCTGCCCTGTAATTGGCTTTCTGAAGGCCATGAGAGTTATGACACCGTCAGATCTGCTTTCAGAATAGACAACAGTGTCTAAAATGCAGAGGGTGGATTTGAGGAGAAAGGCTTAGGAGCTTGTCAGGGCTGTATAAATCAGAGAACATGGCCACCAATGAAGCCAACTGTTGGAAGGACCTTCATCGCAACACACCCCATGTGTCTTTCAGTGTTATAACTACCTGGCCTCACCTTGAAAAGGTAATTCTAGGTTTGGGGAGATGCAGTCTGAATGGCACCATCTTGTAGGGTGCTTCAATTCAGAATAAAGGGTCCCAGTGGAAGCAGCAGACCGCCCATTCCACTGGGTTGAATCTAGCTACACACAGGCTTGTGGTTCAACTTGAAAGCAGGAAAGAAATGAGGCTTTGTTAAAGGACCCCACCCCAAACTCCTTGTCTGTTCAAACTCTCAGGGCTTCTTTTTTTTTTTTTTCTTTTTTTTCTTTTTAAGCAGTAGCAACTGTTTTGTGTTTCATTGGCCATTAAAAATAATAGCTGTGGCCGGGTATGGTGTTGCACGCATGCCCGTAATCCCAGCAGCTCGGGAGGCTGAGGCAGGAGGATTGCAAGTTCAAAGCCAACCTCATCAAAAGTGAGGTGCTAAGCAACTCAGTAAGACCCTGACTCTAAAATAAAATACAAAATAGGGCTGGGAATGTGGCTTAATGGTTGAGTGCCTGAGTTCAATCCCCAGTACAAAACAAATAATAATAGTGATAACTGTGATTTTGGTGTGTATTGTGTGCCAGACCTGAGTACTTCTGTTCTCTCATTTGATACTTAGCATCCTAAGTATCAAATAAATAATATAAATAATAAATCATACAAACTTTTTGGTATTATTTATTATTGTTGTTGTTGTTGTTGTTATTATTATTATTATTATTATTATTATTATTATTATCAGGTTTGGGAAGCTGAGGGTCACAGTGGTCACCTAACTTGCCAAAAGTCACCCAGCTAGAAAGGAGTAAGAATGGTTTGTGAGATGCCAGAGACCATTTCTATTCCAGTCTCTGCCTACTTTCTGCTAAAACACTCCTTGGAAACAGTGATGCAGAGGCACACCTTGGGGATGGCCTGATCAGTCTGGAGGAGTTGCTTCCTCTAGCGAGTTTCACATACCAAGTCAGTTTCTGTGGCTCTGTGTGATGGTCTGGCTTGGCTAACCCAGCACTCAGCTTCTTCATGGCTTGACTAAAAAATGCATACTTGCTGCCTTTCTCTCGCGGTGACACTCAGAAGGTTCCGTTCTAAGTTCCAGCTGGAACTGCAGCTCCTCGTGAAAAGAGCCTGTCTGTCAGGCAGGCCAGCCAGGTCCGGAGTGCACTCCCTGTGCATTTGGCTCTCGAGGTGGTGTATCTGAGATCTTTGTTTTTAATCACAATATTTCACGTTTTTTCTTTCCATGCTGAGCCAGCTGGGGGTGGTAGCAAATCTTTCTTTAATTTCCACTGTGATGGATTATTAGTTCACTTAAAATGCTGTTTAATTTGTACATGTGCTCTGAGGCTTTAAAATACTGAGTTAATTTGATTATTGTTGGAAATCAATTTGGACTCCATAAAATGCTGAACGAGTTGGATTCACGTAGCCCCTGGACCCTGTGGCCCCATCGACAGGGATCAAAGTTCAAAAATTAAAATGCTCTATAGACCTATACCCTTAATTCCTTCCTTAAAAAAAAAAAAAATCACCAATTTCATTTTCCTTTCTAAGAATCAATTCCAGGGGCTGAGGAGATAGCTCAGTCGGTAGAGTGCTTGCCTTATAAGCACAAGGCCCTGGGTTCGATCCCCAGCACCCAAAAAAAAAAAAAAAAAAAAAAGAATCAACTCCAACAAGCAGGTTTCTCAGTTTTCCCTTAGAAGAGAAGGAGGTCACAGGAGGTGGATATTCTTCAGTCTCTGGCTGAAAGATAATTTCTGTGATTCATCCTGCTCCTTCCTTTCTTCTTTATTCTCTTGTCTTTTTCAAGTTCAGAGCCATGGTGAACAGTGAGTGTGCATGTGTGTATGTTTGTGACACACTTAAATTTTTTTTCCTTATTTATTTATTTATCTCATTCATAAGGTTTATTCTATTTTTAAAATTTTAAAATTTTTTTACATTTTAAACATTTTTGTTCAAAACTTAGACACAAACTAAGACCCACATAAGCTAAGGACTACGCAAGGGTCAGGACCCTCAGTAACACTGTCTTCTACCTCCTACTAGGTTTTTAGGGACTATAATACACAGGGAGCTGATTATGATCCTCCTTCTGAAGGACTTACCTAAGGCTGTTTTACAGTCAAATTGTTTTTATATAAATTGGAATTACTCTAAAATAGTGATAAAATATATAGTGTAGTAATACATAAATCAATAACAGATTATTATCTATATAGAGGATTATATACTGATGCATAACTGTACATTCTATACTTGTTACCAAAATCTCAGTCCTTATTCCAGATGCCAATTCAATAATAAGGACATAGTTTTGAGAAAAAGTTAAAAGAAGGTTTTACTGTTCTTCTAGCAAAAGAGAAACACAGGATTGCCTTTCTTCCTCATTGTAGGCAGAATTATCTGTCCTTGATCCCACACTTACCAAAGGAACCAAGTAATTCAGACTTTGGGGACAGCATTAGAAGTTCTCAGAAATGACTATATCCCAAATTAACAAGTAAATTACAACTCTGGACAGAACATGTAGAATGTATCCTTTGAATTACCTCTTTACAAGCCTCATGTTCCCCTTGATAGGCAGAATCATAGCCTCTGAGACAGGAGTCCCCCTGTCCTCCCTAATCTCTCCCTCTCCCTAATCTGAAGGGAAACAGGATTACCTTTCTTCCCCTGACACAACTTATATTTTAAAAAATGAGTATGGGGGATTTAACCCAGGGGCAATTTACCACTGAGCACATCCCCAGCCCTCTATTTTGAGACAGGGTCTCATTAATTTACTTAGTTGCTAAGGCTGGCCTTGAACTTGCAATCCTCCTGTATCAGCCTCCTGAGTCACTGGGATTACAGGCATGTACCTCCATGCTTGACTGACACACTCACATTTATTACAGACTGTAAATGCTTATTCTGCAGAAAGTAGCCTTGAATAAGTTTTGGGATTCAGATTTGAAGTTGAGCATAACCAGAAACTTCTGCCTATGAACTTTTTTTTTGAGGTTTCCTACAGAAGAGAAGTGAGAAAAGGAATAATTCTACTCCAGGGAAATGCATAATTTAGAAGCTGTCTGCATGCATAAGAAAACAGACTCTGTAGCTGCTCTGTAAACGCAGAAAGGCAGCCAGGGTCATTGTTTCCCTTTCTTCCCTTGGTGTTTACATAAGACTGATGAGTCCTGTGCTCCCTACTGGGCAGCGGAGGCCACGACTTAGAAGCACTGGGCCTGGGGGAAGCCTGCTACTCACTGTTCTCTGCCTGTCTTCTCTGTTTCCTTACCCTAGCCCACTACCCCTTCCCTTCCTGGATATTCTGTCCTTCTTGACATATTGGAAAGGTTGAAGTTATTTCAGGAAAGCCCAAGCTGTGTGCCTGGCTCTTTCTACCACCTGTAACTCTTTGACTTCCAGTAGCACTGGTTTACTATAAGCTGTTTTGTCCATTTACCTCATGCTCAGGGGCTCTGGATCCAGGGGTTCATGTGTCTTCCAGCCCTGTGTCCTGTGATGACCAGGTCTAACTCTGAGGCCAAGGTGGGGGACTCCACCTCCATATCCTTCAAGTATTTCTTTAAGGTGTGAAATCGGTGTGACCTGACCTCACATCTGTAAGGGAGACTGAGCAGGGAGACATTATGCTCTGGCCTCTATAGGTCTGAATCCCTCCAACAGTCAGGCATCTCGTGTATAATCGGTCACCTTAGATGTGGAACCTGTGTGACTCAGGGCTGCAGAAGGGATGTGTTCTCACTGTGGGATGAGGGGTAGTGACCACTGTTGTCCTTCAGCCTACTGGTGGGCAGTGGTCTTCACCAGGCAGGAAAGTCCCAGGAGTATAATGGCTGTAGTGACTGCTGTGGTGGAAGGAGGCCAGGGCGGAGGGCAACTTCCCTTTGGAAGATTTAGGTTCCAGTGAGGTTTAGAGGAAAGAGAAGGCTATGAATTTGCAAGATTTCTCCTAAGTGTCCAGATGGATCCCAGACATAATCCAACAAGGAACATCTGATTTTGTTTGTATGTCCTGTCCCCCCCCCCCCATCTCTCTAAATAATTTTATCTTCAAAGCATGACGCAGGTGTTAATTAACACTCAGGGCTCTCCTGGGAGGTAGACAAGTGGGAACACCATCCCTGTCAGTGAAGTCCAGGGAATAGACAGGTGTCAAAGCCTCAGGTAGGTAAGCCACAGAGGAGCAGAGTGAGCCTCAGGCCTTGGGGGCTGTCTCCCTAGACATTTACTGGGACTAACCTGCTCACTTAGTTATTCTGGGAGCCACCCACTTCCTCAGTGTCCTTGTTTCCCAATAGAACAAAAGAACTCAGGTTATGGGAGGAGAGATGTTTGATATTGTGGGATGAATAATGGGAAATCTGAAGATTGGGGGAAATTTTTGGTAAAATTCACTATCACCATGATTTTCAGGTGAAGGAGTCTTTTAATGACATGGATTCACTCACTTGCTTTTGTTTTTTTAAAAAACGAACTGGGCATCTACTTTTGAGCAAGGTGTTGCAAAGGAAGTCACTGTTCCCAAAGGAGCTGGCAGGTCCTGCTGAATGGGAAGCTGGTCCTTTGTACCCTGTGCTCAATCCCTATGCAGAGGCTGGTATGGGGTTTGCTGCTCTGCAGGTGGTGGCTTCATATGTTGGAGCACTCCTGGCATCTGGAAATGGAAGGGAAATCCACACAGGAGTGTTGGATATAGTGAATCACTGGAGGGTGAATTCATCCAACCATTCACCTTGGTCTGCTCAGGAAATGGGACCCTCAGATATCCTTTCTCTGGAGCTGTAGGTAGCTCATCTTCAATCCTGGACTTTGCATGGGGACGATGATGCCAACTGGCTGGGTCACTGCTGGAAGTGCTGAGTTGATACTGAACCTCCAACTGTAGCACAGCAGCAGGTCTGGAGTGATTTCTTTCTCATGTGTTGGGCACCTTGGGCCCAGTTCAAGACATGGTGAGGGGACTAGTTTTATCCTGTGTTAGCCTTTCTCTGGGTGGCACGCAAACTCTACTTGCTTTATAGGAAGGCTTTCTCTATCAGCTAATGGTATTTTACTTGGTGCTGCAGGCTGCTGAGAACCAGCCCTTGACCTCTACTTGAGGGTCCTTCCTCTGAAGACGTCACCAGTGTGTGGAGCCTGCCCCACACCCACCCCCTGCCAAACCACGGCCTTTACCTGTGTCTTCCGGTGTTTCCCGTGCGACCCATCCTGTGGGAGTGCCTCGTGGGCTGGCCCAGAGCTCACCCCACGCTCAGCGGCGCCAATGGTGAAGATGACAAGATCCAAGACTTTCCAGGCGTATCTGCCCTCCTGCCACCGGACCTATAGCTGCATTCACTGCAGGGCTCACTTGGCCAATCATGATGAACTCATTTCCAAGGTACATGTTTCCCGCAGGCCTTTCTTGCCTACCCCCGGGGGAGGGCACATCTGCTAAGGTTGCAGAGGTTTATAAGCTCCACAAAGACACTGGGATATTCCTACTCCATTTTTTTGTACAGGGAGGGCTGACCCACATGACTGCCTCACTTCCCTGAGAAATTACTCAGAGGACAGAGTGGTGGTTTAATTTGTTATTTTGGAAATTAGATGTCATCCTTGTTGGAGGCTTTGGGGGCTGGCAGCTTGCAGGCCAGAAAGAGGATTGGAGCCTTATGCTCAGCTTGTTTGACTTAGTTGGCAGAACATGGTGAAGAGTGATTTCTACTTGGAAAGTGAATTCTAAGAGAGGTGGAGAGAAGAGGATCTTGGGTTTTAAAGGGTTTTGTTGTTCTCACCGTTTTTGCGTTGCTGGGGATTGAACCCAGGGCCTCACTCATGCTAGATGAGGGCTCTGCCATCCATCTGCATTGCCAACCCCTTTATAGTGGGGTTTATTGGCTAAGTTGAGAGAGCCCCTGACGAGCCCCAGGGGAAATTGTGAGAAGTTGTGAGACTGTGGCATTACTAACATGAGCGGCCTTTGGGGGGAAACAAAAGTGTCCTGCTGAAGAGATGATCTACTGGCTTAAGGGTACCTTTTGGGCTTATGCATAGAGTGACATTTGATCATAATTACAAGAAAGAACAGAACCTTGTTTTCCTTGAGGAACCTTGGCAACTGCTTCTGAAGTTGGGACTGGGGGTTAAGAAGAAATAAACCCAGCATTCCATTGTACGATTGAGGAACTGGACCCTTCAGGCAGCATTCTCATGGAGCTACCACTCTCCTGGACCTCCGTTCCCAGGGGAGGAAAAACAGGTTTTACTAGGCTGCTTGACAAAGAGAAAAAGATCGTGGGAGAATTCTCCCTTAAACTGCATCTCAGAACTTAGACTTCATGCCATTCAAATGAAAACAAACCAACCTTTATGCAGATCTAGACTAGGTTAAAAAAGAAAAGTAGTGCTGTGCATGGTAGCTTTTGCCTGTAATCTCAGTGAGTCAGGTGGCTGAGGAAGGAGGATCCCAAGTTCAAAGCCAATCTCAGTAACTTAGTGAGACTGTCTGAAAATTTAGAAGTGAAACAGGCTGGAGTTGTGGTTCAGTAATAGAATGCCCTGGGTTCAATTTCCAGTACCAAAAATAAAATTAGTGTTCCTGACCTATTTATAAGAACAGCTGGAAAAGGTGGCCTTGCTTTCTTTGCCTCTGGTTTAGTAGCCTTGGCCAGGCAGGAATGAGGGCTCCAGTCAACAGTTAGACCATTCCTGGCTAGCTGGCTGGTTTGAATAGGACAGGAAGAAGTCTGCCAGAATAACCAAGCCTGTGGTAGTGGAGGTTCTCAAATCAGGCCTAAGGACGGAGTTCCTTGTTCTCTGTGTATTCCTGAGTGTTTAGTTGCATGAGCTTGATGCCTGGAGCCCTCAAAGACCTACCTGGACTTTCACTCTGCCCCACTTTCCCTTCTTTGTGTTTCTGAGAATTATTCTCCTTTATTCTATTTATGTTTCAGCCAGCTTTTGGCCTTCCTTTTGTATCAACAAATCATCTTTTCTCAGGTTCTCTTTGAATTTGGGGGGAACCCTTTGTCAGGAAGTTTGGATGTGGGAGGCTTTGTCAGTGAGAGAAGAGAGCAGCCAGTCCTCTGGGCATTGGAAGTGGACCTGTGAACTTGTAGGGGAATTTCGAAGTTGTTCTTTTTTGGGGAAAAATTTCCAAAGAAAGTGTTTGCCTACATCTATTGGGAAGCTAAGGCATCATTTTAACACAAGGAAGAAGTGCTATGTATGACATTGAGGTACTGGTACAGTGCTTTTTAAATACCTGCTATGTACTAAAAACTGCTACTTGATACTTTATAAATGCTATCCCATTTAACCCTCATGAGAAGTCATATTTTATACTGATGGAGAAACTGAGACTCAAAAAGTTGTCCAGGATCTTGGATTGGACATTTGGAGAGGACAGAGTTATTACTTGGCACAGGTGTGCAGGAGGTATTTCTGGAAGAGGTGATTATTTGATTTGAACCTTGTGAGATGGGTAAAGTTTAATATATAGAGATAGTAATGACCTTCAAAGTTTATGTCTTATCTATTTGACCTGGTATACAGGGCCTTTAATGATCTGACAGAATCTAGCTTCTGAGGTAGTTTGTAGTTGAATGGAAGTAAGCAAAATTCCCTGAATGTGCAGGTAAGGAGTATTTCAGGCCCTTGGATCTCTGGCAAGAGCATTCCTCCCCCACCCCCCACCCCCCCCACACACACACTTCTCATGAGCTCTTTCTCACATCACTGGGCTGTGTCCTCTCAGCTGTAGTCTCCAGATCAGAACTTGACCTGTGGTAAGAGCTCAGCAAGTAATCCAATAAAAGGACGAATGGAGCTTGAGCATTGGGAGAAGACAAATAATGAGCAAAAAAGACTTCATTGGCCCTGTGTCCTCCATCCTGCCCCTTTTGGGGCAGAAAGGCTCATTCACAAGTCCAGGCCAAAGTCAGCAAAAGCTTTGGTTTCATTGGCTACAGCCATTGCACAGATGGGGTGCATTAGAGCTTGATGATTTAAAGAGTTGGTTGAAATGCCTGACTGGGGAAAGAGTGAGGGAACTGTGACTGGCGTTGCACAAAGATTCCTTTATTTCGCTCCACAGCCACCCCCAGCATTAAATAATCTATAGATTCTTATGCAGGTCCGCTTAATGGAAAGATCATTGCCCCAGCCCCCTCTTTGGAAAATAGGCCTTTCTTTTCTTTTCTTCTTCTTTTTTTTTTTTTTTCTCTCTTCCATTTAAGAAAGTTCAAGGAGTGAATGTCCCTCCTGTTCTCCCCTCTTGACTTAATCTCCTGTGTGGCTTCAGAATCTGCCTAGTGGGAGTTAGGGACTGGAAAGCAGATAGCTGGAGCTGGTGCAGAAATGCAATTAAATGATACTTTGTGCTTGCAATAGGGCCTGTAGTCTGAAAGCTTGATGTTTATTTGGAAAAAGGAAGAAGAAGGAGAAAAAACCTAAAAAAACAGTGAGTCTGCCTTCATTATAGAGAGGAAGGCACAGAGGTCCAAAGAACCAATGCTGTTGAGTATGTGGCCAACTGGCTGGGACAGTACAGACTTCAGACTCTCCTAGGCCTAAGCCTATGTGGAAATGTGTAATTGTAAGGATTTAAACAATTAGGATCTATGTTGCTTTGGTGGTAGAAAGAATCCTGCACTAGGCTTTCTCCCTTCCCAGCTTACTTCACTTTCCTGGAGGCCTAGTTACCTGCAGTCAACTGGTTGTCCAACCTGAGCCTCAGTTTCTCATTCATGAAATGAATAAAATAATATTTGCTGTGTTCAATGTGGTCTTAGTCCATTAGAACTGCTGTAATGTACTGTGAGGTGGGTGGCTTAGGAACAACAAAAGTTTGTTTCTCACAGCTGGGGAGTCAGGGTGTTGGCAGAGTTCGTGGCTATTGAGGGCTCACTTTTGGGTTCACAAATGGCTGCGTCTCAGTGATCTTACAGTGTAAGGCGTGAGGAATTTCTCTCTGGCCTCTTTATAAGGACACTAATCCTACTTAAGAGGGCTCTGCCCTCATGACCTAATAACGTCCCAAAGATCCTGTGTCCTAATACTGTCTTCTTGGGGGTTGGGATTTCAATATGAATTTGATGGGCCACAAACATCCAGACCATGGCACATGGATAGTAACTTACACTTACTATGTGCTCACCATGTGCCACTCAGTCCTATGCAGACACAGACCTTACTGGGGAGGGGAGCAATTTGCCTCCTTTGGTTGTTGTAAGGCTCAGATGAGATCATGGGTATGTGGGTGGGTGGTTTGCAAATTACAAAGTTCTGTGCAAACATAAAGTAGTCTGATTGCTTCTCTTGTCCTTACTGTCCCAAAAAAGGAGAGTGGATGGGTAGGTTGAAGGGGATTGTTCCTGCCTAACACCAAGAAGATTTAGATTAGCCAAGGTAGTTTTGCTTCAGAACCTGGAACATAGGATTTGGATAGGAGAAAGGGATAATAGACAGCTGAGTGTGTCGGTCTGGGGATGGAGCTCGGTGGTTTTGCACTTGCCCAATGCACCAGGCCCTGGGTTCAATCTCCAGCACCTCAAAACAACAACAAAAGCCAACTGTGTCTGTAGAATGGTAACATGGTCTTTACTCTGTATGAGGGTGGGGGAATAATTTTGAATTGACAGTAGAACTATCTAGAGAATGTGCTGAGGCGTCCAGCATCCTGCCATTTCTTTCTTAGCAGGTGTTGTGGTCCAAATGCTGGAGTGTTTGCAAGCAGAGGTATTTTGAGTTGGCATGAGGAATTACTCAGACTGTTGTCTTTTTCTTAATGGGGCCAGTCCCACTATAAAAATGTGCTTTGTTTATACAATAATAAGAGCTTCAATTGCACCAGTTAGTTGCTCTGAGTGAGAAAAATCTGAACCAGTGGTCACATCCTGGGACTTCACACAAAGCTTTGTGTGAAAATGTCTCTCTCTCTTCCCTTTCCTCCCTCTGCCAACCTGCACAGTGGAGTAGGCCATTTGGGGATGGTGAATTGAGTTAGTCCATCACAGATCCACTTTGGGGACTTGTGACTTCATTCCAAGACATAGATTGCTTTTGTCCAGGTCCTTGGAGAAAGACACTGTAGAGTAGATGGCAGGACAGGAGGAAGGAAGAAATACTTACCCTCCAATACTGTTTTGTTATTGTTACGCCAGATTTTTAGGTCAGATGATCTTTCTGGAAACAAACACAAGCTTCCCAGAATTTTAGATCATGTAGTCCAGTTTCTTCTTCATGAGGAAACAGGCCACGGGCAACTCAGTGATCAGCCCGAGGTCACACAGCCTCAGAGCCAGGAAATCCTACTGCACACCCTTCAACTGTGCTCTGTGTGAGGAGCTCTGACCTGACTTGCTTTTAAGATCTGGGCAATCCTACTGAAGTTGGGAACTTAGGAGGCAGGTTGTTTTTATTCCCTGTGGGGTTCCATTGGACTTACAGTGGTGGCATTTTGGTTTTCTCTTCCTGCCTAGAGATTAGATGCAGTGTTGCTTTGAGAAGAGAGGCAGGGGGTCAGATATTCTGAAACCTCCTATTGATCTGGTAGCTGCCAAAAGGCCAGCTCTCCCCTCAGTTTCCCACCTTTCCCTGAGCCAGTGATTCCCCAAAAGATCTGTACACCCAGTGCAACGGCTTAGAAGTAGCGGACACTGCTGGGCATGGTGATACATGCCTAAAATCCCAGTGACTGGGGAGGCTGAGGCAAGAGGATTACAAGTTCAAAGCCAGCCTCAGCAACTTAGTGAGATCCTGTCTCAATAAAAAATAAAAAGGGATGGGGATGTAGCTCAGTGCTTCAAAAGCACTCTGGGTTCAATCCCCCAGTACCCCACCACCCCCGTCTCCCCAAAAAAAGGTGCCACAGAGAGGTGATGGTGAGGAAGTATAGCGATGATCACCAACAGTTGACCCGTCAGGACACTGCTTTCTTTCTAGTAATTCCTACTGCCTACCAATGTGCTTTAATGTACAACAAAACTGCTCTCTAAAATATTGATGTCCTGAACACTTCACGTAAGGAATAAGCAAAGGAACAGAATTTCCAAAACTTCCCTCATTTTTTTTTTTTCTAGGTACATGGGAAATGTTTTTTGGGGCAGTGGGTTACATTAGTGTTAGCAACTGCTTGTCACATCTTACAGCATAAGTCATAAGGAATACATACAATGTAAGATGTGGCTCTTAAAGGTAATTATCCCATGAGCTCATCTAACTTGGAAAGCATTGAACTCTAATTTTATTAATTGAGAGAGTAACTTTTATCTGATGGATATGTGATATGCTGAGTTTTATTAAAACTGTACTTGAATAAAATTAATATTTCTATTTTAACAACAGGAAAAAAGTAGGAATGCATGTAAACTCATGTCTCTTACAAAAGTTAACATTTTGTTTCTAGAATAGTAGGACCCAGGCTCTAGCAGAGTAACAGATTCTCAGAAACAGGTTGAGAACAGCTGTTCTGTATGACCCATTTAATAGTTGGTGCCTTTGCTGCTTTGCCGTTGAACAAACTGTGGGCCTTGTGCATGCTAGGCCTGGGTTCTACCACTGAGCTACACACCCAACCCTGAATGGCAGTGTTTCTGAAGTGGCATTTCTGAGATTCAACAAAGAAAGAAGTAATGAATTATGAAAGAGTCTGACGTAACCCAGTAAGTCTAGTTTCAAAACACATCTACCAATTTGGCTTTGTAAAGAGAATCATTTTTCCTATGCAGAATTACTTCTTTTCCTCAAGTATTTGACATTTGAAATCCCTGTCTCCTGCTAATGAAGTGTCAGGACTTCCATATTCCTCCAAAACTGTTGACCACCCAGGAAGGTGTGATGGGGAACCAAGTTGCACAGAAAATCTCGAACCAAGGGATGTGGTTAGATTACAGTGTTTCTTGATAAGAAGAAACTCTGTAAATTGTAAAATACAGTATTTTATGGTATCTTCCTTCCACAGAGACAGAGATTTAACCAATTCAGGGTGAGATGAGCCATAAATGAGGCTGGTATAATTTGTATAGCATAGATGATCCACAGGGGGACCCTTTTAGCCAGATCTCAGGGGGTGTGCAGGTGATGGCAGTGGGGAACTGTGCCTATTCTTGCTCTTTCATCTCACTTGCTTTATTCTGACTTTGCACAAATACTAAATACATGTGAGTATTCTCTCTTTGTGTATATAGCACTGTGCTAGATATTAGGAATGAGGGAGTCTCAGTCTGGGGTCTGTGGATTGACTTCAAGTGAAATTTGAGTATGGTTCTATGTGCCTGTATGTTTTTCTAAGAAAGGTTCTGTAGCTTTCATCAGGGTCTCAAAGTTGCTCCTTCAACAAACAGGAAACCAACTACACCTTAAGATCTGTCTGTCTGAAAAATGAGGTTTGGGGAATCCTTGGAAGAATCTATGCCTGGAAGCATGAACCTGGAAATGAACGGGGAGGAAAAAGAGCAGCATGAACAAAGAGATGGACAGGAAGCCTGCAGGGAGCAGCCATTCTTTTGGGTTAGATATTGAGGAACTGTGTGAAAACAGATTGAAAGAGTAGGTTGAAGCCAGATTGTTAAAAGAATAAAAGTTCAGACTTCATCCTGTTGGCAGTTTGGTGCCACCGAAGACTTTTGAACAAGTAATGACATGACCAGCTAATGGTGAGGGTTGCTGTAATATGGAAGATGATCTGCTGAAGAGACTAGAAATGGGGCAGCTTGAGTGTGTCCATTGCTGTGGTCTGAATGTGTTCCAGACACCTGGTGGTCATTCAATAAATATTTGTTGACCACTACTTGGCAGACAAATCTAAGCATTCGGTGTTTTTTTTATTTTTATTTTTAAAAGTCTCTCTCATTTGCAGGCATGAACAAGGGAATTGAATCCAGGAAGTCATACTCTTTCGATGGGAGGCAGACCTATCCCACAGTCGTACTTGCTCACTGTGAAAATTAATGATCTGGGCACATGTAGGGTTGCTCACCAATTTATTATCAAGGGAGCAGCTGGGGACCAAGTCTGGTGAATCATCTTTATGTTTTTTTTTTTGCTGCAGACTGCAGGCAGCTGGAGCACGGATCTGCTCAAATGTGATCTGTTCTATGTGGTTACTTCAAATACCACAAGGAAATGTTGACTTGAGCGATGAGGCGTACCCTGAAAATTAACTCGGTGGTTTACAAATGCCTGTGAGGTTTTAATCATAAGACTGGTTTGTACATTAGCGTTTGGGCACTTAGTAAGGACACAGGTGATGGCAAGCTTGTGTTCCTCAAAATTCGAAGAAACTGTTTTCAACAGGGTATGCCCTCTGGGAACAAGAAGTAACTGCAGGCCCCTCCTACTGTGGTTTTGCTTGTGCACCAACACTCCTTTAGGCCTCTGGAATGATAAAGCCACACCACTGCTGGTTTGGCTGTTGTATTTTGGGGCCTGACCAGAATCCACTCTATTGCAGTGATGGTTCAGTTCTGTATTTCTTATACCTTAAAAACACCATGCCAGTAGGGCACAGGGTACATGCCTGTAATCTCAGCAACTCGAGACTGAGGCAGAAGGATTGCAAGTTCCAGGCCATCCTGGGCAACTTGGTGAGACCCTGACTCAAAAAGGAGGGAAAAAAAAAAAAAAAAAAAAGGCTGGGCTCAGTGGTGCCTGCTTATAATCCCAGCAGCTCGGGAGATTGAGGCAGGAGGATCACAAATTCAAAATCAGCCTCAGCAACTTAGTGAGACCCTGTCTCAAATTAAAAAAATAAAAAAGGACTGGGGATGTGGGTCAGTGGTAAAGTGCCTCTGACTTCAATCCCTAGTACCGTAACAAAGCCATCCCAGGCCGTAGGCTCTAGGTGCTGGAGATAAGGAGATGAAGCCAATGTGATTCTTGTATTCAGAGCCAGTGATCCTCGGGGACACAGGAATGTAAGACTCACCACAGAGGGCAGAAGAATGTTGTAGGTGAGGTTGTGTTTGGTACATAAAAATTCACAGGAGGAAAAAAACCCACATTTTTGCTATTAACTGCTGTTTCTTGAGCATCTGTTGTGTGCTAGGAACCCAAGAAGCCCAGTGGGCACAAATCTAGATCTGTCCATGCCCTTTATACCACAGCTTGACTGTAACCTTGGGTACTCCTTTTGGCATCAGCTACTGTGGCTGGTAAATCCTTCCCTTTCTTCTGTTCTGTTGTTTTCCTTGCCTGTAGAATCATTCTTTTCTACTTAATTCCCATCCATTCTCAAAGACCAATTCAGATGTTTTCTAGAAAATCTTCCTAGCCTATAGGATTCCCTCCCTCCTCTGAACATCTGTAGAATTCACTGCTTGATTGTTCTCTTGGCTATTAATTAATGACTATCTTTTGGTATGGCCTGCGGTTACATGCACTTTTTATGTATAATTGTCTTGTTTCCTAACAAGATTCTAAATGTCCTGGAGTCAAGCTTTCTGAACTGTAGGTCTGGAGAACCTGGGTTTTCTGGTTCAGCTTCTCATTTTATAGATTAGTAACCCCAGAAAGAAAAATGGAGGGCCTCTTGGTTTTACACATTGCCACCTCTGCCCCATCATGCTACCTTACTGCCTTGTACATTGCTGGGTATTGAACCCAGACAGGATTTCGCTAAGTTGCTGAGGCTGGCCTTGATTTTATGCCCCTCCTGCCTCAGTCTCAATCAATGGGATTACAGGCATGTGCCATCATGCCCAGCAGTCAGTCTTTGTGATCTTGAAAGACTGTTCACCTCTCTGGTTCTCCTTTTCCCTCATCCATCCAAATGTATGTCATAGATTATACGCAAAAGTTTCTTCTACCTCTCTCATCTTCTGAGTCTAGTGGAATAGCCTAAGATGATACCAGGCAACATAATTTAGTGATTAGCAGTATTGTTGCTGAAAGCTTGGTCCTTGTCCCTGATGCCAATCCAATAACAAGAACACGATTTTGAGAAAAAAAGAAAAAGAAGTTTTATTGCTTTGCTAGTCCCAAAGCCTGTGATTCTGCCTATCAGCAGGAACAGGGGGCTTTTCTAGAGGTGATTCAGAGAGAATAAGATTAGAGAGGAGAGATCAGGGAGGAGAAGTTTAGGGAAAAGAAGATCAGCCGGGAGAAGGTCAGGGAAAAGATTGGGAAAAAGAAAAACCATGTGAGTTTCAAAGCGACATATAGTCAAAGCATCCAGTGAACCCCTGTCTCAGTATAGCCTCTGAGCCAGACTTCCTGGACTTTTCCACTTGGCAAGTAACCTCTCTGTGTCTTACTGGCAAAATGGACATACTATTAATATTAGATTCCTGAAAGGATTTTTGTGGGATTAAATGAGGTAATCAATGTAAAGTTCTTACCACATGTGACAAAGTAAATGCTCAGTAAGTATTAGTAACTCTCAGTTTATGAATGTTCACTAAGCAAAGTCAAATGGAAAGTGGGCCTGGCACCCTGGTATATTTGCACATTTCCCTTCTTTTTTTGAGACTTTGCGCTCTTGCACTTAAGCTATCCAGTTGTCATTCGTCTTCTGAGGCCTCTGTAATCATTGAGTCTCTTGTTCCTTATAATTCCAAGGGGACCAGCAGGTCTCCGGAGGTAATTAAATAACATCAGCAGCACCTTCCACTGCTGCTCTCTGGGGTCCTTACCTACAAACAGCAGTGAACTCTCTCTAGAATTTAAATGGAAAAATCTGCCTCTAGCCCTCTTTTAATCTGTCAGGTGGTCATTTTGCCTCTGACCCACGTGTCATCTGGTTACAAAAGCCTCAATCCACTGTGACAGCAGCAGCCCAGGCGGCTGGGGAGAGGGTTGTTGGTCTGGTGTTGGGAGTAGCTGAGCTTAGCTTGTCAGTTGTGCTTGTTCTCTGGGGCTTCAGGGTGGGGGTGGGGTGAGATCCATTTGAAAGGAACCATTTTCTTTATCTTTAAAAAAACAAAACCGAAGAAGAATCCCTGATGTTTGTTCCCAAAGCCCTCAGCAAAGCTCCTGAGGGGAGGGTTTGACCTGGTGACCCAGAGTATTATCTCTGGGGTCAGGGCTGCCAAGCTCTCTGCTTCCCTGCCCTCCCTGGCCTATGGCTGGTGGCTGGACAGTGACTCAGAGGAGGAGGGGGAGGAGAGGAAGAGATGAGGAGATGGCTCCGCCAGCTGCTACTAAAAACAACAGCAACATCTCATCAGTCCATAAACTCCCTCCCTCCCAGCCACCGTGATGTCAAGAGGCAGAGCAGGTGGTGCCATCCCCCCTTTGCTTCCCACGCCCCCCCAAACCCCTGTCAGTCATGGATCTTTGAAGGGGCAACTTATATTCATCAAAAGGAAAATTATCCATCTCTGGCGACCCAGGAGCTCTTTTTCTTCCCTGTTAGGGCTGGCCTCACCATGGGCATTCACTGTAGTGTCACTTTCCCAGCAGATGGATAAGGGGACAGAAAAGCATTTCCTTGCCAAAATAGAAGAGCCCAGAGTGAAACCTCCTGCACTAAAGCTCTATCATTTGTTCCACATTTAGTGAACTCCTCTTAGCTGTTAGACATTGGGGATATAGTGACTGACAGATGTAAGCCTTGTCCTCACAGGCTTGTACCCAGTACACTTAGGTTACTGGAAGGCCCAGCATCTGAAGGAGCAGCTGGGGCCAGCAGAAATGGGGGTCTCCATCCTGAACCTGGCCTCCAGGATTATCTGGGGCAACTGGGAAGCTACAATTTCCATATTGCTTTCCATTCAGGTCACCTGCTTTTCATGAGATGGGCAGATGTATACAGCTATTTCCCTGACTGTCCCTGTCCTCCCCTGGAGTGTCAGCTGAAGTTGACCCAGCCTAGTAAAACCACCTGCTGCTCACTTGTGTCTTTGACAACGTCTGTATTCTCAGGGTGAGGCCTGTCAGCACTGGGCGGTGGCTGCTTTGTACATTCTCTGGACCTTCTAAAAGCCCAGCTTCACCCAGAGCCGGCCTCTTCCCCTTAGATGCCAAATGTGCCACATGACAGGTAGGGCCCCCAGGAGGCCTCTGAAAGGGTTCATCTTAGACACGTTCACCCAGGAAATCTGAGGAGAGGAAGTGGGTGAAACCAGACTTCATGGAGCTCCTTCAAACTCCCAAGTCCCCATATTTCTTCATCCTTCCCTCAGCAGAAGAAAGAAAAGCAAAATATAACTGTGGGGGAGGAAAGCTCCTCCCTGTCTGTCTCCTTCTCTATAAAAACAACAGGCCGGTCTGCCCTGGGCACTGTGGGGGTAGGTGCTGGGTAAGTACAGGAGGAAGGAGGAAAGAGGATAAGATAAGGTCTGACACATCTAGGCCACCAGGCTGCTCCCTGCCACCTGTGTGACTGGTCACCTTGAAAACTGACAGGAGGGAGGATGGATTTTTTGTTGTTGTTGTTCAGGAATCAGACTGACTGACTTCTCATACCTTTGTTCATTTATTCAATAAACATTTATTGAGCACTGTTAGGTACCAGGCCATGCGTGGGGCATTTTAGTCCCCTGTGTGTCTCTGACAGGCAAAAATCTCCTCCTGGATCCCAGGCCTGTAACCAGTGCTAAAAAAAGAAATGACTTCATTCAAAAGCCAGTTGGTCTACTAGCTTCCAGAGAAGGGGCAGCCAGTCCCTTGGTAGGAGGGAGGGCCCATTTGGAGCCTTGATTCCCTATTATTTGCTCTAGATCTAATAGTTGGCAAAACTTTTTATAAAAAGGACAGGTAGTGAATCATTTTAGGCTTTTCTAGACATATAGACTCAACTCCAAAACCCTGCAGCCATAGAGAACACATAAACAAATGAACATGGCTTTGTTCCAGTAAAACTTTTATTTACAAAACAGGTGAGAGGCCCAGTCTGGCCCTGGGCTTATTTGCTGGGCTTACAAACCCTGTTAACGCCTGGGCTAGCTGGTTGAAATGCCTGTTGTGAAGTGTGTTGGAGAAATGGGCTTGTGTGATTTCAACAGGAATCCTAAATCACAAGGGTGGCTACGTTTGTTATGGATAGTGTAGGGGTTGAGGCACTCTGTTAATTGACACTGATGTCAATTAGCTGCACAGAAAATTCCATTCCACAGTCCAGACTTCAGCCTCAGCCATTTAGCACACACAGGTTCCCACAATAGGTTTCAGGGTGACCAAGCCAGACAGTGCACATAGTTTCCTACAATCTCATCACTCTAATGGGAAAACAATGTGGGGCCCTGCTGATGAGAGTCAGTGACACCATCTTCAAAGACCTGAGTAAAGAGTGGTCAAGCCACCTCTCTGCTCCAGGTCTGGCTTTGCCCTAAATTCTCAGTGCAGTGTTGGATGAGTTATTTAACCTCTGTGATCATATACTGAAGACTATTCGATGAGGCACTGAGGATATAGAGATGGATATAACAAAATTCTTGCCCTTAGGCAACTTATGATCCAGTGGGGAAGGCCAACAGGTAAATTATTCTGTAAATGTGGTGAAACACAGGCTTTCAGTGGGTACTCATTCAGGATGCAGAATGGGTGTTTACTAAGTGAACAAGAAAAGAGAAGTTAATTCTAAGTACAGAGCAGACGAAGCCCAGGGAACCACTGGTAAGATAGATGGAGAAAGTGTGTTTGAGGGAAGCAGGAGATCAGCAGGGACAGGTCAGTCAGGGTACTAGGGCCAAGGAGACAAGAGTCAATTGATGTGCTATGGAGAGCCACTAAAAGGTTTGAAGCAAGGGAGTGATAGAATTGGATTGAAATTGGACAAGAATATAACATGACCCGTGTGGAAAATGAGCTTTATGCCAAGCTTCTGTAAACCCTATATCCTGGGACTTTGTGTGACTAAGAATGTTGATATTGTATAGCAGTTCACGAGCATCAATAATGTGCTGTGACTTTATGAAATAACTAGCTTTGGTCTCTCCCTGGTGATGTCATCAGCTTACCAGCAAGGAGGTAAATCACTGTTAAACTACAAGCAGCCTTAACTTTGAGGGGTGCCTTTATATGGTTGCTAAGACCTGGAGGATTGCAGGCCCTGTGCACTCTCTCACCTGACTTCCGTGGCTTTTTTGCGGGCGGGGGAGGCAATTGGGGGAATGAATCCAGAAGTGCTTTACTGCTGAGCTACATTTCCAACCCCTATTTATTTATTTATTTTGACACAAGGTCTCACTAAGTTGCTGAGGGCAACTTTGAACTTGAGATCCCCCTGCCTCAGCCTCTCAAGTCACTTGGATTACTGGAGTGTGCAACTACATCTGGCTTGTTCTGGCTTCTTGAGTCACGCTCTCTGAACTATGGAGAGCTGGCAATTGCAGCCCTGTACTTAGGAGATTTTTTCAATTACTTATTTTTTTATTTTTTGCAGTACCGAGGGCGGAACCCAAGGCCTGCTATACTCTTTGAGCACTCTACCACTGGGCCACACCCCCAAGCCCTTTAGTTTTTCTGTTATTTTTAAGGATGGATGAATTGTAGAATTCAGGTGGTTTGGGTATAGCCGTGAGACTTGGGACAGAGTCAATTGAAGGGAGAAATAAGTGACTTCTGTAGGGCTTACCTGAGGGATAGATGAAATTTGCATCAGAAAATGGGGATTCCTGGGCAGTGGCTCCCAGATCTGACGGTGCACCACAAAGGCAGCTCTCTAGGTCCTACCCCGAGACTCCTATTCAGTAAGTTTGAGTGTGGCCAACCAGGGCCCTATCTGGCCAGTGGAAGCAGCTCAGTTAGGTGGAACCTGCTCTCAGGGTTGTATAAGTACAGTGTCAGCACCTCAGTGCCTCCATAAATTTTGCAATCTAGCTCTGTGGCTCACTTTACCCTAGTCCCAATCCTACTGGGGATCAATTTTAAGGAGCTTCCCTCCCCTCACTCCCCTCCCCATTTAGATGCAACTAGTACTAATACTCTAGGACCATTGTTGTTAGTACTTGGAAGATACCTATATATACTGTCCCACCTGTCTACTATCTGCCATCTAACCCCTCCCTTCCTCTGGTGGTAGCTCCCTAGAGGCCCAGAAGGGTGGTTTTGACTGGCATTTGTTTAATTAGTTCTTTGGAAGCCTTCAAATGATGATGAATAGTCATCTTTTTACTGTTTACTAAACGCCAAGCAGGCACTGTGCTGGACACTTTTGACACGAATCACATCTTTTGTCTCATATTAACCCAAAGAGAGATGGACCTCCATTGTCCCTATATTCAGATGAGTAAAGTGAGACTTGGATGGCTGGAGTTGACCAGGGCGACCCAGCTAGTAAATGGAAGAAGCAGAATTTAAAATCAGGCCTGACCTCAACGTCCTCGCCCTTCAGTGCTCTGTCACACAACCTAGTTCTTGCTCTGAATTAACTGAGGAACAGTCCTTTCCAGGCTGTCTGCTTGACTTTGAAATCTCCAGGAAGCCTTCTGTCGCTGGGGCTTTACACTCAGACCTAGTGTGGCACCCCAGATTTCTTCTGGGTTTTTATGTGTTTTTAAATAGGGTTTTCTGGCCCATGGTGCCATGGCAAATGGGAAAGAGTGGAGCAGGAGCACAGGTGACCCTCAGCAGGGACGGAGTGCTGTCCTTTCCTACACCGTTTGCTGATTAACTCCCTTCTCTCCTGAAACCAGACAAGAAGAACTCAGGAGTCAGCAGGACTCAGAAGCCCTGAATAAACTATGGTCCAACTAGGTCAGGGGGAATGACCCTGTGCAGTGGCCTTTTTTTTAAAAGCCCCCCCCCCCCCCCAGGTGTGCCCCAGCTCACTAGAGTAGAGTTCCCAGCACTGGGGGGAGAGATTCCAGGCCCCCCCTCCCCCACCAAAGGGGTTAGCCTTGTTTGAAGCACATACCTGCCTATTCAGTCCCTTCCTCCTGGCCCTTTGGCCAGACTCAGGCTGGTGTTAAGTTGCCCCAAATACCCAGTCTCCTATTTCACATCCTCAGGCAGAGATCCCACAGCCAAGGTGCCCTTTCAGCTTAGCTTTTCCACTGGCTGCTCACTGACAGATAAGCTCCTAACAGGAGGGAAGGGGAGGGTGGAGATATGGGCAAAACCCCAAGCAGACCCCTTTGTCAGTGGGCACAGTGGGCCCTGTACTCCCCAGTATTGTGTTGGGTGGGGCAGGCCTGGGTGCTGGCTAGCTGCCTGGTCCCAGGCCTTTACTGGCAGATGGAACTTGGCTTGGCTGGGGCCCAGTTGTACATATGCTTAGGCTTTACCTTAGGGTGGAAATTGGAGGCTGAAAGTTTGTAAGTGTCAAGAGACAAGGAAACTCTGTGTTCGATGTGTGGGCTGGGAGAACGCAGGGACTGCCTGAGCCAGGCTCTGTTGCTGCATAATCTGCCCCAGCCATGCCAGACTCCTGTTCAGACCTCTCAGAAATGTTTCATTGCTTGGGCTGGATTGAACTGAGGCCCGAATGCTGCTAGACGGGACGGGGAAGAAGCCAGTGGACAAAATGTTCTTGTGCTTGGATGGGCCAGCCTTAGCACAGGCTGGGTCCTTGGGAATTGAGATGAATCCTCTCCTCTTTCTGTAGCCATTCCATATATTGAGTAATAAATGAGGTTATTGCCCAGATGAACTGGTTTTAATTTACCTTTCTGAAGTGATAAAATGTGGGTTAAATAAAAATGAGAGTGAAGAGGAGGTTTGCACCAATCACCTCTCCAGTCTCACTTCTTTGGGGGAATCACCACATATTCCCAAACCTAAACTCCACTTCTTCCCTGTCACTTGAACCAGAGCTAATCCATGGAACCTAGTTATAGGGGTTATCAAGTTCTGTGGCGTTGGTCCATATGCCAGACTGTCTCAGATTGTTTCCCCAAGGAGTAATCTCCAACCATGACTTTCAAAGATGACTTTGTGGGTATGTGCCAGAGTGACAGAATCCAAGAACTGGACCTTCATGTGTAAGTTGGTCTTGAGTATCCAGAGACTATTTTAAAATGTGTACAGAAAGGTAGCAATTAAATGTTTGTCTTGGAATAACACTGGCCTCTGCCTTCTCCCAGGAGCCCTAGCTAGGGAAGATGATTAAAAATAGATCTGAGTAGCACTTCCTGCTTGGCAGATGGCTGATAGCAAATGCTAGGGCTTGCGGCTGACCTTTCCTTTCTGAAATCTGCTCTGTGTTTCCATGATGCTAATTGAGTCCTTCTCCTAGACCTAATCAAAGACTCTTTAGCTGGCTGCAGAAACCCATGGCTTGCTGTGCTGGCTGGGCTCTGTTCATGGAGCAACATGAAAGTGCTGGAATTTGCATGGGAACACCCACTCTGTGGTCCAACTGGCTGGTCCTTGTTTAAAAACTAACAAGTTCTGCTTTCAGATGTACTGCCCTTCTGTTAGGGATCCCACACCCTCTCCACCCCCACCAGTAAGGAAAGATTATGGGATAGGGTAGTGAGAAGAATGCCCTGTGTTTAGATGTATATACAATAGACAATGGTCACACAACAAAATGGGCAGATGGCTGAAAGAAGCAGGGGTTTGTGAGATTTGGGTTCTAGGAGTGCTTCTACCCAGTCCATTGCTGTCTTTCCTCACCTTTAAAATGCAGATGATATCACCTGTGTATTCTCCTAGGTTGTTGGGAGAAGCAAAAGGAAAGAGTGCTTAGGACAATGCCCTGAGGCCATCAAACTATAGAACATATAAGATATCATTATTGGTTTTATTATGTCATGAAAGTCTACTTGGACCACTATAGCCTGTCTAATCATGGAGGCCCAGTATTTGTTCATGTGACCATACCACAAGATTCGAATCCATTTCCTAAATATTGGATATTTAGATTTTCCTCCCAGTTTTTACAATATAGACTCCTTTAGGTTAACACATCTTTTTGTCTGAGAGATGATTTTCCAATGCCTGATATTTTACATTGAGCCCAACTCATTCTTTCTTTCTTTTCTTTTTCTTTTCTTTTTTTTTTTTTTTTGCTGTTGTTTGCAGCACTAGGTATTAAATCTAGTGTCACTCTTCCACTGAACTACATCCCCAGCCCTTTTTTAAAATTTTGATACAGAGTCTCACTAAGTTGCCCAGGCTGGCCTCAGACTCCATCCTCCTGTGTTAGTCTTCCAAGTAGCTGGGAGAGGATGAGAATGTTAAGGGATCATCAGATAAGATGGGTCAACCAATGAACAGAAAAGACCTGCTTTTTACATATATAAACAGGAAATTTAAAAACATGAGAGAAGAGCTGTAACTCTGAGTCAGAAATGTTCGTTTTATGTGCGAGGCGTTATTCTCTTGAGAATATGGACTCTCAGAATGTTCACCCTTGTGAGAGACCTTACTCAACCCCCTCATTTCACAGATGATGCAATCAGTTCAGAGTATCAGGGATCTGCCCAAGGACATCATCTTAGTTGGAGCAGATTATCTAGCCTTGCCTGGAAGGGGTGGGATTGGGTAGGCTGGTCATTATGATCCAGTTATGTTTCATTTGTAGAGGGAATAACAAGAATCATCAGCACCCAATTTCTGTACCCTGGTGTAAGCACCCTATGCTCAAGTCTTTCTGATATTTTCATGCTCTTCTCTCTTTCAGAAGAGCTCTTTGACTGAGATTTCTTTAGTTCCCCCCCATGACTCAACTGCCATGACCCTTTTAAAGCAAGGTGGTCTCTTCCTTTATAACTACCTCATCTCACAACTTTTAAACCTGGTCCTCAGGGTATGTGAACACGGAGGTTAAGGGTAGATATATGCTAATGTGCTCACCAGAGGAAAGTTTATAACTGGACAACTGCCATGCAGAGGAGAACACATTAATCAACCTACTTTCCTTTGTGAGAGCAACCTGAAGCTCAATTAATTGTTGTAAATAAGGCCTTTTGGTTAGCATTTCTGGGAAAGAGATGTTGAGAACATTTGGGGAATACCTTGTAGCATGAAATGAAAAATCAGGCATAGGAGATGGTGGCAATCATGGTCAAGGAGATGCAAAACCATGCCACACACAGAAAATTGGAAGGGTCTAGTAGAAGGAAAGTAGATAATGTCATCCCATTTCACAGATGAGAAACTTGAGACCTGAGAGGTAATGAAAACCAGGAACACATGACCGAGAAAAGCCAGAACTAGGGATTGAATCTAGTTTGCAGAACTTCAGTCAAGCATTGCTTAATGATAGCAGTACATTCTGAGAATTTTGTTCCCAGGTAATTCCATTGTACTTGCACAGAACCTGGACAGCTATGTTTCACTAGGTAATGTCACCTTATGGAACCCCCATCATATATTTATGGTCCAGTGCTGACACAGAGTGCTGCTGTGTAGTGCATGATTGCACTTAATTCTTTCATCATACCAACCTACTGAATGGGAGAAGTTGAGTCCATAGAAGGAAATCTTGATATGAGCAAGAACTTTAAATCTATAACTCAAAGAGTTAATAGTGCCAAAGGATCTAAAGGTGGAAGATTTAGGAAGCTACATGGAGACAGAACTGAGCTCATGTAAGGGATTTTGGCAGCATCAGAATTATTGGCAGTAGAATGGGCTTTCTGAGGAGGTAGGGAATTTTCTATCTCTGAACCTATCAATATGAAGAGTTTGGTAGAAATGTGGGTAGGAACCATGCTTAAGGCAAGTGGTTAATCTTTAGGGGTCCTGCAAATTCCAGTGGTCTGTGAATCTGTGAAATTGAAGCTAGATAAAGTCATATGGACATTTTAAGATCCTCAACTCTATACCCCACTGCGTGAGATTCCATCAGATTGCAGTTAAACATTGTTCTCTTTCTAGTTCTCCAAGCATTATTCTTCTAATCCTTGTTTGCCACGAAGTCCAGGTTCCAAAGAAAGAAGGAATTTCAAGGGTCTTCTTAGCTTTTGACTTTTCTTTTTCCTTTCAAAGGGTTGTGAAATAAGAACCATTCATTTATTTATTTGGCAGTGAATTGGAAAAGCTGTTTTTAGTCTGGGACTAAGAACATTCCCTTGGTGGTCCTCAGTCTTAAACATTGTAGGTTTCCAAATTAAGGTTTGTTTTTTTTTTTCCATTCACTCAAAAGTGACCAAGCTCCGGTAAAGTGATTCATTGTAACACAACTCACAGGAAGCTAATTGGTAAGCCAGAATTCTAATTCATTGATTTACAGTGGAGCACATAATCCTGGAAGCTCAAACTATGTGTTATCTTCCTTGAAGGAAAACCCACTGGAGTGAGAGAATTAAATTTAGACAGTTGCTAAGTAAATATGGAATCAGAGAAGAGGAATTTGAATAACCTACGAGATTTTCATCAGTACTGACAGATTGAACCATCCTTCTTCATTAAAGAGACAGATTTTTACAAGTGAATACCCTCTAGAAAAATGTCAGAACTTGAAGTCAAAAGCCTTAGGTGTAAGTTCTGACCTTGACTTAACAAGTTGTGTAAAACTGGGGAAATGACTTTAATAGCTCTGGACTTCACTTTCCTCCTCTTGTTTTGGAGGTGAAATCATTAATATGTGTGAAAGTGCTTTGTAATTCTGACATATTTGTGTCTATTTTAGTCTACTTCTGTTGCACACTCTCCTTTTTAGGAAGTCGCTTGGACAACACCCTTGTTAACCCCATCTTCCTTTTCTCCTAGACCTTGGAGTGAGACTCCCTGGAGCTGTGCCATTTATTGGTTGCTTGACCCTAGGCATGTTTGTTTTACTTTCTTCATCTGCAAAATAGGGAAGGTGATCGAACCTTCCATCTTGAGTTCTTGAGAAGATTAAACAACTTTGCTCTGAATTGCAGTTCGAATTCTGCCTGGTGCCTAGTAAATGCCCCATATCAGGATGAGCCATTATTTTTGTCTTTTAACAATTTCTCATCTATTTTAATGAGTCACCTCAATCTCATCTCCATTTTCATTGTAGTGATCGCTTGTTTGACAATATTTAGAAAGCAGCCCTTTCTATAGCACAGGCTGCAGGCCTGAAAGGTGGCTTTCCTCTGGCCTCTTTTCTTGGACTGGTTGCAAGGAAGGACTTATTACTTTTGGGTCTGTGGGTTTTACCCACTGACTCCATAGATATTCTTTGTATTATTTGGACATTTTTATTTGCCAACACACGGATGGCTTTGGGATCAAGAGTATAGGCTGAAATATAAATCAGGAAATTGGTATTTGTACTTCCCAGGCATATTAATTTGCATTATCCTTTGAAGTAATAGTAACTTTGAATTGTTTTCAAAGGCCTGATGGCTTTGAGAGAAATTTCAGCTCCAGTAGGAAAGCCCTCTTAAAATTTTAGTTCTGTATATGAACTGTAAAGAACCCAACTCTGAATGGCTGGCTGCCTTTACATCCTAAATCCACCACCCCCAGTTTCTAAATGGGAAGCCAGCCTCCCCAAACAGACCTAGTGAGACTGACATGTCAGCCTTTGTTCTATAGAGAATGGGGCTATCTGGTTATGGGCCTTCTCCACTCTTTACTTCTCTGAAGAATGCATGTCTTCGAGGCCTCACTCCTATGGAGAGGGAGGAGAGGATGCAGGATATAGACAGCTGGCAGCATCTGTGTTCCCTCTGGCTGCAGGTTTCCATTAGCATCTACCATCCTAACCTGCTGCCACAGACTAGAGAGGCTTATTCTGCCCTTGCTACATCAGAGAACACCATACTGCCCAAGTCCATCTGAGGCCAGGGACAGCTGGGAGAGTTGTGGAAGAGGAGCCTTTGGAGTCTGTAACTGGAGGGGGTTTTAGACAAGAGTGGGACCTTGTAGCCGCTCCAAACTAGCTGTGCTCTTATTTGAAACCATGAAACTCTGTGGTGAAGTGAAAGGAAACAAACATTTATTAAATACCTCTTATGAGCCAGGCTCTGCTTAATAAATATACATTCACTTAATCTTCATGACATCCCTCTAGAGTAGGGCATTATGGGACCCTGAGGTTCAGAAAGATGAAGCGACTTGCCCAAAGTTACATAGCCAGGAAAGGCTGTGGGTCCAAGGCCTCCCAGGCTCTGCAGCCTGCTTCCTTTCTCATGGGCATCAGGCAGACGTGGCACCACCAGAGCGTAGGCCTTGAAGGATCTCCCATTCCCTAGGTCCAGGCCTGAAGGTGGACAGTCCACGGTGGCCAACAGGAAAGTTTATTGAAAGGTCTGATTGATAAGTGGCTTGTGTCTTATAATCTCCCCTGTGCAGCAATAAAATGTGACACCAGGCCCCTCACCACCTTCTGTTTTTGCAGTCTCGGCATCATGAACACTCCCATGCCCTTGGAATTTTATGACTCCACACAGCAGATATTTCCTCCTTTAGAGTCAGTCCCTTCCCTGCCCCTCCCTCCATCTGTTTAGGGAATGCAGGGTGAATGGAGACCTACCATAGCCCAAAGGCATGGGAAGAAGGCCTTAAGAAAGCCATCCTTCTGCCCCTGGGCAGCACACATGACTTTTTACTCCCACCTCCTTGTTTTCTAGATAGATATGTGAAAGCTGTTGGCAAGTCATAAACAGTACAAAGGGCTTTATTTTATCCCTGATTTTCCTAGTGACCTATGTCCCAGTCCCAGTCAGGAAATTCTTCCTTTTAATTAACCCGTCTCTTATTTCCACCTAAGTCCATTTCCTCTTGTTCTTATTGTAGAAAAGATGGAAGAATTCCCCTTTAGTCTTCTTTCCTCTTAGCTAAGCAGTCAGTTTCTTAAAATTGCACTCATGTTCTAATTCTGGAAGTCTTCATCATTGTTCTTTATTATCACTCTTCTCACTTTCTCCATATGTTTCCTCAAGGGTGAAATCCAAGCAGGATCCGGTGCTATTTTGCTTAGGTTTCAACCCTTTGGAATTGACCCTAAAAAACCTCACAGGCCTAACCATAGTCAGAGAAAAGAATGAGAAAAAAATATAAAAAGACTAATCTGACTCTTTCCTGCAGAATGGTAGATCTGTTGAACTGGGGGTGGCAGTCAACACTCTAGGTCAAGGACCACAAATCCTCCTTTGTAGCTCTACCTGAACACTTCTGCTCCCTTCCCACTGAGATGCCAAAAAGTGCCTAAGAGGAAATCGGTTGTAACCATCCCTTAAAATGTATAGTGCAGATCTGTAGAGACAGAAAGTAGATTTGTGACTGCAGAATGTGGGGACAAGGGAAATAGAGGGTGACTGTTAATGGCGAGAGATTTCTTTTTGGAGAACGAAAATGTTCTGGAATTAGATCGGGATAAGGGTTGCACAACCTTGGATCTACTGAATTGCATACTTTAAAAGAATGTTGATAATGTGAATTATATCTTAATTAAAAAAAAAAACTCAACTTTACATTTATACCAGTTCTTTTCTTTTTTTTTTTTAACTTTTCTTTTTTCGGTACTGGGGATTAAACCCAGAGGTGCTCTACCACTGAGCTACATCCCCAGCCCCTTTTACTTTTTGAGACAGGGTTTCACTAAGTTGCCCAGACTGGCTTTAGAATTGCAATCCTCCTGTCTTAGCCTCCTGAGTAGTTGGAACTACAGGCATGTGCCATCACACCCAGCCTAATAAATTCTTCTATAGCTGTATAATAGAAACAGATTCTAACAGCAGAATACATAGAATCTTGAAATTTATGAAGCACTTTCATACTACATAGTTATCTTTTTTTTTTTTTTTTAAACAAATCTGGTGTGAATGAGAATACTATTCTAGTATGCCCATTTTACACTTTAGGAAATTGAGAGGCTCAGAGAAGCTATTTGGCTTGCTCATTAGTAACATAACTAGTATATGGCTAAGCCAAGATTCATACCCTGGCAGTCTGACTTTTTGAAGCCCAGGAAATTAATGCCATGTATAAGCATGGTAGATTAAAAAGAAATACAAGTGCTTTTCCAGGGGTGGATTCACAGAATATTCTAACTGAAAAGTATCCGTGGGAAGCTCTGTTCCCATCTCTGTTTTTCTGAAGACACTGAGTTGCAAAGAGATGAATCCTTACCTTTTGGCATGTTAGGAAAGAAGGAGCAAGACCAGAGTCACCAAAGAAACCAGGTTTGAAGGACCGAGTGAGTTAAAATCATCCTTCTCATCTCTTTTCCAGGTTCCTGAAAAGGAAAGATAGGAACCTGTTTACTCTGCACCTTGTTTTACTTATTGTTCTTAACAACCCCATGAAAAAGGCATGGTTTCCATTTATAGATGAAAGACATGCAGAAGCTGAGAGAAATTAAATAACTCTGCCAAGGTTAAGTAGGTAGTAAGTTGAAGTTGCAAAACCAGGATTTGAACCTGACATTTCTGATACCAAGACAAGATCCTCACACCCTGCACAGATATATATAGCTCCCAGATACCACAGCGGGCAAGGCAGGTGGACCTCCGCTTTCCTCATCTTCCCTTGCGCCTCCTGAGCTCCCGATCAGCTGAACATGGTTGGCTCTTCCCTGTGAGTGGAGTGGCTCTGTCCTGCTGAATCCTTCATGCTGTGAGGAGTCTGATCAAGTGAGCAGGACTCCAAGGTGAGCACCTGCACCTACCACCAAGGGCAGGAACCCACATATTTCTCTGTTACTGCCTCCCACCAAAAGTATTCACTCCTCAGTGATTCTCCTACTTTGAAAAGGAGCCACTGCCTTCCAGACTTTCAAAGGGTCCAGAAATTGGTGGTTTTGGCTACTAAACAGGAAATTCTAAGCCCTTTCCGTTCCTTTGAGCTGGCTGGAAGGGCTGGGCCTGGAACCATTACTTTAAAGGACAGAAGAAAAGTTTTGTGTGGTTTGAAAAAAACAAAGCAGAAACCCTTTCCTGGAGGCCTGCACACCAGTCTTGGTTGATACACAACATGGGAAAGAACCGCCTTGTTGCCTGGCAGTAATGACAGCAAACAAACGTGTCTGACAGTCTGTTTGGCATCTCCCGGTCTGCAATTCTGTTTGCTTCATTCTAATTGCTTCCTTAACTTCCTTTCAGTCTCCCCACCTTCAGTACCACCCTCACTCAAGGGACCGCCAGCCTGTGCCAGGTTGCGCCAGGCTGGGTCGGGCCCCACAGGATACAGTGACCCGCCGGACTGTTGTCTGTGTCTGTTTGCAAGATGCCTGTTGTTCTCAGTGGCTGTTTTTCCCATCATAAATATCGACTTGGCAGGGGTCCCAGGGTGGAAGCCTTGGTGGAAGAGCTTCCAGAGAGCTCTGCCTCAGAAAGTGCAGCTGATTCTGAGTGCCAGGCTGAGGAAAAGAGGTTTGTAGACACTGCCTCTCGGGGGGCACTCAAGGAGGTTTTGCTGCCACAACAGCCTGGGTTCAGCACCCTTGGTGAGTGTGGGCCCCTGTCAGCATACTCCCGTAGAATAGCCTGGAGGAACTGTAGTGGCCCAGCCTGTGAGGTTCCTCTGGGCCTGGCTGGCATTTTTCTTCTCTGCCACTCACCCTCCCCTCACCCCTACTCTCTAGGAATTCTAATCTGTGTCAGGTGAGAAAACATTACTTCTAGGCTGTGCCCTGAAGCCAGTTGGATCACCAGAGTGACCTATCAGTAAAATGTTTGAGTACATACTCTGAAAAAATAAACCTACTTATAAATTGTATATGGGAATTGCTGTGGGATATGTACATTATAAATGTTGTTTCTATTTATAGATGGGAAACATGCAGAAACTGAGAAGTTAAGTAACTCTTGACTCAAAGTCAAGTAATTAGTATAAAGAAAAACTGAATGAACTTATATATATAATTAGTAAGAAAAAGTCAATAATTATAAAATTGTTTTTAATCTTACTTTATTGAAGGTGATATATGATGCTCCTTTTGTTTAAATAGTGATTTTACATAATTGCTTTTAAGTCACAAAAATTACTAAAAAATGAAAACTTTGCCGAATGCAAGCACAAGCTTCAGGTATTTTGCTGTAGGTGAACCTATGTGGTGCTCTGTCCCGTTCTAAAAAATTTCAAAGAACCTGCTATTTAAGGCTCTTTTTAATCAGATCAGCTTCATTATTGACATCCTATAGCAGCGAAAAAGCAGTATTCACAATGTGCTAAAAGCAAAGGCAGAAGAAAAATGCCACTGTCACCCTTCCTTTTGGATATACACGATGTATACTATCCCAGAGAAGGTGCCGGTGGCAACCCATATTGTTTTTTTTTTTTCCACTGGTGCAGGGGATTGAACCCAGGGTCTTACACATGCTAGGCAAGTGCTCTACCACTGAGCCATACCCTCAGTCCTCCTCCTTGTAACTGCTCAGTGAAACTTAATTTTGAGGATACAAATGGATAAAAATTCTAGTATTTTCTCCCTACCCTGGAGAATCATCTTACAAACCTTCTGGGAACCCCGCTGCCCTGGAAAACCTCAGCATTGCCTCTCCCTGCATTCCCCATTGTGTCTAGTGGATAGTAGAGGATCAGTGAGTGCTGGAGAAATAGTGAATATGTTCTTCAGGGCCCTTTCCTGTTAAGAATGGAGTAGCTCTGTTGCTTGGTGTCATTTTACTGTTTTCGTCTAGGATTTGTTTTGTTGAATTTGAAGGTCTTAGCAAATGTGTTTTAGAGGGTGGCGCACCTGATTACACATAACTTAGGACCATGAATTCATAAGAGAATATAATTCTGGAGCTGGAAGGAGAGACTGATGTCAAAATCTTTTATTAAATAATCAAACAAAAAATAAATTCTGGTATATCCGTAGAATGGAATACTGTTCAGCAATAAAAAGGGGATGTACTATTGTTATAGAACACATGGGTGAATCTTAAAGGAATTGTGCTGAGTGAAAGAACCTGATTTTAAAAAAATACTATATACTATATGATTTCATTTATATAAGATTCTAGAATGCACAAATAAGTGACAGAAAGTAGTGGTTGCCTTTGGATCCCAGTTAGGGAGGAGATGAAGGGGACAGGGAAGGCTGGATTCAGAGGGGAATGAGGATGTTTGGGTACAATGAATAATTTGTAATCTTATTATGAATTATGGTGCTATCACAGGTATGTGCAGATATCAGAATCAAAAGTGTCCAATGTATACTTTATTATTATTTGGGGGAGGATACTGGGGATTGCACTCAGGGGCACTTGACCACTGACCACATCCCCAGCCCTATTTTGTATTTTATTTAGAGACAGGGTCTCACTGAGTTGCTTAGCGCCTTGCTTTTGCTGAGACTGGCTTTGAACTAGCAATCCTCCTGCCTCAGCCTCTCAAGCTGCTGGGATTACAGGTGTGCGCCACCACACCTGGCCCCAGTGTATACTTTATATATGTAGTATATTATATGTCAGACTGCTGTACAATTGTTTGAAGAAAAAAGAAACTAGTAGTAGTTCTCTCTGGAATAAATATTCAATGCCTATTGCCAGATTCACATATGTGTTAAGGATTCAGAGAGATTTAAGACATGGCTCAGACCTTCAGGAAGCCCACAACCTTGTGAGGGAGTTAGATAAATAGGCCAGTTAAATCCAGGATGTTAAACACTAAGAAAAAGGAAAATTCAGGGAACAAGTGGGGTCCAGAACCATGGGTGTTGATGGTGCTTCTTCCTGGGGAGTTCGGGCAAAGCCTTATGAAAGAGGAGCTAAACTAGGCTTAGAAGGGATCAGGTGCAAGAGCCTCTCCATTTGAGGACCATCCATGGGCAAAGTCGATGAAATGCAACCACCACATGTGACTTGTCTTTACTACAGCAAAGGAAAGTAGCAAGAACAGAGACTGGAGAAGTGGGTGGAGCCAGACATTGAAACTTTGCCTACCCTCCAAACCCTGGGGTTTCTTTGTGCTCCAAGGTTGAACTAACAGTTTATCCAAATCTAGGCTTATGTCAATGGGATGTTGTCCTATCAAAACACTTGGCATGGGCCTCTAGGTTTCAGGTTTTAAGGCTGTGACACTCAGAGCTGCTCAGCTGTACCTAGGAGGTCTTATGTTCCCCGGAGATGTTTCAAGAACTGCAACAGGAGAGAGTTGGTGCAGGTCTGGGCAGCAGCTGGGGAACATCCGCTTGCTCCTTGCAGCTGTACCTGGGAGTAAGGGCATCCGGTGCCTTTGAGTATTGGAGGCAACCAACACTCCAGCTGCTCCAGAGGCAGTGTTTGAACAAGTAAAGCGTTTTGCCAGCAGCTCCAGTCCCTGCCATCCTGACCATCTGACAGAATGCCTATCTCATGCATTGTGATCTGGTCCCTGTCTGGTGCTCTTATCCTATCGTCTGTTAACCAGTCACCTCCAGATTTCTTCAGAGTTCCTGTTGTTTTTAGAGTGGTTTTCAAAGCAAACTAGGATGTTAAATTCAGGATATGATTTTCATACCACATTAAAAATGCAGGCAGCAATGCAGAACATGGCTGGCTCATGTCAGCCAGATATCTCAGTGTAACTGGATGTCTGGACAGGGCTTATGTAAATGGAAGAAGATGTCAGATTGCCTGGCAAGCTCTGGCTCCTGTTTGTCCTTTTCCCCCACCACTCCCCGGCCGGAAGAAAGAAGCTCATATTTAAGCTAGAGGCTGCGATGGGATTTCTGCCTAGTGAGCATTTCTGTGATATAGAGATCAAGTTGCTCACACCTCGGAAGGGGAGCTCCCATGATCCCATTTAGAAGGATGGTGACTGTTGTGGCAGGTAGGATCCACCAGAAGGTGAGATGAGTGATAAGTGGGTTCAGTAGTTTGTTCTTCTGTTGGGGATTCTTTGCTGCCTTCAGTTGGGGTGGACCAAGAGAACAAACAAGGGTGCTCATACTGGTTTTCCATGTCCCAGCCAATGTGGGAAAACTGGCCAGCACAGATCGCTGAAATCAAGTAGCACCAGGAGAAGTGAATGTGGACTAATTATCTCAAATGGATTAATCATCTCAGGCATCTTCAGTAGGGAAGCACTTTTTAGTGACATAGCAGGGTTTGGTGTGCCCTGACCCCCCCGTATTCTCACCTGAGCTAATGAAATAGTAAAGTGTGGGCTGGTTCAAGCTTTGTGCTATTTATTCTGCTTTCTTCCCCTTCCTCACACCATCTGCCAGTTAGACCATTAGCTGGCTTACCACCCGCTTCTGTGTCAATCCTGGAAGGTTGTGCTTGTTACGATTTGGGTTGGTTATCCAAATGGGTAGGTGAAATGGATATCTAACCATCAATTTGTTTTCTTGCATTTCAGTCGTTCCAAGGAAGTCAAGGACGAGCATACCTCTTTAACTCAGTGTGAGTGTCTCTGAATGGTGCATCTCTTATTTGGTGCAAATTTTGAGGGAAGGGGAAGAGCAGCCCTCAACAGTTCCACAGTGGATCCTGACGTCTCTGTAACAAAAACCCACATTAATCTCCACAATACGTAGTCAGCAACCTTCGGGAATTTTTTTTTTTTGCAACATCTCTGGCTGAAAATAATATGTTCACCACACTGCCTGCAGTAGTCCCACAGGGAAGAAGCTGGGGAGCTTCTGAGGGAGGTTCAACATGGAGTTCTCATAAACAGATGTGAAATTTGTCACTGTGGGGAGAGAGGGTGAAAAAAGATCTCCACCAGGATCTACTGAAGAACATAAAGATGGAGTGAAGGCTAACTTAGGGAAGCACTTCTAGCCCCTACTGCAGATAGTGTACACGGTCCACAGTCATTACTGGACATATGATTTATAACATCTTCCTGGGAAAGGAAGGTGAAGCTTACATAAGCCTTTTGAACTGTAAAAATGGAAATCTAATGCATTGTTTGAAATAGGTGCTCCGTGAAGGAGTAGTATGTGCAATGTTCAGGACTCGACTTGTGTTAAAGACAAGACAGCTGGCATATTTGACATCTTTGGCTTCACTTAGTCCTCAGTAAACTTGGAGGACCTGCACTCATGGCTTGGACTTCACAGTGTGGTTGTCCTCCACTTAAGTCATAAGATTTAAAAGCATTCGTTAGAAAAATTAAATCCTAAGCAAAGTCTCAATCAGGATTATCTTAGACCCAGTGAATCTAATCTTGCAGGTCTGGAATTCATTGCAACTGAGATATTTCTATGTGGCTGTCGTTTGGGGGATGTTTTTGACTTAAGTTTTAGATGAAGTTCTTATTGTCTACTTCCCTTGGGACAGCCTTGTTTGGTTGGATTTTTGCTGGAAGTTCAGCCTGAACAATGAATGATGTATGTACATGTGACTAACTACCTATTCTCTCTTTCTTTTGGCATAGAGTTAATGTGGGCTGCGGGCCTGCAGAAGAGCGAGTGTTGCTAACAGGACTACATGCAGTTGCAGACATTTACTGTGAAAACTGCAAAACCACTCTGGGCTGGAAATATGTAAGTACAGAGAAGTCTGCTTGAGGGGGCTATGAAGGGATCAGCACAGGGCCTCACCTTAGAAGAATGCTTTTTTTTTTTTTTATTTTATTTTTTTGCTTTTCATGGCCTTGTGGGAATATCCTTGACCAGGAAAGGAAGCCAAGCTCAAAGAACAGTACCTGGTGCAATCATCTGTCTGCAATATTCATTCTTCCCTTTTCCCTAACACTTTCCTGTTCTAGTTCATTCCTTACACCTGAGACATACACTCATACACACCCTTTTAGACTTCATAATAATATTAACAGCATAGAACATTTCCTGACAGATGATTATATTTACTCTTCAGCATCTCTAGAGGTTAGGTGTTATTTTCATCTCCGTTTCATGATTGGGGTACTGAAGCTGAAGAAGGTTAATAGTATGTCCAATGTTATCCAGCCATCAAATGGCCAAACCAGGAAAGGAATCCATTGAGTTGTCTGACTACAGAGCTCTTAGACCACTGTACTTTGATGATCCAGTAAATGCTCTGAGAATATTGCCTAGGTCCTAGGTCATGTGCTCGGCAACATCAGACTTTACCCACAAGTCCACTGTAGATGTAGTTATGGCTGGACTCTCTAAATGCACAATTCATTCTTTCAACACAGAATATTAAGGTCTCTCAGGGACCTAGGAAGAGTGAGCATTCCTTTGCCAGGGTAAGAGGAGGAGTACAGGGATCTGTTACTTCAAAGACACTGGGACTAGGTGTTCTAACATGTATTGGGGTCACCACACAACCATAAACACAGCCCCACAGTCCTCTGGCTGGTGACTGAATACCATTTGGGTAGCTAGATTCAGGTTCAGATTTGGCTCCATCACTTGTTTGTCTGTGTGTCCTTAGGCAGCTATTTCATTTTCCTCATTCATGAGAGTTTTTAGTGCTTTAAATAGAATAATGCTGGCAAAATACTTAGGTCATCACTTGGCATATAGTGTGTGTTAGTGAAGATAAGCTTACGTAGGTTGTTGTTGCTATTGGCAGATCTTTTTCCTGAAGCTTAGGTACATACATGCATACCACAATACTTTTTGTTTTGCCCTCTCTGTCATTTTGAGGATATTGAAAAATTGGTCTTTCTGTCATTGGAAGGGCAATTCATTCTATGTAAAATGTCTCAAATTCCCTTACTATTGGTTTGGGAAGGAGCCTCAGGGAATAGTCAAAACTACTGCAGGGTGACTGATGTAGATTCACCAGTGATAACAATTGGACCACTCCAGTGTGGGCTTCTGTTAGTGGGGAGTCTGGCACTTGGTAGGAGGGTAAATGGGAAATAGCTGTACTTCCTGCTCAATTTTGCTGTGAAACTAATATAACTCAAAAAATAGAAAGTTTATTGGGGGAAATACATAAAATAGTATGAGCAATGGATGCCAGACACAAAAGTATGATTCCATTTAAATAACACTTGAAAATGTGCAAGTCGTTAAAAATTAAAAACTGCCACAGGTGGAGTCTACAGCAGAGTTTGGCAGAACTGTTTTCAGATTCAGTTTTCTGCATCTCCTTGGAAATGTTTAGCCCTAGAAAGAGAAACTCCAGACAGTGTGCTTTGGGATGCCAACATGGTTTAGGTGCTTGCTTGGCTTGTTGTTCATCAGGGAGAAATTGGCCTTGGCCATTCTGCCTCTTGCCATCTCTCACCCCTCTGAGGTGGGGGCAGGCACAGTTGTGGTTTTTACTAAAATATTTTGACTCTCAAAATACTCTTGTAATTATCCTAAATTTTTGATTGAATAGAAAGTCAGGTGGTTAAGTGATACTTCTGATCCTGGCAAAGATGGGGTCATTGATGATTTTGTAGACTCTGGATCTGGTGCTGCTTCCACTGGACTCCTGTCCTGACATTTTGCAAATGCCTTTTGCTCAGGGCAATTGAATTTTCTTTTCTTTTTTCTTTTCTTTCTCCTCCACCTGAACACATTATTGTGGAACAATAGATCTTATTTCAAAACCATATTCCTTTGTTGTGTATAAGTGTGTATGCTCCTGTGCACACACGTGCACGTGCACGCACACACGTGTGGCACCAGGGAATGATGAGGTGTGAGGGAAATCACTGCTGAGCTCATAACTACTCTCTCGGTTTCCTTCGCCTTCTATTTTGTGAATGATTCGTCTCTCAACAAGAGACCCAGTTTGGACTCTTGCTCTGAAACCTCACAGTTTATAGAACAGAAGATACTCTTTATGCAGATTCTGCAGAAACCTACCAACTAGGCTGTAGTGTCTTAATTCCAGGGCCCTAGAGGAAGAACTAATGTTGCTGCTCTGCACCTTGAGCTTAGTCACATAACAGCTCTCGGGAGCAGTGTTCTCAGATAATACACCAGGATGTTCTTAGATGTCTGTTGCTGCAAATGAAATAACCCTTTATCCTGTATCAGCGCAGGACTGCTTTCTGTGGGGCTTATTAATTGGGAGTGCCCACAGTACTGTAATTTTAAAAAGTAACCTGCCAGGTATTGAGGTTTCCCTCTGGAGATCTGGCAGTCGGGTGGGGCTTGAGGGCTGCCAGGTTCTTCAGCCTTGGGTTTATACAGCTCCTGTCTCCCTGGAGAAAATCAGTGAAGGGAAAACATATTTGACTCATCTGACAGGAAAACAGCAAAAACAAGGAAATAAGGCAGAGACCTGTTTGGCCTCATAGTATCTGGGTTCTCTTTCTGACTTTTCTCTAAGACTAACAAGTTCAGCTTAAAATTATGACCAGACTGTCCTGAGTTCCTAGGAAGTAGCAGAAATGACACGGAAATTTTGTGGATAGATACAGCTGGCATCAGAAGTCAAGGTCCCCTAAGATTATATATTTATTTTTTTGTGCTGCTGGGGATTGAACCCAGGGCCTCATGTGTGCCAGACAAGCACTGTAGCCATTGAGCTACATCCCCAGCCCTCTTTCTTTCTCTTAATAGGAATACTTTCTCTCTTTTACTGTCATTGAATGTATACTTATTCTTTCAGCAATTATTTATTTATTAGTTGTAGATAGACACAATACCTTCATTTTATCTATTTTTATGTGGTGCTGAGGATCAAATCCAGTGCCTCATTTGTGCTAAGCAAGCACTCTACCACTGAGCTACAACCCCAGCCCTAGCAATGATTTATGAAAGATCTGTTAGGTGCCTCACACTTGTCTAGGGGACACAGCAATGAAATAAAACATGAGCATCTCTGTCGTTGATGAAGTTTATATTATCGCCAAGGGAGACAGGTAATAAAACAGAACTACAAATTATAATGTAAATACTATGGGCAAATGTTAATTTGGGGGTGGGGGAAGGGGAGAGGGAATGCTGGGGCAAATTTTCATTGGGATTTTGAGTACAGTAGTTGGGAAAGAACCTTCTGAGATGTTGACACTTGAGCAAAGAATTAAAAGTGCAAAGATCCTGATGAAATTATTTCATAATACTGAGGAAGTCCTAGTGTTTCCTCAGTTCTGCTGTTAAGTACAGGAGACAGAGTGCTTTGAGTGGTGACAAGTTTCTCAGTGAGTCCGGGTGAAGCCTGGATGGGACCTCAGTGGTCCTGATGCCTGTTGTTGGCAACACCTCTGCTTCTATGCCACAAAGGTTACCTGTTGGTCTTTGGTCACTCAGTTGTCTTTTCTCTTCCTCTATGTTTTGTAGGAACACGCTTTTGAAAGCAGCCAGAAATATAAAGAAGGCAAATACATCATTGAACTAGCACACATGATCAAGGACAATGGATGGGACTGATTCGACAGCATCTGCCCAACCCAGTGTCCACGTGAACGCCATCCAACTGAACATTCTACCCAAGCGTGAGAGAGTGACTGAACACTTGGTTCCATCCATTTAGGGGCCTTGCCATCGGGGGCATCCTCCCACACTGACGCCATCTTTCTGGTGACCGGCCTCTAAATTGCTGTCTCTGTCTCTTTGCTTTGTATCTGTTTGTGAGTTGATCCTGGCTTCTCTCTCTGTTCTAGTGTTGGCTGAAAACAAAACAACAAAAGGAACAGATCCTTACCACATGGCGGCAGCCCACCTTGAAAAGGGCCCAAGGGCCCATGCAAGAGCTGCCTGATGGCCTCTTGTCAGGAGAGCAGTGGCACAGCACGTGGGTGTTAGGAAGAGGGAAAAGGGGGAACCCCAAGCGTCCTGGGAATGGGCAGGGGGTGGGAGGGTGGAAGCAGGAACAAAATTGCGCTGCTCCTAGAGACCCAGTAACTTAGGCTTGAAATAATCCACCTATTTAAAAGGACAAAGAGAAAAAAAATATATACCTCATGGCTGCATTCTCTCTGATCAGATTCTGTTCCTGATACCGTGTGTGCCAGGATAGCAAATGAGCACAAGCAGTGGCCCTAATTCTAGCTGACAGGGCAAGAGCCTGGTTCTCTTGGGCTGAGCTGGGGAATGTCCTCGCAGCAGTGAGTGAGGTGGGTGAAGTCCTGATGGGTTCCGATCTGGTTCCTCACTCAGCCTCTGGGCAATCATCTCTGCTTCCTTAGCCACTGCAGGTGAGCGCAGAGGGGACTGCCATTTGCAATGAGCGCAAGATGCGCATGCCCCGAAGGCTTTGACCAGCAACCAAGTAAAATCAGTAATTGAGACAAGCAGGGAATAAGAGGGGGGCTGTAGCTTGGGAGCTCCTAAAGAAATGGCTCAGATATTGAGCCAGAAAAATTAAAAGTAAAATCAGTTAGCAATTCTGACTGTCCTTGTTTCCTGACCCTTAGTAATACTGAGTCATATTGCCAGGGGAGGAAGCCGACTGGAACAGTATGAGGAATAGTTCAGATTTGAACCAGTCCAGGTTAGGTGTATCTTTCCTCTTTGGATACGCAGTGGCTTCAGTGGGATCAGTGATCGATTGATTGTGATGTTTTGGGTCTTTTTCTCCACCTCCACGTTGTAGACTGTGGAAAACAAAGGCCCATGGCCTTGAGCCTAGGGATCACCTGGTTGGTGGGATTCTCATGGCCCTAGTTACTCTTCTTGGACCTTCAGTGTCTTATGTGGAAACAAGTCTGTCCGAGTGGTCCAGCAGTGGGGAGGGGTTACAAGTTCCACTATTACCCCCTTTGTCCTCCCCTCCCATCCAAACTTCACTGTGTTAGGGAAGTGAAGAACAAATCCCTGCAAGGCTTATAAAAAAAGAGAAGTTTTTTTTTCCATTTAATCAACACTGTGACGTCTCCTCTGCAGCTTTTCAGCCAGGTAAAGGATGCATGACTGAAACTCATCCAACCTAGTTAATTTCGTTTCTTAGACTGAAAATATTGTAAAGATACTTGTGGATTAGGTAATTCTCAGCATCTCTTTCTCCAAGCAGGCTGCTTCTATAGGAAAATTCACCTTAACAGCCTCACAAAGTGAGTTCATGGAGATAAGAATCTATAAAGTTGATTAAGATTAAAGCAGCCAACCCAGGACAGGCTTCAGAATCTCATTGTCAGCAGAACCAAATTCCTATAAGAAATGAGTCTATAATGGAAATACCTCCATGTGCTGAGAGTAGAATGGGAGATTTGAGACAGACATGGTCCTGCCCTGCTACTGGCAGATGGAAGGATGACAGAAAACAGGGTAGTTCCATGTTTAGCAATAAACATGCCTCTCCTCTTTAAGACAGAAGGATTTCTAGATATTGAATTCGGGCCAGGCATGGTAGCATACCACTATAATCCCAGCAACTTGGGAGGCTGAGGCAGGAGGAGCTCAAGTTTAAGATCAGCCTCAGCAATTTATTGAGTCTCAAAATAAAAAGGGGAAGGTATGTAGTTTAGTGGTAGAATGCCCCTGGGTTCAATCCCCAGTACCAAGAAAAAAAAAAATTGAATTTTGTTCTTTAGGGCTTCTTGTCAAGGATGCAGCCCTAGAGATTAAGTTGTTCTCCCTACTTTATTGCAAAGCAGACTGAGGTTCAGAAGTGTTTAATTTCTGCTCCCAGAGAAACTGTCCTTTGGCGCCCAGGCCCAAGTTTTCAAACATTTTTCAACTTTCACATTCCTAAACTGGCTTGCCATGACAGAAATCACGGATTTCCCCTCTTTTTCCCTCCTGAAGCAAGTGGCCTTCATTCATGGATTTGACTAGACCCTTTGCTCAGGGACTATCCAGGCTATTAAGAGTCCATTTCATAAAAAGAAAATGAGAGTTAAACGAAGGCAGGTGTTTTGTTTTTTTTAAAACTATAGTTGGAATGTAACGATGTATTGAAACTGGACATGGAGTGTCCTAGAATTGTCAAGGGGCAGAGGAGACCAATGTGCCACTGTTCTTCTTTGGAGATGGGGCTTTTGACTGTTGTATGGATCAGAGCAGTTTCCAGTCAGACCCTGCTTCTGGGTTTTTCCAGTCACTATCCATTGAGCATCCAGTGGGTGCATGGCACCATGCTTGGTGCAAGAGATCTGAGTGTTGGTTTTTCCATAACTACAGGGGGAAAAAAACTCATTAGGCTTCCCTTTGTGTCAGTGAAACCAAAAGTGCTTCTTATACGTAGCTCCATTTGTGGTTTGTCTAACATTTAGCAGTATTGGAGAGGCCACAGCTGAGCAATGGAGATCCCGTCAACCCATGGCCTTGGTCAGTTTATTCTTTAATTTTCTCACCAAATTATTGACTCAGAGCATAACCAAAGACCCCATCCATTCACCCTAAGCAGGTTCAGGGAATTGGAGTTTGTTGATTAAACTTGGGTTGGGTTGCAGGGAGAAGGGAAGAGGAAAGGAGAAGTGAGAAAGGGAAAAGCAGGAAGTTCTATACCTCAGCTAGCAGCTGCCTTCATTTTGAACTGAAGTTCAGCTGGCAGATTTGCATTCCAGCTGCCCTGCACCACCCTAGGTCATACGGCCTTGGCCACCCTGAAGTGCACCCAGGCCCCCCACCCCGATCCCTGGGATATTAGTCTCAGGCTGCTGATGGGTTGATTTGACATGAATCAAATAGAGCCAAACTTGATGCCCACAAGTTCTCAGCTGGGTCTGAGTACTACCCCAGCTCCTGTGACAGTTAAGATCACATAGATAGGGTAAAGTTAGTCTTTACTGGTGGATCAGTGTGTGCAAAAGAGGTGTCCCCTTTATAATAAGATTTTCAAGTAGATATATATATATATATATACATATATATATATGAAAAAAGTTGCTTGTGAAATATACTTTTGTAAATAATATTTAATTTTTTAAATAATATATTTGGTGCTGTTTTCTCAGATCCCCTGAGAGCACTTTTTATTTTCATTTTAAATTCTATGGTTTCCTCTGAATTTCTTGAAATATATTTTAAGGGAAACAGTAATCACCAATATACTTTTTTTTTTTTTTTTTTTTTTAAGATCTCTCACTTTAATCGGGATTGAGGCTTTAAAGCAATGCCTGTCTGTATTCCCTCTGCCCCCCGCCCCAGTGGAACAGACTCTGCAGTAAATTACCAGGTTAAGAATTGAAATATTTTCTTGCACCAGTATTGACTAGAAAAGAAAATAAATAAAATGAAATAAATTTAGTAGTAACAACTTAGAGTAATTACACTTGTTGGGAAAATTCCCAACAAATTGGAATCTTGAATTTGATTGTGTGTGTGTGTGTGTGTGTGTGTGAGAGAGAGAGAGAGAGAGAGAGAGAGAAAGAGAGAGAGAGAATGTGAGTGAAAGCACTTTGGATTGTGCCGCCTGTTTTCTTTGGGGACACTAACTACAGTGTTCACTGTGGGCACATAAGGTTTTCCTTCTTTCTCTCTGGTTGTTTTGTTTGAGTGGACCAACAGCACAAACCACGAGGTCTTTGTTTTCCTGAGCATGGAGCTGTTGCCATTTTGTTCCTTTTTTTTCTTTGTGTGCTCAACTTTCACAGACTGTAAAAGAAATCTGTTTGTGAAGATCAAGCAGAGTCAAATCTGTGCTTTTAACTGAGATGTGAGCGTATTAATCACATGTCCCAGGGCTCCAGTTGTTTTAGAAGCCACAGCGTGTTAAACATTAACCGGTTAGGGTTAAAAGAACATTAATAACATAATACACATACCTTCTAGGTAAACAGCTTTCTTTTTTTTTTTTTAAGGTCAGATTGCCTCAGGTTCAGGAAGAGGCTGGGAAATCAAATCTTGAATACAATCAACTTACCTATTTTAAAAGAATCTGCCTCAAAGGAGAAAACATGCTAGTCCTATGAGAAGAGAAAAAGATGAATTTTTAAAAAAATGTTTAGTCATAAAATTTACTGGCAGTAAAAGATAACGCCAAGAAACAAGCGATTTTCTCATTACCCAGTTCTGTCTACCCGTGTGTTTTATATAACGTTTTGGTGAAAGTGGGAGTTGGTTCCCTTTCCCAACCTGCAGAGACTATCTTACAATACAGAATCTATTTATGCTTGTGTTTACAAACTGTATTTGTTGGATTTGGGTTGTTTTGTTTTTTGTCTTTGTTGGCATTTTTTCAGGTCACTTTGCTTCGATAACAAAGGTAATTGTTATCAAATAATTTGTCTTCACCTTTTCCTGTATTTGTACATAGTGATTCAGTATTAGCGAAGTGCATTGTTTCTGTCATATTTCTGATCTGTGTTGGTGCTCATTTGAGAAAATAAAGTTTTCAAATATTAACTCTTTTGAGAATTCATCTGTCTTCATTGACCTGGTATTTTAAAATTTTTTTGGTGCATTATAATTATTCATAATAGTGGATTCATTTTGCTGTGTTCACACATACACATGACATAATGACCCAGTATGTTTTGTCTTGACATTTAACTTTTTTTTTTTTTTTTTTGATGTTGATGGACCTTTATTTTATTCATATATTTATATGTGGTGCTAAGAATCGAACCCAGTGCCTCACACATGCTAAGCAAGTGCTCGACCACTGAACTACAGCCCCAGCCCAACATTTAACTTTCTCCTGCTTATCTACCAATGCTTCTCCTTGCTTTGGATATCTGAAATGCATGCTTTATCCAGTTATCTATACCAAACCCCATATTCTTAGATAGATTTATTTACTTATTTATTGTGTGATATCAGGGATTGAACCAGGGGCACTCTACCACTGAACTACATCCCAGCCATTTTTATTTTGAAACAGGGTCTTACTAAGTCATCCAGGCTGGCCTTGAACCTGCCTCAGCCTCCAGATTCTCTGGGATTATAAGCATGTACCACCATGCCCAGCTCTACAAGCTTTTTTGATGACATCATTTTCTTTGGTGGACATAAGATGACAAAGTAAGGGGGCGGGAAGCAAAACAACAAAATTTATGTCATAAAGGTTTGGTATCTCTGATTGTTAACAAAGGTAAATATTCTCAGTTCCAATATATGGAAAATAAAAATCAAGTCTTCTTGCTGGTTCAACAAATATCTATTAAACAAATATTAGATTTTAGGCACTGGGTGAGGCAATTCTATCCTAATCAGCCTTTTGTTTTCCAAGTGCCCTTCCTTGGGTCTTACCCATATGCACACAGTCTTGAATATCAAATCAGTGTGAGTACAGTTTTATGTCTGGTACCTTCATTTAACAAGGCTGAAGATTTATGTCATCGTTTACATTATAAAGTAAACATTTTGTCTCTCTTAGGGAGTTCCACTTTGCACAGGCAAGTGTGTGTTTTCACATTGGTGATATTTTAATTTTTTGCAGTTCTGAGGACTGAATCCAAGGGTACTCTACGACTGAGCTACATCCCCACCCCTTTTTATTTTGAGACTTGCTAAATTGTTCTCACTGGCCTCAAACTCATGATCCTCCTGTCTCAGCTTCTCTCCCGAGTTGCTGGGAGTCCAGGCATGTGCCACCATGCCTGACTTGGTGATAAGATTTTAAAAGCCTATTCCATATAAAAGGACATGCCTTCTCTATTTCCCATGGATTTTCACTTACCCTCTCTGGGCCCAGCTGCAGTTGACTTTTATTTGTCATTGAGTATTATCTTCTTCCTGTGACCTGTTTTGCTTCAGTGGACATGCCTGTTATCATTTCACTCTTGTCTCTCTTTTGCAGACAGGGACAAGAGAAAAAATAACATGTGCAGCGGACAACCAGTCTCAGGCCAGCCATCCTTGGGTCTGTGTTCTTCCAAGTTCTTATTCCCCATGGCAGCTGCCATGGAGATCAGGCTGGGGGGAAGAAAGGAGTGAGCACCAGTGTTCATTGAGTGCCTGGGTTTGTGCCAGGCCCTGAGTGTTTTGCAGGGTCCTCACAATCACATGCTTCCTCACGTTGACCTAGGAGTTCTGCCCATCCAGTGGGAAAGCTATGATGTGTGCTGATTATCCTCATTTTGTAGAAGATAAATTGAGGTTTTGCAGGTTTCATTACTAGTGACAGAGTCAGGAACTGTAGACCATCTGGCTTTACGACTCTAGGTTCTTCCTCTCTACCGTGTTCCAAGTTTTAACCTTTCTCCTCTAGCCCTGGCTGCCCTAGGCCACCCGGTCTGCGACCAACTTAGGCTACCTGGGAGGCGCCCCAGTCTGTGACAACCATCCCGTCCACAGAGCCTGTCCCACAATCAGGTCCGCTCCCGCTGGTGGCCCCTGTCTCCAGCAGCCACCTACCTTCCGCAGGGGCCCAGAACCATAGCAGTTGGAGCTCCAGCCGCACCCACCATCTGCCACCACCAGGGGCGAATTTTGCCAAGCATCACCTCACACCGGGGCCAAGGGTCTGGGGAGCCTCACGGGGCCACAGGGAGTTGGGGCCGAGTTGATTCTGCTTAGTGTTACATGACACTTTCCCAGTCTGTCTTGACTGCTTAATAAATAAGAACTGAGATAATGCAAATTAGAAAATTAACATGAAACAGTTTAAAAAGTCAAGGCTACCTGAAAAGTACTGTGTATTCCATAGCTAAATTTAAATTTGGCTTTTTTTTTTTTTTTTTTTAATACTCTCCAGTGCATTGCAGATGTAATCTTCCATTAATAGTAGGTGTTGAATAAGTGCTTGAATGGACATTGAATTAATGGAGATGGTGGAGAATTAACAGCCTTAAAAATTCCATTTAATATGCTAGTGTGCCTAAGAAGAGAACAAAGCACAAAATGCTTCATACATGAGGTAAATGGGTACACCATTAGAGATCAGTGTTATTTGCATTGCTTTGTTCAGCAAACATTTTTTTAGAACATCTATTTTGTGCATAGTCTAGTGGTGAAACTAACCCCAGGAGGCAGGAAATCAATGGTACTGTTTATGCAGAATGGGAGAATGAAGGGTTATACATGGCCCTCTCCTCACTGTTGGCCCAAACCCCAGCCGCTCAGACAGGTCCTCACGCTGGACCCTCACAGGCTGCTGCTTTCTGCAGAAGTAGTCACTCAATAAATATTTGAATCTGACTCCAATAAATGGCTCATGTTTTAGAGCAGGGCACAGGACAGATTCTGGAGCTAGAATACCTGGGTTCTTTAACATACTGATTTCCCTTTAGAAAGAATCTGTGGAAAAGACTTAGCCCAACACCTAGCACATATTTTTGTTTTCTTTGTTTTGGGGTATGGGAAATTGAATCCAGGGGTACTTCACCACTGAGCTACATCCACTGCCCTTTTTATTTTTTGAGACAGTGTCTTACTAAGTTGCTGAAGGTCTTGTTCAGTTGCCCAGGCTGGCCTTGAAGTTGGAATCCTTCTGCCTCAGCCTCTCGAGTTGCTGGGATCACATGCATGTACCACCAGCACCCAGCAGCCTAGCACATGGGAAGGAATCACTAAAACGATTGCTATTGCTGGGCCTAGTGGCACAAATCTGTAGTTCTGGCTCTTTAGGAAGCTGAGGCAGGAAGACCTGAGCCCATAATTTCAATTTCCTGAGTACTATATCAGTACCCCATCTCAGAAAAAAAGAAAATGGTTATTATTATAGATTGCCTACGTTTATTTTGAATTGAGAGTAGGCTGAAGAATATCATATTTGCTCTTTATGTACATTATTTAATTTTCACAGTAACCCTTCCACTTACAGATAAGGAAACGGGCTTTGAGATTTTAAATAGCATGTCTACGGAGCTGGACACGGTGACACACACCTGTAATTCCCAGCAACTCAGGAGGCTGAGGCAAGAGGATTTCAAGTTTGAGGCCAGCCTCAGCAATCTAGTTAGACCTTATCTCATGGTTAAAAAAAATAATAAAAATAAAAGAGAACTGGGATGTAAAAACACTCCTGGAGTTAATCTCTAGTACGAAAAATAAATAAATAAATAATAAATAAATAAAGTAGCGTGCCTATGGAAAAACTAGGATTTTAACTCTTGTTCTGATTCTGAAGCCCACACCCTATCTGTGACCCAGCCTGCAGTGAAATATCTACCATATAGGAACCTTTTTTACAGATCTAAGCACACACCCAAAATGTCATGGCTATTTTGTTCTCTCATGTTGTATTTTCTTTTTTTCTTCATAAAATGGAAATCCTGTCCTTTCAAGTACTGGAAGCACAGAGCTTGGAACCGAGGCTGAGTTGAGTTGTATTACTTTTATTTTACAGGATTTTAGGGCTGTTGTTTGTAGGACTATAATTTTATACTTCTTTTGAGGAGAAAGAAAGTGCTTTCAGTTGTTTAGTTGTTTCAGTTACTCAATTGTTAAAATGATTTTTTAAAAAATATCCTCAGACTTGCCCAGGTGGAAGTGACTAAGGTGTCCTGACTCCTGACAACACCTCCATGGGGCCATTCAAGGGTAACTCTGCAGACTACCTAGCAACAAGCCAAGTAATGAAAGTTCATGTTGTATGAAGACACTTCTAACTCCCAAGTGATGTGGGGTCATTTTAATAAGACAATAACTAGAGAAGCTCAAACTTGAAGGTATTAGCAAATTATGTGAAACCTGCGATAAAACTATTGAATTATATTTACTTTATTTAAAATAATGTTAATGATCTGTCCCAAGCTCATGAGCTCAGAAATTAGCAGAGTCGAGTGGAAAGAACTTTGGCTCTCAAGTTGGACAGATGGGGATTTGAAGCCTGACTGCATGCTTATACATTTCGTCGCTTTGAGACAGGCACTGTGATTATTGGGACTAGTTTCTGTCATCTGTAGATTGGAGATACCAGCAACAACAGAAGCTATTGTGAGGACAAATAAAATGATAGCCATAAAGTGCCCAGCACAAATAGGACTTAGCAAATGTCCCCTGTCTTTCTGCTGAGTGGTTCACTGTGATGAACTCTGCTAGCACATAGCAGACAGCATTCATCCCTCTAAACCCGCCTTTGAAGGTGACCTACACCCAGAAGTTAAGTAACCTTGGTTACTGGGCTTGATAAGCACTGGCACTGGGACAAGAACCCAGACCACCTAAGCAATCAGGCTTGTGGTTCCTGTACCACACAACTTGCTTTTACTTTTGCTGTTTGTTCTTCTTTTTTTTTTTGGCAGAGCTGGAGATTGAACCACTGAGCTACGTCCCTAACCCTTTTTATTTTTTATTTTGAGATAAGAGTCTTGAGTTTCTTGACTGGCCTTGACCTTGTGATCCTCCTGGCTCAGCCACCTTTAGCTGGGATTACTGGTGTGCGCCCGGCTCATGCTTTTACTTCTAGAGAAGAATGTGTATGAAAGAAGAAGGGCATCAGCCAGGAAATTCATCCTTTAATTCTGTGGTAACCATCTCTGAGAGTCTCCAGCAAAGCAAACTTTGCTCATTATTCTTGCACTGTGGTGCGGTGTGCAGGTACCAGGCTGGAGAGGAGACAGAATACTGTCAGATTCACCTCCCCAGCCTCTCCTGGGCTGCCTGTCTCAAATTCTGGGCCACTTCTCCAGAGCAAAGCCGTGCAAGCAAAGTAACCCAGACATTGAATCAGAGGTGTTTTATTTATGATTTTAATAATGTAGTCTCCTAGGAAAATTTTGTTTGGTTTTCCATTCCCGGAAGCAAAAATGTTTCTAGAGATTTTTCTATATGTTTATTGCTGTTTTTTCCCCCCTATTGCATTCTTTGAGTCACCTTAATAGAGATTAAAACGTACCTTCATAAAAGTAGACAGAACTATCTGAACTGTCATTCATTTGACTGATATGTTCTGTACCAAGCTTCCTGTGGAAAACTGGAAGTATAGGTTGATCATGCCTCTGCAGGTGACATAATCCTGTGTTGAACATGACGTGTTTATTACCAAAACTACTGCTCATCTAATAGCACCTTGCTTTAGCTCTGTCCGGTCCCCAGTGCCTTATTTCCCTGGCAGTAGAAGAACGGCACCCACATCTCCTGAAGGCGCTCAAGCTTGACGTTGTTTCCATGGTGACGAGACATTGCCAAGGTTCAGATTTCATTTCATTTTAGATCTCAGTGATATTATAACAGGAATAGTTTACCAGGGAGAATGTTCGCCATCCCAGAGAGGAGGCTAGAGGAAAGGAAGAGCTGCTGACCTGGGGGGTCCAGGTTTAGCCCAATGGAGGCTGGCCTGGAAAAGCTGTATGTTGAGGGAGGCAGAACCCAACAGGAGAATATCCATGAAGATCCTTCCCGTCCTGTTGGAATTGTGGCTCAGTGGTAGAGCCTTTGTCTAACACATGTAAGGCCCTGGGTTCGATCCTCAGCACCACATTAAAAATAAAGTTATGTCCACCTACAACTAAAAAAAATATTTAAAAAAAAGATCCTTCCTGCCACTGGGCAGGGGACACTTGGGTGTTGTGGGGGAACGGTGCTGAAAATGCATGTACTGGAGTTGGACTCTGAGGTTCTGTTTCTTGTGTAATTGGAATAGGTCAGTTAACTTCTTAAGGCTCAGTTGACTCCTCTTCAAAAAAAAGGGGAGTTGTGAGAACCAAGTGAGGTAATGTACACTAGATTCCCAGACAGACCCTGAACCCTAAAGCTAAAGAAATGCTCATTATTAAATGTATGATCTTCAAAACAGAAAAATGCACTCGAAACTGCACAAATGAGGATTATTAACAATGGATGGTAACTATTTTTTAACTTTTCGCATCACTTTCTAAACGTTTCTCTTTATATAAAATTTTCCAGAAGAACTCGGCAAAGACGATCTCTTACACTTTCTTTCAACAAGTATTTACCAGTTAGGCTTTATGCCAGGGATAACAGACCAGGTCCCTGCCCTCAGGGAGTATTCTCAGTCCCCTCTGGGGTTGATTGTTTAATAAGGGGGAGGGGGTAATTGCTCAGTAAAGAAGGGGTCAGAGTTGCCATGGTAATTACTATTTGGACTAGAAAGTATGGTTCTAGGGCTCCCGGGCTTGCCTAGCATATAGGAAGCCCTGGATTGAACCCCCAGCTCTGCAAAGAAAAATAAATAAAAACATGATTCTGGAAAGGCTTCCTGGGAAAATGTACTACCATGACCCCTCTTCTACTGGGTCCCTGAAACTCAACCAAAACCTCTGCTATGGCTTTATCAGGTTGCATGGTCTGTGCTCCTCCCTTGGACTCCCTGGAAGGGCAGGGACAGACTCTCTTTGAGGCTGCCCAGACTGACAGCTCAATGAATGTTTGATGAAGGAAGAGCCAAGTAGATGTCAGGGTGGTCACCTATCAGAAGAGGTATTCCTCTCAACCCCAACCCAACAGGAAGCTAGTGATATTTGTCAAATCTACATGGGGAGAAGGAAAGATTGCTTTAGATTTACCTCCATTCCACTGAAATGGAAAAGAAGAGGACAGGAAAGGCAGCTAAGGCAAGTGTGTGTTTTACATCTCCCAGCATGTGGGGTGGCTGGTGGTCACCCATGTAATAACAAAGTGGCGGATTTCTCCACATGGCAGGCGTGGGGTAGAACAGTCTCGGGCTGTCAGACCTGGAGCACCGTCATTGCCCAGGCGAAGTCCTTGGAGGTCCAGCCTGGATGCAGATGATGAATGGGCTCATTCAGCCACAGCCTGGACAGACAGTGGACATGGCTCTAAACCTGTTTATGGGGTCCCTGTGGATTCATCCTCTTCATCTCCAAGCTCCACTGATAGCTCTTCCTCATTCACTCCTGTTCTCTGTGGTTTAGGGAATTCTATTCACATGATGGATGGAGGTGGAGAAACATTGCTTTCCTCTATAGTGTTTTCTCCCAAGCTCTCTCCTCCCAGCCCCTGACAACCCTGTTTTCTTCTCCTCCCACCCTGGGGATTGAGTCCAGGGGTGCTCTACTACTGAGCTACATCCCCAACACTATATTTATTTATTTATTCATTTATTTGTATTTTGAGACAGGTTTTGCTAAATTGCCAGGTCGGCCTCAAACTTGCAATCCTCTTGCTTCAGCCTCCCCCGTCTCTGGGATTACATAGGTATGCACCACTGTGCCCAACAGCTGTGTTTTCTGTTCCTCTAGTGTTAGTTTTTTTCACACTGCCATACAATAGGTAGCCTTACTTTCACTTAGCATGATGCTTGTGAGATTCATCCATTTTGCTGCATGGATCAGTATGCTATTCCTTTTCCTTGCTGAATAGTATCCCATTATAGGTATGGTTATATTATAGTATGCCCACCATTTAATGAACTTCTTTTGTGGTTTCCAGTTTCTGGCTATTGTGAAAAGCATTTATGTATAGGTTTCCCCTATACATAGGGTATTCCTTTCCCCCATATAGATATGTCTGTCTGTCTTTCTCTCTCTCTTTCACCTTCCCCATTCCCTCCCTCCCTCCCTTTCTTTCTTTCTTTTTTCTTTTTTGGGGAACTGGGGATTGAACCCAGGGGTGTTTAACCACCAAGCCACATCCCCAACCCTTTTTACATTTTCTGTCTTGAGACCAGGTCTCACTAGGTTGCTTAGAGCCTTGCCAAGGTGCTAAGACTAGCTTTAAATTTGGCAATCCTCCTGCCTCAGCCTCCCAAGTGGCTGGGATTACTGGCAATTATTACTTTTTTTCTGTCATTAGAATTTTGTTTTTCTCTCTGATTTCTCCTGCCACATTCTTCCCTTGGTATAAATGTACAGAAAATCCTATTTGGCCAAATGAAACATAGATCTAAGAGGAAATTAAGGATGTTTTCTATAATAGTTTTTTATATATAATATATATTTATATATATAATATATATATTATATATATATATATATAAATATTTATAATCTCTTTAGCTGGGTGTAGTGGCACATGCCTGTAATCACAGCTAGTCAGGAGGCTGAGGCAGGAGGGTCACAAGTTTAAGGCTAAGGCCAGGCTGGGCAATTGAGTGATAAAATATCTCAAAATTAAAAAAAAAAAAAACTTTTAAAAGGCCTGGGGAAGGGTTGGGGTTGTGACTCAGTGGTAGAGTGCTCGCCTAGCACATGTGAGGCCCTGGGTTCGATCCTCAGCACCATGTAAAAAATAAATAAATAAATAAATAAAGGCCTGGGGATATAACTCAGTGGTAACAGGCTTTCCCAGTATAGACAAATAAGTACCTGGGCTCAATCCCCAATGCCACCAAAAATTTTTTTTTAAAAATTTGTTTTTCCTCATGCACAAGCACAAAGATGAGAATAAACAAAGAAATGAGAGGGTAGGTCCTGGGCAGAGGAATCCAGATGTGGGAACCTCATAACCTTTCCAATATGATTCCAATATGCCCATCTGGATAGGAAACACACCCTTTAGTCAAGTTTTCCTGGTTAATCCATTTGCTCTCGGTATAGACTATAAAATGAGCCTCTTTTTATGTTTAGCCCTGTCATCCAAACTAGTCTCCTTTAAACCAGAAGTGCCAACTCTTACAGCAAGGTAGCTGGGACACTAGCCCTGCTAAATTAGCCACATAGTAAAAAAAAAAAAATAATAATAATTATGTATATAAAAGAAGCCTTCACCCTTGACCCAAAATTCTGTTATTTCCTAGTTGCTCTAGAAAGTTACTTGACATGAAATGTCTTTGAATCCTTTTAAGGAATCATCTCGTTCTTTTTCTTGTCACTCCTCGTTCCCTTCACTGGCATATACATTTGTAGCATAATCTTGCAATTTATAATCTGGGCCATCTAGCCTCAAGGCTCTGATGAGACAATTATGATGTCTAAAAGTGGGTGCCTAACTTGGGATCTAGAAAACTCAAGTCTGAAATGGAGATGACAGCCCCTCCTTCGAGAGGGAGGCTTTCTTCCAGCTGTGTGAGGGACAGTCACACCGGGGGCTCTTGTTTATCCAGAGCTGCTGCTTGTATATCTCTGTGCAGCCAACAGAAGGGGGAAAAGACCCCACGGCCTACCCTGACAGTCTGTATGTCCCATTTTCTTTCCTTCAAATTGCCACTGGATGCCAGTGACCCTACCAATTTGGGGGCTGAGGCAGGAGGATCACAAGTTCGAGGCCGAACTCAGCAATTTAGTGAGAACCTTTCTCAAAATAGAAAGTAAAAAGGGCTGGGAATGTGACTCAGTAGTAGAGTGCCCCTGGGTTCAATCCCCAGTACCACAAAAGAAAAAAAAAATTAAAAAGTAAGGAGAAGAAGAAATTGCTGCTTGTATCCTAAATTGACTTCGCTTATCACTTCATTTTGAACCACACGCAGGAGAGAGCAGGGGCTGGAAGGGTGGGCACGTTGAAGAATTCAGGTAATCTGCTGACTGGTTGGCAATGCTTGCTTTTGGTTTCTAGGCATTAGATCAAGACTTTCAAGCCAAAGCTTACTCCTTGTTTAGGACACCATCTGGATCCATTTTCCCCAAAGCCCTGTATCCAGGGTGACCCAGCACAATGGCAAATGGAAATCCTGCTGAAATTGAGCACCCACATTTGAGAACCACACTCCAGACAGACATTTGATTCAAAAAGTAATGGTGACACAATGGGGTCAAATGAAGTTGTCAGAAAAATTACTAAGAATAGCTCTTGTATACTGAGCACTCGTTCCTTGCCAGTCACCAAATGCACCACATGTGCTTTTTAATTTGCCTTCATGTTAACCCTATGATGTAGGTCCTCTGATTAATTCAGTTTTGCAGTGAAGAAAACAGGCTTAGTGGGATAGGGACTTCCTAAATACCTCCAGCTAGCACATGGCACAGCCAGGTTTTAAGCCCAGGTAATGTGGCTCTGGAGTTGTCACTCAATCACTATCTTGCACCTCCAACCAGAGCCTCAGGGCCGCAAAGATCCCCAGGCAAAGAAGTCTAACTAAAGTGCAGGCAAAATGTTTCCCAGACTTCAGAATCTACTTTGAAAATAATTTCAACCATCCATTCATTTATTCATTTAGCAAATATTTATGAACATGGACTGATGTTGGGGATACAACAGCAACAAGATAACTATGGTCCCTGCTCTTACAATCTTAAAGAGAGACTGTAAAGAGAAAATCACAGTAAAAAATAATGTGCAGAGGTGGGGCAAAGCCAGAGAAGTGGATGGGAAGCTTTGATCTGTAAGGAAGGGCTTCACAGAGGAGGCACTCTAAGAGCTGAGCCACAGAGAAGTAGGAATCAAATGCACAAGTTGTGTGCGTGTGTATGCACGCATGTATGTGCATATATGCACAAAAAGACTGCACAGAGGAAGAGGCCTTCTGGATAGAGGGAACAACCCAGTCCCAGGACTCAGACCTGAGAGAGCACATGTGTTCGATGTGCCTGGAACACAGGGTCCAAGGAAAACAGCAGGAGAGGAGGATGAGGCTGCACAAGGAGGTTGGGGGCAGGTCTTGAAGGGTCCTGTAAGGAGTTTGGGCTTGAACTCAGAGACAACAAGAAGCCCTTAAAGAATTTTGAGCAGAAGCATGACATGACCAGATGAGCATCACATTCCAACATGGTTAATAATGGAAGGAAGGATTGGAGGGCAACAGAAAGGCAAGATGGAGACAGAGAGGTAATTTTGGAGGATGTAGCGATACTGCAGAAAAGATAACAAATGCCCAACCTGGGCAGTTCTTGTGGGGAGAGAGGAAGAGACAAATGAGAGTGTGATTAAGAAAGTAGAGGACTGGGGATATAGCTCAGTTGGTAGAGCTCTGGCCTTGCAAGCACAAGGCCCTGGGTTCAATCCCCAGCATCACAAAATAATAATAATAATAAATAAATAAATAAATAAAAGAGAGCCCTGGGCTGGGGCTGTAGATGGCAGGATGCTTTCCTGGCATGTGTGAGGTACTGGGTTCGATCCTCAGCACCACATAAAATAAAAATAAAGGCATGCTGTCCATCTACAACTACCAAAAAAAAAAAAAAAAAAAAGGAAAGAAAGAAAGTAGAGTCCTGCAGGGCACAGTGGTGCACACCTGTAATCCCAGTGACTTGGGAGGCTGAGGTAGGAGGATCACAAGTTCAGAGCCAGCCTCAGCAATTTAGCAAGGCCCTAAGCAACTTAGCAAGACCCTGTCTCTAAATAAAATATAAAAAAGGGCTGGGGATGTGGCTCGGTGGTTGAGTACCCCTGGGTTCAAACCCTAGTACTCCAAAAAAGAAAGAAAAAGTAGAGTCCATAGGACTTGAGAATTATTTCTCCATGAGGTAGCATAGTGGTTTGCTATGGTCTGAATGTGTTCCCCAAAACTCACAGTTGGAACTTAATTATCAGTGCAGAGTATTTAGAGGTGGGTCCTCAAGGAGGTGATTCAGTTATGAGAGTGAAACCCTCATGAATGGGATATATATAAAGTAGAAGAACTGGGGATGTAGTTCTTATTGGGTCTACCCCAAAAACTGATCTCAGTGGTAGAGTGCTTGCTCAACATGCATGTGTGAGGCCCTAGGTTTGATCCCCAGCACCATTTAGAGAGAGAGAGAGAGAATATCATCCAAATCTCATCAGTCTTTCTGCCTTCTCCATGTGAGGATGTAAGAACAAGGTGCCATCTTGGAAGCAGAGAGGGAGCCCTCACCAGATACCAAAACTGCTGGTGATCTTGGACTTACCAGCCTCCATTTGTTTCTTGAAATATATTCCATCTGTGATATTTTGCTCTAGCAACCAGAACAGACTAAAGCTATAAAGCAGGCTATAGCCCCAAACCACCCTGGTTCCCTACAGTTCTTAGCAGTGTGACTCGGGCACGTTACTTGACTGCTCTGCTTCATTCAGTCTCCTCCTCAGTACAATGGTGATAACAATAGTACCTATAGCTCAGGGTGGTGGAAAAGTTCACATGAGATCCATGTTCTTAGAACAGTGTCTGGCACAGTAAGTGCTCAACACATTTTCTGTTTTCAACATTTTAGTGACAGAAAGGGAGGGTTCTCAGAGGGTCTCAGGCTCCTGACGTGGGTCTCTGTATTTAGATACACTGGGAAAAGGGCTGTGTCCTTGAGAAGACTGAAGTCTATGAGTATGCCTACTAGGGACATTGGGAATTGATCCTAATAGACTGAGCCTTGATGGTTGTGTTTCACCATGGGAGTAAGAATGGTTGCTCCCAAATAACTCCAGGATCTCCAGAGAAGAAAGACATGGAATGAATGATTTCTCCCAACGATCTCAGATCATTAGCACCACCATCCTCCCAAGTTTATTAGTTTCAAAATTTAGGGGTCATCTTTGACTGCTCTCTGCCACCCCTAATTTCTAACCAACATGTAGTCTTATTGGCTCTACCCCAAAAACTGATCTCATATTTGAACAGTTTTCACCATCTTCAATGCACCAACCCAGTTCAAGCCACCTCTCCTATTGCCTGAACTCTCACTTTCACTTATGCCCCTTCCAGTACTTTTCCAAGAATAGTACTGTTTTAGTCAGCTTTTTCATTGCTGTGACTAAAGGACCCGACCAGAACAACTGTAAAGGAGGAAAGGTTTATTTAGGGGCTCACAGTTTCAGAGGTCTCAGTCCATAAGTGGCTGACTCCCTTCCTCAGGGTTCAAGGTGAGGCAGGACATCAAGGTGGAAGTGTGTGGCAGAGGGAAGCAGCTCACGTGGTGATCAGAAAGCAGAGAGAGAGAGAGAGAGAGAGAGAGAGAGAGAGAGAGAGAGAGAGAGAGTCCACTTGCCAGATACAAATATAGAACCCAAAGCCTCGCCCCAATTCCCACCTCCTCCAGCCACATCCTACCATTTCAGTTACCACTCAGTTAATCCCTATCAGGGGATTATTTCACTGGTTGGGTTAAGGCTCCCACAACCCAATCATTTCTCTGAACCTTCTTGCATTGTCTCACATTTGACTTTTGGGGGACACCTCACATTCAAACCATAACAAGTACCACCATCTTTTCAAGGCATAAATCAGAACTTGTCTCCCCTTTGTGATCAGAGTAAAATTCAAACTCTTCCAGGTCCTACATACTCTGACACCTTCAGTTTTACAACTCACAACCACATGGACATTCTTTGTGTGCCTTGAACACATCATCTTATTTGTGCTGAGGGAGTTTTCACTGAGTCTCCTGTGCTTAGGGTGCTCTATCCCTGGATCATATCACACTGACTCCTTCTCACCCATCAGGTCTCCAATGTCATGTCCTCCAAGAGGACTTGTCTGTCCACCTCATCTCTTCTTCCTCCAATCTCTCTTATCTTATCGCTCTTTATCCTTTTACCTGGTTTTATTTTCCCAATATCACGTAACCTATATTTCCTTCCTCCTATTTTTTTTGTACCAGGAATTTACCCCAGAGGCACTTTATCACTGAGCCACATCTCCAGCCCTTTTTGTTTTTGAGACAGAGTTTCTGCTAAGTTGCTTAGAGCCTCATTAAGTTGTTGAGGCTGGCCTCAAACTTTTGATCCTCTTGCCTCAACTTTTGAACTAGCTGGGATTACAGGTGTGCACCACCATAACTGGTTATTTCCTTCCTTTCTTATTCTTTCTCTCCTTCCCTCTTCTGCCCACCTCCCTCCCTCTCTCCCTCTCTTCCTCCTGTCCACGTCTCTATGTGGGGGTTTACATGAGAGGCAGTACTTTGTCTTGTTGCCTCTGTATCCCACATACCTTGAATGGTACTTGGCACATAATAGGTGCCCCATAAATATTTTTTAGAAAAATTAACAGTTGAATGACTAAGTGAACTGATGACAAAGCCTGTGCAGTTGCAGAAACAGTACCAGCAGGGCAGTATCGGTGGGGCCACATACTGGACAAGACTTCCATCTGTCTGAGATTTAAATTCAGTCCCACCCAATAGCAGGAGACTTTTCTCAGGATTCTTACCAACCTGGGATTCTGGGGTTCAAGCCCTTTCTTAAACCCTCTTCTATTCAACTAGTTCTGAGCAATACATAAAGAGATACAATGGTCCAAATAAAGGCCTGGTGAAATGCAGCCTTGGATACCATTTCTTTTTTTTGGGGAGGGTGCTAGGAATTGAACCCAGGCATGCTTTACCACTGAGTTACATCCCAACCCTTTTTAGTTTTTCTTTTGATACAGGATCTCACTAAGTGACCCGGGCTGGTCTCAGACTTGTAATCCTCTTGCCTCAGCCTTCTGGGTAGCTACATCACCATACCTGTCTGGTCACCATTTCGTAATCAATCATATTCATAGAAGGTACTGCCGATATTCTGTTCAGATTATTTTATAGAATATATTCTATATTATCATTTTATAAAATATATTTTATAAAATATATTTTATAAAATATATTTTATTATTTTAAAAATATATTATTTTATATTTTAAAATATTTTTATTATTTTAAATAAACATTTTAAAATATGTTTATTATTTTATAAAATATATTTTATAATATATTTTATTATTTATATTTTATTCTGTGTTGTTGATATAACAACACAGACTTCCATTTGCAGCTTACCTACTACATTCCATCCATCTGGCATACCTCTTGGCTAATTTTTTCAGCAACTCTGCAGAGTAGGTATTATCCTCCTCCTCCTCATCTTGCATATAAAGAATCTGAGGCCCAGAGAAGAGCCATGACTTGCCTAAGGCCACAAAGCCAGTATAGGGGAGCTAAGATTCAAACCTAGGTCTGTTTGGTCCTGATGTTCGGGCTTCACAATAGTCTATAAAGATGCCAAATCCTTAACTCAGAGGCAAAATGACCTGATATCTGCCTAGTTAATGCTAATTTAGGAAAACAACCCTGAGATAAAGAGTTATAGAAAGCAGACTCTGTAATTAGTCTACTGACCCAACAGGAATTATGAGTTTTATCTACTGCAGCTCAGAGCTATTTGGCTTCCAGAGATTGAAGGGCAGGACTGTGGGTTTCCTGAAGTAAACTGTTCAAAGATGGTTGAGTTCATGAAGGACTTCTCCGGGCTGTGCCAGGGAAGGCAATGTCCTCAGAGTGAAAAGACTAAGGGATGGGACCAAGGAATCTTATAAAGGAAACAGGTGTTCTAGAAAGGCCCTAGGACAAAGAATGATGGATACTGGAAGTGTGGGGAGCAGAAAGGGAAAAGAAGTATATGCATCCATGGCAGGAGACTTGGAAGAAAGGGCTTATGGCCCCCTGTCTTCTTCCAGAATGTTTTTTACTGCATCCCTGAGATATTCTTTCCTTTGTTTTCATGAGAGAAGAGACCTTTCAGCTAAGTAGTAAAAAGACCCTCATGAGCAAAGGCCACCAAAATCCCACAAGTCTTTAAATGCTACCTTCTCACAGAGGCCTCCCTGACCTTCTATGTTAGACACACATCCCCATCATTATTGTCTATTACAGTACCTGAGTACTTCTCTGAATAACATTTCTCATGATTTGCAGTGATACAGTTATTAATTTTCATGATCATTGTCTGGCTCTACCCCTGGGGCAGATGCCATCTTCGTTTTATTAACCAATGTGTGTTAAGAACCTGGAGCAGAGCCCGGGTGCCATACCTGTAATCTCAGCAGCTTGGGAACTGAGGCCGGAGGATCATAAGTTCAAAGCCAGCCTGAACAATTTAGCAAGGCCTAAACAATTTAGTGAGACGCTGTCTCAAAAATAAAAAGGGCTGGGGATGTGGCTCAGTGGTTAAGTGCCTCTAGGTTCAATCCCTGGAATCAAATAAACAAATAAATAAACAAAGTTGCTGGAGTAACTGAAAGAGTGAATGGTGTTGGGGTGGCTAGTCCTTCAGTTGGGTGGACTTTGTGACATGTTAATAAATGATGGTATGCTCACCCCTCAACACTGCATGTAGGTAGAAACAGGTTAGAGTTAACACAAAGGACAGGAGGGTCTAAAGAGGAAATAAGGACCGCTTTCCAAGAGGTATAAGGTCCTGCTCTTCTGCCTACTGAGGTGAGGGGAATTCTGGTTGCTTTGATGGAAATGAGTCTAAGACAATTTAGCCCCAGCCTTCTCCTCCCCTCCCACCTTGCCCCTAGTCAGTGCACAGTTGGGGGCAGAAGCTTGGGGGCAGGTCGTGCTGGGGCTTGCCCCACTTTGTGCTGCCAAGAGCTCTGGCTGGCTCCCATCAGATATAAGCAAGCTTTTGGCATGCAGGAAGAAGTGAGCTGAGCTGTAGCAAGAATAAAGTTGCCCTCCCACCCCCCAGGCCCCTGGACATGAAGCCACCTGGTTCTGGGTTGAAGGGACCATTATTTGCCATCTAATAAGCAGGTGTCTGGGAGCAGGTTTTTTCTCAGTAGGTTGAAGAACAGCGCATGCATGGTATTTTGTTCTTCCTTTGGCCTTCCTGATAGCAGGGCTGCTCTGAGGCCTGGTTGACCTGTTTCTTCTAAAGGAGACCTTGAAATACAGATAAGCACACAGTGGTGAATGGATGGAAGAATTCCCTACATTTTGCTTACCCATGCTTGATGTGCCATCCTTTGTTTATGAATGGTGAGACCTCCCAACGGTCAACAGGGAAGATAAACGGAGCTGAGGAATTCCTTACTTTGGCCCCAGCAGGATACAGTGCAGTTCAGGTTGGGGCCTATCTCTGGGATTTCTCCTTTTTTGGGGGGTCGGGGGTACTGGGAATTGAACCCCGAGGTACTTAACCACTGAGCCACATTCCCAGTCCTTTATTTCTGTTGTTATTTTTTTTATCTTGAGACAGAGTCTTGATAAGTTGCTGAGGCTGACTTTGAACTTGTGATTCTCCTGCCTCAGCCTCTCCAGCTACTGGGATAAGTGTGTGCCACCACCCTGGGCTCTAAGGGATTTGTAAATGGTGTGAATCTAAGGAAGGGAAACAGTGGACCTATAATCCCAGTAGCTGGGGAGGTTGAGGCAAGATTGAAAGTTAAAACCCAGCCTCAGCAACTTAGCGAGGCCCTGTCTCTAAATAAAATACAAAAAAGAGCTGCGGATGTGGCTCAGTGGTTGAGTGCACCTGAGTTCAATCCCTGGCACTAAATAAATAAATAAATAAATAAATAAATAAAAAAAAGAAAGAAAAAAAAAAAAGGAGGGACACAAAGTTCTGCTTATTCTTATGATCCTTCACATCAAGAGATGTTTAGGGACTGGGATTGTGGCTCAGTGGTAGAGCACTTGCCTAGAATGTATGAGGCACTGGGTTTGATTCTCAGCACCACATATAAATAAATGAATGAAATAAAGGTCTATCAACATCTAAAAAATATTTTAAAAAAAAGGTGTTGGTATCAAATGTCTGCACATTTGGAGATGCTGGACTTGCTTTCCCGCTAGCATGAGGGTTTTGAGTGGCCTTGACTTGCTGTCACATTTCCCCATCTTTTATTTTCTGGAAAGAAAATTAAGACAGTTTAATGTTCACATACTATACTCCTATACTCCAGGCATTGTATTAGACATAGTTTCCAAAGTGGTCACATGTCATTTGTATCAAAACCATTTTAGGATATATTATTATTCTTTTTATATATATGAGAGGGTAGAGTTTGGGAAATGTGGAATCAATTTACTAAACCTTTGCAGTAAGAGACTGAGTCAGAATTTGTACCCAAAGTGTCTGACTTCTAAACCTGACTATTCTTCTCATTCGGGGCCCACAAGGGATGGGAAGACTAGAACAAATTTCAGGGTGACCTGGCAACATTGCTTATTTGTATGAATCTAGCTAAAGAGTGTTTAGCTTGATCTACTTTTACTGGGGAGGTATGGGTGGGTGTAGACATGAAAGAAACTTTTTCTTTTTTTCTTTTTGCCAGAGTTCAATCTGATCTCAGCACTCCATGCCATCCAATCAGAGTGTCTGTTAAGTAGGCCACCTTGTCACCGTAGAGGCTGAGAAAAGGTGACCTTGATAGGGACTAACCCCAACTTGACCCATCAGAGTAGCTAAGGAATCTGCATTCCTGGATAAGATAGCAGTCACACTTTTGCAGTCCTCCCCAGGAATATCTGGGGGGGAAAAGACTCCAACAAAATGAAAGTCAGCCTGCACACTGGTCTCCTGCCCTAAACTAGGGGTAGCTCTGCAGGAAGGAAACCCCAAAGCAATGACTTGTCTTTGCAACCAATTACTTAGTCTCCCAGTCTCTACTCAATTGCCCCTTCTGTGGAGAAGGGAGCCCCAGCCCCTGCTCTGTGGGATGGATCATGTGCTCTACCGGGCCTTGGCAACCCATCTCCAGGAAGGGTGCTGCTTCCTTGCCTGAACTGTATTATTAAACTGTAATCATACCGTGAGTGGAGTCAGCCAAAGCAGTGGCTATTAATAGGGAGGTGAAGAAAGCTGACTCAGAAGGAAGCTGACTTAAGCTGGCAGGGGGAGCCTGGCCACCTCGGCCTACAATCCTCTGCAGGAGGTCAGTGCACAAGACAGACCTGAGCTCATTTCCATCCTGGGCAGGAGTCAGCATTATCTGGATTTCTCAACTTTGGAAATAGAATCCTGAAGTAGTCTTGATGAAAGGGCTATTTAGCTGTCTTTCCCTGGTCCTTGGGGAGTTTTAGAATCCTGAGTACAAATAGCTTCGATAGTTATGACTCAGCAAGAGCAGCAACTCTTCTCTCCTTGCCTTCAGTCGATACCACTTGGACAGGGGCACCCAGGCTACATTTCTGTGGCTTTTGACTGAGAAGTCAGTGCTGACCCATTGCTTAGCTGGCCAGAGCTCCCCATTGGCAGAGACATCCAAGTAGGGAGATTCCATTTCTGGCTTCTTGATAAGGCTTGGGCATGTGGGTGTTACAGAAAGGTAGAAATGGAGAGGTGAAAGGCCACGGCAAATTAAGGTTATGGTGCAGAAGGGCCTTGAACTGTGGGAAAGAGACGCTTCGTAAATTCTGTAAATTCAATGCATTTCTCAGGAAGATAAGACTTGAGCCATTTGGCAGACTCGGCATCATCTGGCAGCTGGAAGCAGCACAGATCCCCAAGTCAGGCCCAGGGCATGGTATAGGAGGCAGAACTGCCCCTGGAACCTGGATTCATGGTATCCTGTCCTTCATACGGGACCCTACGCATGTGCTTGTAGGCTGCTGCTCACCAACCTCATCAGGTGGCTATTAACACCCTTCTCCTCAGAGGGGAAAACTCAGATTTCAAAAGGTGGGGTGACTTGTTCACACAGCTAGCAGGTGACAAAGATAGGACTAAAACCTAAGTCTGTTGGATGCCAGGGGAAAAGTCAGGCTGCATGCGCCCCCCTGGTGCCAGAGGCACATCCCCATCTTTTGCACTTCTCCTTAGACTCAGCTGTCTCCCACTCTGCCACAACTCCAGTGCTCACCGCGAGGCCAGGGAGGAGGGTCCGCGGTGTGTGTTGGGTGGAAGGTTATGAGAAGTTGGGGGGTGATATATTGTAGTCTTCTTGCCTTTCCTTTGGTAGGACAGGTATACCTCCTGTGCCTCCTCAAATTGGAGATCTGTTTTGGTTCTTGGATCTCTGAAGAAGGAGGTTCAGATAGAGAGATGATGTGGGAGGTGTTTTATTAAAAATTATTAAGCACCTATCAGGTTCAGCTTTGGGTGACCTGGGCACTTTAGATTATAGAGTAATTTATGACACTATCCATCTGGTATCTTTCTCTGCTGCTTTCAACATAATTCCAAGTGGTAAAAACTACCCACATGTGTCTCTCTCTTTGGAGTTATACAGGTCTCATAACTGTATACTGAGATGTATCACACCCTTTTAATTTAAAGTTTTTGTACTTGGAGATTGAATCCAGGGGAATTCTTCTACTTCCCTTTTTAATTTAATTTTGAGACAGGGTCTCACTAATTTCCCGAAGCTGGCCTTGAATTTGTAATCCTCCTGCCTCAGCTTCCAGAGTAGCTGGGATTAAAGATGTGCACCACCAAGTCCATCTAGATGTATCTATAGAATTTCTTCCACCTGGATATGATCCGTAGCACTTCAGAAAACAAACAAAAAAGAATATCTTTTTACAGAATACAGAGCATAATGTTAAGTAATGGCTTTCTTTTCACTGACTGTCACATGGGTCACTTCCTAGATCTGAAAGAGATCCTGTGAACCCAGAACTGTGAACTCAGGTCTCAAACTCTGGCAGAACATGAGGGAAGCTTTCAAGCAGTCTCAAATATGGAGGTGAGACCAACAGTATCATGGCTGTAAATGATTCTGAGAGGAAGGGAAAGCAATTTCAAGGCCACCAATCTCTAAACTATTGTTTTTTTTTTTTTTTTTTTTTTGTACTTTTTAAAAATAGTTTATTTACCTTTATTTTATTTATCTTTATATGCTGTTGAGGATCGAACCTAGTGCCTCACACATGCTAAACAAGCACTCTACCACTGAGCTACATCCCCAGACTTTTATTTTTCATTTGGAGAAAGGGCCTCATTAAGTTGCTGAGACTGGCTTTGAACTTGTCATCCTCTTGGAGCCTCCAAGTCACTGGGATTACAGGCATGGGCCCCCAGACCCAGCTATTTTTTGAGACAGGCCTAAAAATTGAGATTCTCCTTCTTAGCCTCCCAGGTAGCTAAGATTAAGGATCTTATGTCCTCTTTTGGCTAATTCTTTCTTCTTTTTACTTAAAAAAAAATTTTTTTTTTGAGAGGCAAATATCCTAAATAGCAGTGATAATCAACAACCAGTGGTAGCATCTAGGTTCAGACAGCTGCCTCCTCTCACTATAGTCAAAGTTAATTAATTCTCACTGTACCTTGAACTAGGTCACCTGCAGGTCTGTGCTGGGGACCTCACGTGGCTATAAGGGAGGGCATTTCTAGTCTGGCCCTTTCTGGCCTGTCCTGTAGTGGGGTGCAAAGAGGGTATGTTTCACCTTTGCGTGGGATTGTCTTTCCTCTTCCCTTCCGGAGAGGTGACCGGTTTCAGATCTGTGGGTGGGAAGGAAAATCTTCTCTTCCAAAAATAATCTCTTTCTGCAGTGGGGTTTGAAGCTGGACCAAGCTGCTAGCGCTATTTTTACCCAGCTTGCAGTTCACTGTGTAAATAGCAACTCTGGCTGTTTTTTCCCACAGCTGACAACAGAGTCAACCTCTTTGAGGCAGAGGCATTCTGGCATTTCACACAGAGGGGACAGGACAGAGTTTGCCTGCTGGCCCAGGTGATGATTCCTGGACCATTGAGTCAGTATACAAACAGGAGAGGCATCTCCATGGTTCTGTTATCTCGGTCCCTGCTGTAAATACCAGGCCTCACGACAGCCGCTCTGCTACAGTTGGTTTAAAGAAGCACATGCAGGAGTGCAAGGGAAAAGGCAGGTCCATAAATCCCTGCCTGTGCACCCCAAGTTCCCAGCAGCTCTTGGCTCCAGCTGGCTCCAGTTGCCATCACCTCCCGAGTACCCCCTCCAAGATTGCTGCCCTGGGAGGGTTTCGTGCCACAACCCATCAGGTTAGGAGCTGAGGAAAGATAGAGCAGACAGCTCCTCAGAATGTAGAATGCCTCTAAAAATAAAATCCTCCTAGTTCTCCAGCTAACGGAGGCCCACAGACTTCAGTATTGGAAAGAGTCATTTTGAGGTCATGGTGACAAGACTGGCTTCCTCAATGCCAAGTGAGCAGAAGCTATGACAAGCTAACCAAAGCACTGGTTAATGTCTGTTTGATTTGCACATCCCCAGCCCTTTTAATTTTATTATTATTATTAATTTATTTATTTGGCACTGGATTAAGACCAGAGGTGCTTAACCACTGAGCCACATCCCCAGCCCTTTTTATTTTATTTTTTTGAGACAAGGTCTTGCTAAGTTGCTTAGGGCAGCACCAGATTGCTGAGACTGGTCTCAAACTTGCAATCCTCTTGCCTAACTCTCCCAAGTCACTGGAATTATAGGTGTGCGCCACCATATCTTGCTATTCTTTTCTTTTTTTTTTTTTTTAATACACAGTCTCGCTAAGTTACCTGGGCTGGCCTGGAACTTGTGATACTCCTGCCTCAAGCCTTGGTTTATGTCTGTAATTGGAGTGGGTGAGAAGGGCCCCTTCCTGGGGCTGTCAGGAAGGAGATAAACCAGTAAAGACTGAGATGTGGCCTACATAGTTGATGATTCCCTATTTTCTTCCCAGGAATGATCAGACTTCAGTTGCTTTTCCCTGAAGCCAGCTTTCTTACCCAAATCTGTTCCTGGGCCCTTTAGCTTGAAATAAGAATGGAGTTATGAATCAGCAGGAAAGACCATCTTCTCTATGGATTACAGGCAACTTCTCATGAAGGTGCCCCCATCCTTCCTCTAGATACACATCAATCAATCCATCAGTCAATCCAAGTATTTCTAGAATATCTCAAAATATACTCAGAACTGGGCATTTAGGCCGAATATGGTGGCACCCACCTGTAATCCCAGTGACTCAGGAGGCTGATCAGGGCAGGAGAATTGCAAGTTCAAAGCCAGCCTTAGCAATTTAGCAAGGCCCTAAGCAACTCAGTAAGACCCTGTCTCTAAAGGAAAAATAAAAAGGAATGGGGATGAGGCTCAGTGGTTAAGCACACCTGGGTTCAATTCCCGGTACCAAAACAAAAACAAACAAAAAACAAACAAAAAAAAAACTGGGTGTTTAGGCGCATGGTTCAAGTTTCAGGTGCTTCCAGCAGATGCTTGTTGTAGGAGGTAAGGAAAAGGCCGCTGAGTAATCCCCAGATCAGGTTTCTTGGAGGTGGTTTCTGTTGTAGCATCCTTGGAATTGATTCTGGGCAGTTGTTAACTGCAAACTCCCTGCCAATTATCGATAGCTAAAGTGGCATCAGAGAGTTCTATTGATAAAAATAGAGGTAGGTAATAGATGAGAAAATCACTTTATATCTGAGAAAAGAGGATGAGAACATATTGTCTCAATCTGCTGTGTCCTAGGTTTCCATTGTTAGCTTGGGGTTCTCTCCTAGGACTGGCCAGCCAAGTCTACAAAGTGACTGACCTCCAACAAAAAGTCCACCATGGAATTTTGCAGGATTAGAACACAGCATGGTTTTAGTAGCTAGAACAGAGGAGATCCATGCTGGGTTCAGGGCATCCTGGTTCTCACTGGACTTGGTCACATTAAATGGTTCACAATGCAGTTTTCAGTAAAAGCTGTTGAAGTTTAATAGTATTTTTGGTTAATTTGTTGTGTGTGTTGGGGGGAGGTTATTGTCCTATTGAAATGGGTCATCCACAAACTTCAAAGAATTTTTTTTTTTTTTTTTTTTTTGGGGAAGCTTCTTGAAACCTGAATGGTAAATGTTTACCTTAAAAAGCAAAAAGCAAGCAAACAAACTCTAAAAAACAAAAGAAGAAAAAAATGCCTTGATGAGTGAAATCAAAAACATGTGGCAAGCCAGGAATGGTGGCACACGCCTGTAATCCCAGCTGCTCAAGAGGCTGAGGCAGGAGGATCGCAAGTCCAACCTCAGCAAAAGTGAGGTGCTAAGCATCTCAGTGAGACCCTGTCTCTAAATAAAATACAAAATAGGGTTGGGGGTGTGGCTCAGTGGTTGAGTACCCCTGAGTTCAATCCCCAGAACCACACACAAAAAGGATGTGGTAGGCAGTCACACTGAGGACTGACCGAGCATTTGTTCTGAACAGTGCTTGCCTTGGCAGTGGGGAAATTGGGAACAGGATTCCTATGCCTAGTATTTCCCTGGATTTCCTGGAATCCAACTGCAAGAGCCATTTTCCCTTGTGCCATCAGGAGTTAAACTTTGTTTCTGTTCTCTCGGTGACTAATATGCACTGTGTGGCTCTGAGATCATCGAGAAAGAACCTGACAGTTGGCGTGGGAAGTGTGTGAGATTTCAGGGCTCTTGAGATGCCTTTGATGGGCACGGTGAGCAAGCACGAGGATTATTGCCACCTAGTGCCCCCGATTGTGTCATTTTGCCATGAATTCTTATTTCTTCCTTCGGATTTTGTATGATTTTAAATGAAGATCTGAAACTCCTTTGGTGCTTGATGCTGCTGTGATGTGTGAATTATTCTATGGTGATTGGTATTTTAGATTCAAATCCCACTTTGAAAAACAACCCATTTTGATTGAAAACAAAGCAGAACAAACTGACCTGATCAAACCACACCTGATGTGTGTTAGGAGACTGAGTCTTCCCACTCTTGATGTTTTCTTTTTCTGAAAGAAGCTCAGCACAGCACTCCTGGCTTCTCTCCACCTCCTCACTCCTCCCTGAGAAGTAGGAGGAGTTTAATATGATGAGTTTGGAAGGAGAAACTAGGTTTCACGTCATCCTCTCTTTTGTCTTGGGTACACACTCTGTGACCAATTTGTCTGATCCTAAGGTTGAGGATTGGGAAGCTCATGTCTGACATTATAAGCCACATTCTGTAATATCTGTAATAAAGGTTATTTTTGGTTCTCGTTTAATTTACCACTACCTTTGGTTCCATTCAAAACTTGCAGAGAAGGGAGGGGGTTGCTATTTTTAGGCCTCTGCAAAGACCCCAACATGCTTACTGGGAGACTTCCTGGTGGTTACAAAAAGTCTGTGTTAGGTGAGATCTGACTTCTAGACCCAAATCGTAACTTTCCAACAGAATTCCAGCTCCTTAGCTGTCAAATGAGCAGAGGGGAATTTATAGAAGGTGTTCCTTTCAGCTGAAATGCATTCATTCTAAAGTTACTTCTTGACTGCCAGGGGATACAATGGTGATGGAGAGAGACAGTCTTTGTTGTTGCAGTTTATAATCTAACCAGGGTGCATAAATTAGAATGTTTAATGTTTCCAGTGAAATAAAATGATTTCAAATATGCTTAGGCACTAAAGGGAATTTATTGACTCATTGGCCATCCAGGCACAATTTGATTCAGAACACGGATCCATTGCTTGGCTCTGCTTTGGACTTGATTGGACTCATTCTTTAGCCACCACATGATACAACTCCTCCTCTCTCCTGGCAGCTTCAAGCTTCCCACTCTGGCTGCAGCAGATCTAAGGCATGCCATTTACCAGGCCGAGAAGAGTCCAAATCCCAGCAATCCCTTCAAATTCTTGAGGTCTTCTCTGATTAGACCATCTTAGGTCACAGGACATCTTAGGTCATGAGCTCAGTGTGACAGGATACACTAATTGTTTTACACCCAGTGGGGCCCACACTGAATATGGGAAGATTGAGCCCTTTCCACATGGCTCAGAAATTTGGGCACCTACTGGGAAAGGAAAAAGGGAAGAAGAAGATAATAAATAAAATTATGATTGTGCTCTGAGGGAACAAAACCAATAGAGACATTCCATTACTACCTGGCAAATCAAGCATAGGCCTGGGAATCCAGACATTACTGTTCCAAATTCTGTACTGGTCCTGTATGCAGCAGATCCTTGCAGATGTTGCAGAGATTGATATGCTTTAGTTATTGTTTCTTGCTCTGTGATCCTTTCTTTCTCTATCTCCCCTCTGCTCCTCATTGGTACTGGGGATTGAACCCAGAGGTGCTCTACTACTGATCTACATTCCCAGCCCTTTTTAGTTTTTGAGACAGGGTCTCTCACAAAATTGCTGAGGCTGGTCTTGAATTTCGAATCCTTCTGCCTCAACCTCCCAAGCAGTGGGGATTGGGGTCAAGGGCCACCACACCTGGCTCCCTTTTCCCTTTTGAAAGGAAGATAACATGTGCCTTAGAGGAATTCTTAAAGGATCATTGATGTGATAGCCACAAAGCAAAAGGCACATGTCACTTTACTTAAGTCATCTATTGGTGTGTGTTCGTTACTTTTTCAGATTTAAGGACATTCAGCTGGTGGTTTAGAGGCTAAATATTAACCGCACTGGGGCAGATCTGTACTACTTGAGCCATGAGCCATGAAGTTACACAGGAAAATGTTCTAAGTTCAAAAGATCTGTAAAACAAGATATAACCCCAAAGAATTGAAACAGACAGAAATGCAGTCAAACATGCAGTGTGGAAAGAGTGTTCTTGCTAATTTCCATAGCCAGTCCTGAAGAACTACGAGTAACTCAAAAATACCAGTGGTACCTAAGCAATCCTTGATTTCTTCATTTAACAAACATTTTTTTGGTAACTTCTATATAAAAAGCTACAATAGGGACGCACAGTTTATAGGCATGTACTTAAATCCTTTTTAAAATAAGGAAGGACTGGGTGTGGTGGCCCACACCTATAATCCAAGTGGCTCAGGAGGCTGAGGCAGGAGGATCACAAGTTCAAGGGTAGCCTCAGCAATTTAGTGAGGTCCTAAGCAACTTAATGAGACCCTGTCTGAAAATAAAAATTAAAAGGGCTGGGGATGTGGCTCAGTGGTTAAGTGGTTAAGTGGGTTCAATCCCTAGTATTAAAATAATACTACTAATAACAACAATAATAATTACTCTCCTTTTATAAATGGGTAAGTTACAGCTGGGGCTGTAGCTCAGTGGCAGAGTGCTTGCCCAGCATGTGTGAGGCACGGGTTCGATCCTTAGCACCACATTAAAAAAATAATAATAATAAAGTTATATCCATCTATAACTAAAAAAATTTTCCTAAATAAACAAAATAAAAGCCTGCTATCCATCTAAACTACAAACAATTTTTTAAAAAATATGTAAATTATTACAAGAAACCATATGCAAAGCTAAAATGAACTAAAGATCTATTATGCTAGAGACAGAAAAGGTGAAACTAGTTTCATTTTGGGGGAGGAAGTTGGAGAAGGAGTGGACCATGACCAGGACTGAGTGAATTGACCTTTCGTTCTGTCATAAACAAATATAGAGGGCTGAATCAAGAGACTGCAATCAATTATACAAAGTCTTGATCTCTCAAAGAAGTATAACTCAGCCTTCTGGATGCTGTACAGCAGCAGTTCATTTGCACCTTTCCGACTGCTCTTATTCTGACTTGTATCACAGTTAATTATTTAATTATTTATTCATTCAATTTTTCAGTCATTCACTCATTGAACATGGATGGAAGGCTTGATATGTGCCAAGCACAACGCCAAAGGCCAGATACCAAACAGAGAAAGACATGGTTCCCAGAGCCTAGGAGCTCAGTCCAAGAGGGGAGGAGGCATGTGCAAACACTTGTAATATAACAGGAGAGGTCCTCTAACAGAAACATGCCCTGAATTCTTGGGGATGGAGTCTTCCAAAAGGTGACATTTTAGTGGATCTACGATATAACAGTTTTTAGACTGAATTTCCAGAGTAAATAAAGCCCTTGAAGAGCCAGTACATGTGCCGATGGTTAAGGTAAGTAGTCAGTGGACAGGGATCTGAGGCTATCAGAGAATCAGAAGAGTCTGAACATTTGAGTGGGACAAAAGATAAGTCACTTGGAGCTTCGCAGACCTTGCTGTGGGCATTGGACTTTATAGATAAAAGGGACTCGTTGGAGGTTTTTAAGTAAAGGAGTGATGATATTTGGGGTTTGAGAAAGACATTCTGGCAGCAATCTGAAGGAAGAGTTTTAGTGGGGGAGAGAGTGAAGGCAAAGAAATCAACAGAGACGCTATTTCAATAATCTAGATGAGAAATAATAAGGTCTTGGTGATCGAAAAAGAGGAACAGAAGGAGGTAAAAGACGAATTGAGAGGTTGAATCAAGACTTGGTAATTATTGAATGGGAGATGATGTGGGAAAGGAGAGTTAAGAATGATCTAGAAACAACATGTATCCCATTTGTTTACAATAAAAAAAAAAAAAAAAGAATGATCTAGAAATCACTAGCCTGAGCAGTTGAGGAAATGAGGGTGCCAGTCTCCACCACAGGCAACAGAAGGGAAGATGATGACATGCTGTGTTTAAGATGTCTGCATGACATTCAGATGGACAGGCCCTATTGGCAGGTAGAGTTGAGAGAGATGGAAACTGGGGATAGATCTTGAGATAGGTAGGTGCCACGGTCATGGACTTAAATGGCACAGACTGGGTAGACTGAAGTGTGAGAAAAGAAGAGGCCCTAAGACAAATTCTAGGGAGCTCAACTATAATGATGGCCAAGGAAGAGGAGCCAGCTAAAAAAGTAAAACGAGGATTCCAGAGAACAACTGGAAGAACAGGAGAGAAGAGGAGGTTACAGGAGACAAGAGAAGGAAGCACTTGAGTAGGTCAGAGCTGCTGAGAATTCTCACATAGCATTTGTGAAATTTCTCCATTAAAGAGAAAACCTTTGGCAGTAGGAGCCCTAACCCCATAAAGCAAGCAGTATCAACGCAACAGCCTATAGATACACACACATACACACACACACACACACACACACACATACACACATCTATATATCTATAACTATATATATCTCTATAACTATACATATCTCTATATCTATATCATATATATATATATATATATATATATATATATATATATATATATAAGATAGAGAGAGAGAGAGATTTGGAGATTGCTAGTAATTGCTAAATGCCCAGAGATTTAAATTTGGAGACTATAAATTTAAAATGTTATTTTAGGGTCAAAATAGCAATAGGAGTACAATTAGCATATTAGTATTCAGAGATTCTAGTTAGGAGCCCTGGAGCCCACTGGTAATCCCAGAGACTTGGGAGACTGAGGCAGGAGGATTGCAAGTTGGAGGAGAGCCCTGGCAACTTAGTGAGACCCTGTTTCAAAATTTAAAAAAGGTTGAGGATGTAGCTCAGTGGTAGAGCACCTGTGGGTTCAAATCTCAGTACTGAGGGATAAAGAGAGAAAGAGAGAGAGGTTCTAACCTTCCCTGTATTTCATTGAACATAATACTGCTTTTACCATCTTGTATATTTCTTTGTATTTGGTCTTTAGGAGAAGGTACACCGTTAATGTTATAAAATGAGGAAGCTGTGGAAATACAGTTTATCAGAATAGGGGAGTTCCATTATAAGTGCTGGAACACAGAAATTGGTGTCAATGTGTTTGACATTTAGGAAAGTCATTCTGAGAGCAACTTCATGGTGTTTTAGGAGATAAGCAACGTCTTCAAATGTCATACAATGTTATACAGTTCTTTTGTCTTTGTTCATCCTTGCAATATTGTTTGAACACCAAATGTTCTAGACTCTGTTCTAGGAACAAAAGACATCTTCCCATCCCTCAAGCAGTGCACAGCCCAGTGGAGGCCATAAATAACAGAATATAAATAAAAGATGTTGTCATGGAGGTAAGTGTGTGACTGAAGACAGAGAAGGTCCTCTCAATGCAGAGGGTGGTGGCGTGGTTACAGAAGTCTTTCCAGAAGAGAAAATGCCTGCCAGGGAATACGAGGAGGAATGGGGTTCCAGATCAAGGGGCGAGCAACTGAAAAGGTAAGAAAGAACAGACTTCGGCTGGGCACGTTAGCACATGCCTGTAAGGCAGGAGGATGGCAAGTTCAAGGCCAGCATCAGCAACTTAGCTAGATCCTGTCTCAAAATAAAAAATAAAAAGGGTAGGGATGTAGCTCAGTGGTTAAGTGCTCCTGGGTTCAATCCCGACTACAAAAACAAGCAAAACAAAACCAAGAACAGAATTCAATATGTCTAAACATAGATTATAAGGAGGAGAAATACAGGAGATGAGCTGGGAGAGCGGACCAGGGATCTCATAAGTCCCCTACAGGTTCTTCTTTAAAGAGTCTAGACTTCAGCCTGAAAGTAATGGAGAACCCCTGAAAGATTCTCTTAGAACACTTCAAGCGAAGCCTTTTTTATTTGACATATTTGTTGTTGACATTGATTGATTGATTGATTGATTGATTGATTGTGATCCTGAGAATTGAACCCAGGACTTCATACATGCTAGGCAAGTGCTCTACCTTTGATCTACATCTTCAACCCTGTCTTTTAGAATATCTCTTTTTTTCTCTTTTTTCTTTCCTTCTTTCCTTCTAGATTGCTTCTGAAAGTTGCAGCTAATCTGGCATAAAACTGAAGAAGACAAGGGCAAGGAATTCATTATAGTGTGTTCATGATTTTGGGTGGAGAAAAAGATAAAGTTGTAAATCACTGAAATCTGCTGCATTGTTTTATTTTTGTTTTTTGTATTGGTCCTGGAGTGTGTTAGTCAGCCGTGCATCACTGTGACCAAAATGCCTGACAAGAACAATCTAGAGGAGGAAACGTTTATTTTGGGCTCACAGTTTCAGAGGTTCAGTCCATGGACAACCAGCTCTGTTGCTCTGGGTCCAAGATGAGGGAGAACATCATGATGGAAGGGTGTGGGGAAGGAAGACTGCTCAGCTCATAGCAGTTGGGATGCAGGTAGAGCATGAGCCAGGGACACAATCTGTTGCCCAAGAGCAGTGTCCTACTTCCTGTAGCCATGCCCCACCTGCCTACAATTATCACCCAGCAGTTCACTGAAATTATTAGTCCATCAAATGAATTATTACTTCACTGATGAGGTTACAGTTCTCAGAATCTAGTCTTTCCCTTACCAACACTGATACATTGCCTAACACACAAGCTCTTTGGAAGGATATTTTTAGATCTAAACCATAATATGGGGATTGAATGGGGGGAGGAGGCTTTATCACCAAGCTGCATACCCAGACCTTTTTCCTTTGTTTTGTTTTTAAGACAGGATCTCACTAAGTTACTCAGGCTGACCTTGAACTTGTGATTCTCTGCCTCAGACTCCTGAATCACTGGGATTACTGGCCTTTGCCACCTCCTTCTTCTCCCCCTGCCCCAGTGAAATCTGACTTTTGATGGCAGTAAGAAGTGGAGATCCCAGAAATATTTCATACCACCCAGAGACTCTCATCTAAATCTGGAAATGCCTGTGTTCTGCTTTGAAAAGGAACGGTTAACTCAGGGTGTGAACAGGAATCTTAGTTGTAGAGAGGTCAACACTCAATTTTTTTTTAATTAATTTTTAAAATTAATTTTTTAAAAATTATTATTTTAGGGGCTGGGGTTGTGGTTCAGTGGCACGTATGTGGCTCTGGGTTCGATTCTCAACACTGCATATAAATAAATGAATGAAATAAAGATCTATCAACAGCTAAAAATATATATATGTATGTAAATTATTATTTTATAGTAGAAGAGATTGAACCCAAGGCCTCACACATGCTAAGCAAACTCTAATGCTGAGCTATACTCCCATCTTTTTTCTATTTTGAAACAGGTTCTCACTGATTTGCCCAGACTGGCCTTGAACTTGCAATCCACCTGCCTCAGCCTCCTCATTACAGGCTACCAGGCCCAGCAACGTCTACACTCTTTCTACTTCAAATGGGATCCCTGGGTCATCTGAAGCAGCGTCAGATGAGAACTGGTTAGACGAACAGAAATATAAGCCCCACCCCAAACCTACTTACTCAGAATCTGCATTTTTAACAAGACGTGCCTGAGTGATTCCCATGCACTTTCAGGTTTAAAAAACCCTGATCTACAAGATAGGAAAACTGCCTCATTGGTAAACCTTATGTCACTGTGTTGCAATCTGTTTTGTTTTGCATGACTGATTGGTGTATAATCTGTTCATCTGCCTCTATGATTACGAATTTATTTCCAAAAGTAAACTCAATTAGGGGTTAAAACATTTCAACTCTACTAAACATTTCTAAGAAATCTCCAGAGAGCCTGATGTGAAGATTTTATTTAAATAAGGGGCTTGCAAGGTCTGGAGATGTAGCTCGGTGTAGAGTGTCTGCCTAGGAAACGTAAGGCCCTGGGTTCAATCTCCAGTCCCACCAAAAAAAAAAAAAAAAAAAAACTAAATAACTCCCTGGCTGATAAGTGACAGATTCCTTTTTTTTCTCTATTGTGGAAAAATACACATAACTTAAATTTACTATGTTTACTATTTTTTAAAATGTATGGTTCAGTGATGTTAAGTACATTCACATTGTCGGGCAACATTACCACCTTCCATCTCCGGAATGTTCCCATCTTCTCAAACTGAAACCCTGTAGAGGTTAAACAATAGTTCCCATCACTTGCCCAGTCCCCCACCTAATGGAAACCACCATTTTACTTTCTGTCTGTCTGAATTTGACTACTCTAGGTACTTTACGTAAGTGAAATCAAAATGCCAGGACTGGCCTCAGCCTTACAATCCTCTCACCTCAGTCTCCTGAGTGGCGAGAATATATGCATGAGTCATTGTGCGCGGCCCAGTAGTTGCCTCTTTATGATTTTTTAATTTCATTTAGCATAATGTCATCAAAGTTCATCCATGTTGTGGCGTTTTCCTTCCTTTATTCATTTTATTTCATTTATGTTATAGCTTAATTTCCTTCTTTTCTAAGGCTGAATAATATTCCACAGTATTTACCTACCCATTTTGTTTACCATCCATGGATAGACACTTGGGTACCTTCTGTTTTTTTGGCCAGGCATGCAGGTCCCTTCTCTCCCCTCACATTATTCCTAGAGATATACCAAACAAACATAAAATTCACAGCGAATGAATGTTCTCCATGGATTTTTCTTTAATACGTCAAATCTCTATTTGACTCATTAAGAAAAGGGAATTTGCTGCTGTTGGGAGCACAATGTCTGTTTCATTTAGTGTCTCTGTCTGGAAGCAGTGGCCTCCTGAATATAAACTCAGAACCAGAGCCAAGACATTCATTTGTGAAGCTCAAGTATTGATTTGGTGACACCATTCTCGTCCCCTGATGCTCTTCCTATCAACCCAAATTATCTGTGTGAATATAGGAACCATTTTTTCCAGTGTACCGAGCAGCTGGTGACAAGCGGCTGGCTGATAGGCTCCGACAGAGATGAACAGTTGGCTGCTCCTGGGCGAGTGAGGCCTTCCCTGCCAGAGTGTTGCTGGGCAGAGGCATCTGCAGCCCTGAAGCCCCGGGCGCAGACACCCACCTGGATTCAGAGCTCCCTCCTCATTTCAGTGACCCACAAGAGGCCTCAGGGAAGAGAACAGAACATGAGCTTATGAGAGAACTGAAATAAAGACTTATATAACGGCATGATCTCCCCCAAATGATGAGGCTTTCTTCTGGAGTCTTGTTACTTGTGTTGCTTCTGGAAACATCCCCTTGAATGCTTTCCCGCAGGCAGCCAGTGGGGGCGCTCGGACATTCTCTTTCTCATCCCTGCTATTTCACCTGTGGGACAACTCTTTGGGCTGCAGGTTAAGGGTGTGGAGATGACAAGTTGACGATCCCACCAGCTCATTTAGAAAATAAACCCTAACATTCTGGATTTCATCTTCTGTGGAACCACTTTTGCTTTGTAAGATAAATCTACCCCAAAAGACAGGAACAAAGACAAGTTCCTCATTCTCATTGTTAACTCCTGGCCCTCAAGGATGATTAACTTTGGAAACTGAAAACACATTTGGGCTAATCGTTCGTGAGATCTGATTAAGAGCTTTACAGAGAAGATTTGCATCACGATTAAGAAAGGCTCCAGCAATTTAGAAGAATGCACATGTAAGGAATTTTTCTTTTTATCAGGTTATAAAAGAAGAGTTAGAAAGCACAGCCACATGCACAGGAAAGGAAGGGGTGTAAACCTCCCTGTGTGAATCCAAAAGAAAAAAGTTTGCATACTGGTGAGCACCGTTGAAGAATCCCATGAGAACCACACTAACTGATAAAAGGTGTAATGTGATGAGGTTAAAGGAACGTGCAGCCACAGCAGCGTGCGGCACGTGTGGAGCTGGAAGGAGCTAATGGACGTCTGGGAACGTGTGTAAAGTAATAAAGTATTTGTAGGACCTGCCTGGGATTTACAGTTTGCCTCCTCCCAGGTTTATCTCGCTCTGTCCACTGGAAATGTCCTTCCTGTCCTTTCGACCTCCACGAACACATGCTTATCACCTTAGTCTAGAGCTAAGTAAAATCTCACCACCTGCAGGAAGACTGCCCAGAATGACCCCTATTAATTGTATTTTTTTTTTTTTTTAGTACTGAGGATTGAACCCAGCAGTGCTGTACCACCAAGCTACATGCCCAGACCTTTTTATTTTTATTTTGAGTCAGGGTCTTGCTAAGTTGCCCAAGCTGGCCTCTGATTTGTGATCCTCCTGCCTCAGTCTCCCAAGTAACTGGTATTGCAGGTGTGTGCAATCACGCGGGGCTGTAATCATTCTTTCGTACCCATTCCAAATGTGCGTTTCCTATACATTCTAGGGCCACCCACGTGGCATTCATGACATATTTCTTTTCCTTTCTTTCTTTTCTTCACTGTTGGGGTTTGAACCCAAGGTCTTGTGCATGCCAGGCAAGTGCTCTACCACTGAGCTGCATTCCCAACCCAGTAACATTTGGTGCAGGGTGGCGGGGGTACCAGGGATGGAACCCAAGGACATTTAAGCTCTGAGATACATCCCCAGCCCTTTTTGTTTTTTATTTATCGACAGGATCTTGCTAAGTTGCTTAGGGTCTCACTAACTTGCTGAGGCTGGCTTTGAACTTGTGATCCTCCTGCCTCAGCCTCCTGAGTGTCTGAGATTATAGGCGTGTGCCACCATGCCTGTCACATATTTCTTAATGATCATTTTCATGCCATTTTCCACATGTTTGGTTTGTGTTCCTGAATCAGTTGTGAACTCTCTGAAGTAGGACTAGGAGGAAGTGTGGTGTGGTTGTTCTTGTTGCATTTTATCTTGAATGTCCTAAAGGAGTGCTTCTCAAACTTCACCAGGCATGTAGGGATCTTGTTAAAATACAGATGTTAATTCAGTCCTCAGGTTGGGCATGAGATTCTGCATTTCTAACCAACTTCCAGGTTTTGCTGCTAGTTTCCATCCCACACTTTAAATAGTGAGGCTTTGTAACACACAGTATAGTGCTTTAAACATAAACCAGAAAGTTTAAATTGGTAGGAGTTTCTAGGAAATTTCCCCTTCTGAGCCCTTCAAACAAATGCTACCTTATAATACAGTTTCCCCCCTTTGATCACTAGACTGTCCCCTAAATTAACGGAAGCCCGAGGCCATGACTTTGTTACAGTGCAGTTGTCTGAATCTGTGTTTAAATTCTAGGAATACATTTGGTTTTGCTAATGTAATTTGAGAGGATTGGTGAGTTATTTTGAGTGTGCATGGCTCAGCCCTGTAATGCTAGGTCACTTTTGATAAGAGCCACAATTATACCAACTAGCCTGCATATGAGCTGTAACTCCCCCTTCTGGACTAGAGGCCCTCACTCTTCTCCCCAGAGGATTAAGTCGCTAGAGGCAGAAATAAAGAAAGTTCCCTTTTATTTACCTGTATCCCTATAGGTCTCTGTTTCTGTGTAAAGTCTTGCTCTATCAGTGGCAAAGAGATCCTTCTTGGCTTCACATTTGAAAACAGGAAAAAAAAAAATTAGTCTTTAACCATACTAAACAGATGTCAATAAATATTTTTTAACAGGAGGGACAGAGCAGAAGGGTAAACTGGCACTCGTGAAACCACAGAGACATGTGACTGGACCCATTAAGTCTCTCAGGGCCTTGGTTTACTTGTCTGGAAAAATCAAGGTGTCAGGCTGGAAGATTCCTATCAGCTCTAGTAGCCTGTGATTCTAATCAATGTCCATACCAGGGTAAGGGCACAGAGACAGGAATTCCACAGCTGGTTACTTCACGGCCCAGGGTGATTGGGAGTCTCTCAGCTGACTCTTACCCTTTTCCTGGTCTCAGCTTGCCCTGATATGGTACTCCAAAGTTCTCCCTTCCTAGAAATTTCAGTACTTCACACCCAACTGCTTCTTGTAGAAAGACCTGAAAAGACATGCCCTGTGCTGCCACCTAATGGTTCCCGTCTTATGGAGGCAATTCTTCAGCACTGGATGCTGTAGGATTTTCGGGCCCTTTACACACAATCCACCCGCTAACAGGACAGAATAAAAATAGTGCACTTCCAGGTGCCCGCTCATTAACAGAATTAGGGACTATGACTAAGAACTAGAAGGTCTTTATAAACTTTGTCATTTCCTCCTTATTGTTATTTCCTGTATGTTTCCCTGTAGTGATTAACAGTAAAACTCCATAAACAGAAAGGACCAAGGTGTTTGTTTTCAAGGACAGCAAGGAAGCAGAGAACTGGGGAGACGGGCCCCCTGGGTTTGAGGTAAACACTGCCTGGATATGAAGTGGGTATGAGGAGCTGAAGAGTTGACAGGAAAGAAAGCTGTCCTCTATTTGTTCAGAAAAGGAAAAAGGGGGTTGGGGACCCAAGTTGCCTTCTAGTTGGGAAGAAGGTAACGGTTAATAGCACAATCACTCTTTCCTGTTTTGTCTTCAGATATACAAGTCTGTTTTCAAGCCAGGAAGATGAAGCTAATGTATAGTTATCAGCTAGTGCTACAGTTCCGGGCTCTTGTAGCAAATGATACTTTTCTAGAGTAAAGAAGGCTACGTATAAATATCTACAGAAGGGTCAGGCAGATAAGGCACCTGGGTGGAGGCAGCCAGGGTGAAGACTCCAGGGAGTGGTGGGGACTGTGGAAAACTGGAGAAACTCACCCCAGCGAAGGTAGCAATAGCTACTCAGTCCTGGGTGGTTCTGGACTTAAAAAAACCTGCATTTCCAGAGCTTTCAAATTTTGAAAAGAATCTGGAAATCTGGATCATTATGTGAAGTTGCTTTATTTTTAAATGTTGGCAGCTAATGTTCCTTCAAAACAAACAACAGCACTGTGTGGGCCAAATAAAACATGTCAGTGAGACATGTTTAGCCCAAAGGCCAACTCTGAAAACTTGCATCTAGAGCAGTTTGCTTTCTGAAATCTTGAAGCACTATGATTCTATTCAAGACATGTGGTCTGGTAACAATAACAGACTACAAGCAAATACCAGATTAACATAAAATGCTGTGTGGTTAAATTTGTTAGAACTGACTACATACCTAGAAGTCTACAGAAAGAACTGGTTTTTAATTTTTTCATATGCAACCAGAAAGCCTTGAATATATTCATTCCATAATTCCAGAAGCACTTATATGTGCTAAGATAAGTAAAACTTTTTCTGCACAGGCCAGATGGTATTTTATGCTTTCAGGGCTATAGAGACTTCATCACAACTACGCAGATCTGCCTTTGTGGTCACAAAGTAGCCTTAGACAATACATAAACCAATGGATATACCATGTTCTACTAAAACTTTAGAGCAAGCCACAATCCAAATCTGACCTGTGGGCCATAGTTTACCAATCCCTGATCTAGAAGATTTAAGAAAGCTTGCAGTTGGATGCAACAATTTTTCTTTTCCTTTATCTTTTTGATACTAGGGATTTAATCCAGGAATGCTTTACTAAGCTGCATCCCAGGTCTTTTTATTTATTTTTTTATTTTGAGACAGCATCTCATTAAGTTGTTTGGAGCCTCTCTAAGTTGTAGAAGCTGGCCTTGGAATTGAGATCCTCCTGCCTCAGGCTCCCCAGTTGCTGGGATTACAGGTATGTACCGCTGTGCCTGGCACAAAAATTCTAAGTAAACTTATATGTTTATGTTTGGAGTATTAGCACAAGAATTTGGGGTACTAGCACTATGACTTTTAAGTTATATTTGTAAGTAGGATTCCCAAAATATCTATTACTGTTTAACTATCATTAGTTAATTCAAGTTCATAACTATCCTGCTGAAGTCACTATAATATTGGAGTCGATGCTGGTCTAACCCAATACTGAGATTAGTTTGTTAAGGTTGCCTGAATATCAATTTAATTCAGGATAGTCTTCACAAAATGAGCTGTTCACACAGGAGAGTGTTGAATTTTTGTCTGAGTTAGTTGTCTCAATGGAGTGATTTGATTCCTTTCTGTTTTGATAGGATTTGAAACTGTCATTAAGATGTGACGTAAAGCTGAGCACACCTATTGTCTCCCGAGTTCTACAGGACTCAGTACTTGGAGCCTTCAAAAATATAATCTAAAGAGAATTAAGAGTAGTATATTATTTTCATCTTTAGGTCGCCAGTGAAATGATAACATATAGAAGACGTTCTCAAATTTTGCCTTATGAACTGCGGGCATACAGATTGTAGCTATGCTGATTTCTTTAGCTGTCACTTTTATGAAATATCAACTAAAGAGGCCTAGCTATTTGTGTGACTATGGTAGACACTGTTTATTAGGTACTAATAATCTATTCATAGTCACCTTTTTTTGTTTTTGTTTTGCTTTCGAGACTGGGTTTTGCTAAGTTGCTTAGGTCCTCACTAAGTTGCTGAGGCTGGCCTTGAACTTGCAATCCTCAGCCTCTCAAGCTGCTGGGGATTACAGACGGTGCGCCACCGCATGGGTCTGAATTTGATCTCTTGACTCTTCTTTCGTCTTCCTGACCAAGAGCACAGATCAATTGACTTAGGGGTATACTAGCCATCTTATGACCATGAGGACAAAAGCAAAAAACTAAAAGTGGAGAGAAAGAGGAAGTCTTGATGATATTGTGGAACAGCTCTACTAGCCCTGAAATGAATGCTTTTGGGTTTTTCATTCTATGAGAAAAAACAAAAGGAACAAACAAACAAAAAACAGTCTTTGTGGGATAAAGTCATCATGTGGTTTTTAATTACTTGCAACCCAACCCAATCCTATCTATCTGGGTCTATGAAGAGTTTCCTCCTATTCTCACATTCATCAACATTGCCTAGGATATGAAAATTCAACAACAATCCAGCATCCAATGCAGTTGAATTAATTTCCCAATTCTTCCTGTGCCACTCTAAAAGATTAAAATTATTTAAAATCCTGTTATGAACTCAAATAACATGGAAAGATCAAAACCCATAGACTTTCTTAAGAAGAAATGCTATTATGATACATCAACATCAAGTTCAAAGAAAATGTTCTACAATATAGCTTCTAAGAAAATCAAAGGGATTGTCAACAGATTTATTTTCCCTGAACTTCCTTTAGGTAGCAAACATGTTATGCCAACAAGCTATCCAAAAATTATTTTAAAATATATGAATATAGTCTACATTTTAGAGTTTCATGTTCCCTAAATCCATCATGTTTTGTGACATTATATTAGGTTATTATAAATACCTTTCAAATTTTGGAGCTTTCACTTGCCAAGTTTAGAACTATTTGGATATCAAAATGATAATGATGGTAATGGATTATAACACATAAAATGTAAAGACTGATTTCACAGTAATTCAGAAGCTTACCCACTGATAAATATAGACAAATATAGAATATGGATATGCAACTGCCAATGAAATAGTGAATTCAGGCTAGTATCACCTATGGATAATAAGGTCATCAAGTAAAAGGATGTCAGGTATCAGGATAATCACAATTTCAAAGCAGCCCCCATAGACCAATGAATAAGTGCAAAAGGAAAATTATGGTTACCACAGAGAGATCTTGTAGACACTATCTGAACCTAGCAATGAAACCAGGCCTTGCCAAAGGTAAGAGAATGAGTGGCCTCTTGATATTGTGCATGCAGAGATACATGATACCTATTATGCGGAATTTTTGCTGGAAATGTTTAACCTGAACATAAACATAAGGAAACAGGCAAATTCAGTATTTGGAAAAATCTGCAAGATAACTGGCCCGGCAGTACTGGGGGTCGAACTCAGGGCCTTGTGTTTGCGGGGCAAGCACTCTACCAGCTGAGCTACTTCCTCAGCCCCTGGCCCGGACTCTTAAAAAAAAAGTTCAATGTCATGGAAAACACCAACAGGTAGAGAATTTTCTAGACTAAATTTTCTAGAGATTTAGGAGGCTGGGGATGTAGCTTAGCGGTAGAGTGCTTGCCTAGTGTACATGAGGTCCTTGGGTTGATGCCCAGCACAAAGAGAGGGAGAGAGAGAGAGAGAGAGAGAGAGAGAGAGAGAGAGAGAGAGAGAGAGAGAGAGAGAGAGAGATTGATTCAGGAAATGACCAAATTCAATGTGTAAACCTTAATTTGATTTTGGACTTGCAGAGGGGAAAAAAATCTACCATAGAAGACAATTTTAAGACCATTGGGGAATTTTGAATATAGATAATCTCTTAAATTATATTACTGAATGAATATTAATTACCTTTGGTGTGATAGTAGTGATATTGTGGTTATTTAGTAAATGCCTTTTTCTAGGAGATTCATACTGAGATATTTAGGGATGAAATGTCATGACAGCCGCATCCTACTTTTAAAAAAAGTGTGTGTAGAGATATGTGGCAAAGTGTTAATAATTGGTAAATCTATGTAAATGATTTTAGAATGTTTAGTAAACTATTCTTCCAAATCTTTCCCTGAGATTTCAAACTTTTTGAGAGTAAGCGTCTTAGACTTTATACTATGCCTTGGAGCTCTTAAGAGTATTATAGTGACTGTTATTCATAGTCAATTCCTGGTAGATATTGAGGTATACAACTAGACATCCTGATACAAGGTCTAGGAGTCACATAAGGATTATTCAGTGAAAGAAAAACAGAGATTTTTTTTTTTTGAGTGTGTGTTATAGGCCAGACACTAAGCAACTGAAACGCTTGAATGAACTATCCCTGGTCCAATAAATCTTATATCCCAGTGAGAGAAGACAGGGGAAAAAAAAAAAAAAAAAGCATAAGTAAGCAAGTTGTAGGAAAAAGATAGTAGAATAGTAGAGCAGAAGTTGTGGGGAGGCAAATTGGGACATATTAAAACAAAGACAGAGTTGCTGGGTATGATAGTGCACACCTATAATCACAGTGACTTGGGAGACTGAGGCAGGAGGCTTACAAGCTCCAGACCAACCTGAGCAATTTAGTGAGACCCTGTCTCCAATAAAAAATAAAAAGGGCTGGAGGTGTAGCTCAATGATAGGGCACCCCTGGGTTCAACTGCAAAATAATAAATAAAATACTGCAAAATAAATAAATAAGTAGCTGAATAAATAAAGTGGAGACTTAGAGAACTAAGTGAAAGGAACACAGATTGATTTTAAGGATACTGAGATAATAACCAAATTTTCTACACTATTCTAGGAGACACTGGTTTGATTTTACCTGAAGAATATAGTGCTTCTTTATCACACAAAGCCATTTTCAGTTGCACTGCAGCCAGACTGAGGCTAAATACTAACTACAGGGACCAAGTGTCCTGGTTTGTCCAGGATTATGGTGTCTCCTGGGATTTGGGACTTTTAATGCTGAAATTGGGACAGTCCTGGACAAATTCAGATGGTGGAACACCCTAACCGTGCTACTTATCACTTATGTGATAATGAAAAAACCATTTAGCTTTCTAGAGTGTTGGTTTCCTCATCTGTAAAAAGGAGATTATAGTCAGGCATGGTGGTACATACCTGTAATCCCAGCAATTTGAGAGACTGAGATAGGAGGATTGCAGGTTTGAGGCTAGTCTAAGCAACTTAACTGAGACTCTGTCTCAAAATAAAAAATAAAAAGAACTGGGATGTAACTCAGTAGTAAAGCACCCCTGGGTTCAATCCCCAGTACCAAGAGAGAAAAAAAGGAGATTATACACAATAGTTCCCTTACTTGCAGTTTTTCATCCCTTGATTTCAGTTACCCAAAGTCAACCATGGTCTGAAAATATTAAATGGAAAATTCCAGAAACAAACAATTCATGTTTTGAATTATACACTATTCAGAAGAGCATGACAAAATCTCACACTATCCTGGGCTCCATCCTCCCCTGGAGGTGAATTATCCCTTTGTCCAGTGCAAATCCACCTTATATGTATACTTTCCCCATCAGTCACTTAGTAATCTTCTAGGTCATCAGATAAACTATTATGCTATCACAGTGTTGCGTCCAAATAACCCCTATTTTACTCCATCATGACCCCAAAGCCCAGGACTAGTGATGTCAGCAATTTGGATATGCTGAAGAGAAGTTGTAAAGTACTTCCTTGAAGTGACAAAGAGAAAGTTCTTGTCTTAATAAGAAAAGAATCCTATGCTAAAGTTTCTTTCTTTCTTTCTTTCTCTTTTGATACTGGGGATTTAACCCAGAGACACTTGACTATTGAGCCACATCCCCAGCCCTTATTTATTTATTTATTTTTTTATTTTGAGAAGTATCTTGTTAAGTTACTTAGGGCCTCACTAAGTTGCTGAGGCTGGCCTTGAACTTGTGATACTCCTGCCTCAGCCCCTGGAGCCACTGAGATTACAAGCGTGTGTGCGCCACCATACCTCGCATATGCTAAGGTTTCAAAGATCTACACTAAGAATAAGTCTTCCATCCATAAAATTGTGGCGAAGGAAAAAAAAATTGATTAGGTTTCTGTTGAATCTCCAACTGCCAAAGTGTACAGTAAGTCCTTATTTAGATGGAAAAGGCATTACATTTGTGCATGCTTGTATAGGAAAAAAAACAGTTCAGTGGTCTCACACTTGGTTTAATGCTCTGCTATCCCCATCTTGAAATTCTTAACACTGTTCAAGCAAAGGGCAGGTGCCCCCCCCATTTTCATTTTGCACTGGGCCCTGCCAATTATATAACTGTCTGCAATTCATCTTCGTACCCCCGGTTCTTAGGGCAGCACTGACGCACAGCAGGTTCTCCACCAGGATTCATTCCCTTTTCCAGGGCACTGCCCTGAGAGCAGTGCATTGACCCCAACACCAATTTACCCAGAGTTCCCGATGTGCCAGGAACTGTGTCAGTAGCTGGGGAAGCAGTGGGGAGACAAAGCAAGCAGCTGAGGCCCTCTTCCCCCATCACTGCAGGGAAACTATTCCCAAGGAAGCTGATCACGAAGACGGACGTGCCTACCTACTTGTCCCCACCAGTAATGACAGTCTCTGACTCATTTGTACTTTTAGTCAGGGAAAAACACATCACCTTGGGATCCCAATTTTGTGAGTCCTGTTTTGTTACAGGAAATGGGAGTGTCTGATGAATCAGGATGGGACTTCGGTTCTTTTCCATGGTGTGAATAAAAAGTCTACCCTGCCCTGTTCAGTATGTTTGTGGACTGTCCCACTGACATTTATAATTAAAGAGGTCTCTCGGCACCTTTTAATTCAATTCAGTTTGATGTGCAAAACACTCTGCTAGGCACTGATGATGGGAAGACTGAGCTGGATATTTTAAACTGGATCACATGGTGGGCTACCGACCTCATGGAGAGTCAGCAGAAAGCAGTAGCCAACCCTCTAAAATTCCCAATGGGTCTGGGAATTGCTAGATGTTCTTCACCAGGGGCGAGTCCTGAGGGCAATTCCTTAATCTCTCTAAATTATAGGGTTTTATCAATTAATGCAACCCCGATGACCTAGGGCTGTTGTAAAGATAAAAATGAGATAATGCATGTATAACTTTCAGCACAGTGTCTGGCACTAAGTAAGAAAGCCACAATAAAAACAGACCCTGAAACATCCTGTAAAACTGCTATTTTGCATCATCATGGCTAAATAGTACTATTCCTGGCACCCAGCCACACCTTGTAAAATACCTCTTCCTACAGTTTCTATTTCTTCAGTTAGAGGTGAAGGCCAACAACTCTAGACTACAGTACCTATCACTGCGAACTCGATGAGGTCCCTTTCTTCCCTTTCAGCCTTGATGGTGACCCCTTGCTGCCCCCACACCTCTAAGCCTGCAGTGAACTTTGCTTGTCCTGTAGGGGAGGCTAAGCAAGGGGGCTGGAGGGCCTGTAGTTGCTGTTGGGCTCTGTGAAGAGTGTTTGACCTGACCTGGCATCTTTAGCTTTTTTGAACTGGGATACCACTCCTCCCTAGCACTGTCTGTCTTCTGAATGCCCAAGAGCTTGTGTCCTGGAAATAGGAATGGGTTTGAATCCTGTTATGGTGAGACTGAAATAAATCACCAAGTCGATCTTAAGCAGTAGATGGATGAAACCATCTTTATCCACTAGCTGTGGTTCAGACTCACCAGCTGGCAGGACGGAGGGACAAGCTGCAAGTCCTCACCCTTTGACCCCCTCCAGGGGTTAGAGTATACCTTTTATACCATAAGTAAAGCATGTCAGTGTATTAATCATAAGTAGCTGTTGCCATGATTCAAAACTACAAATAACATGAGATCTAAAATCAGAAGCAGAAGGGGAAGTGGGTCAAAACGACCCTAGTTGAGTACAAGTTAAAGAATGGTTACTAACGTCTACACAATCATTCTCTGACAGGATACATTGTCCAAGAAAAATGGGAACCAAAAAGAGAACAATTTTACATTGTTTAAGAATTGCCATTTTGTGTTGCCAAACATGCTATGCTGAGCAACTGTTGGAGGAGGGTACAGAGGCGGGGTGTTCCCACAGGAGAAGCATTTCCTACATGACATGGAGTCTCAGGGTAAAATGGAGTCTGTCTGGTCATTGCCCATATAGCCTGGCCCATAACAATCCCACTTCGTGACTGATACCAAGTGACCTCTACTTAGAGACCTGTGTAATGAAATAATACTACCTACCTGGCCTAGTTCCTGACGCTATACATCGTGTGTGTGTGTGTGTGTGTGTGTGTGTGTGTGTGTGTGTGTGTGTATAAAACATTCAGAAAAAATACAGTTGAATTTCAGGAAAAGATTTATTTCTGAGTAGGAAAATTTGGACAGGCCTTGTGGAAAAGGTAGCCCTCATAACTGGCCCTCATATTCAGGCCTTGAGATGGGAGCAAATTGGATTTTCAGAAAGTAGAGTGTCACGGAAAGGAAAAATTATAACCAGTATTAAACAAAATTGATGGTGACATTTTCCACATCATGAGGGCTATTACAGGTTTCCTCTTCATTTAGAAAAAAATGCTGATGGACCTTACCATTATGAAAAGCAGGGCCCAGGGCATGGAGGGAAAATAGAAATGAAAAGGAAGTGCAGAAGTCAACAAACTGGTGTTTCCTTGAGATAGAGAGGTTATTCCTATGTAAAATGATGTTTGCTTCCTTTGGGCCGGCTCCAGGACCGGAGTTTTGGTAGATTTAGAATTCAAAGAAGTTAAGAGGGAAGGAAATTGTATGAAAAGACTACATTCAGGAGCTGGGTGAAGAACAGATGGCTGCTGAGTGCAGTGGTGCATGCCTGTGATTCCAGTGGCTCGGGAGGCTGAGGCAGGAGGATCATGAGTTCAAAGCTAGCCTCAACAACTTAGTGAGGCCCTGTCTCAAAAAAAAAAAAATAAAAAATGCTGGGGGTATAGATGTGGTAAAGTGCCCCTGGGTTCAACCCCATGTATCAGAGAGAGAGAGAGAGAGAAAGAGAGAGAGAGAGAGAGAGAGAAACTAAATTCAGGTCAGGAGAGGTCAACCAACTTCAGCAATAGCATTGCCTATTGAACACCTCCATTATCCCAAACTGTCACAAAAAGTAATTGATTATTAAGCAAATGGCTGTTATACATAAGGAGAATGGCTGTTATACATAAGAAGGTTTCTGTTCTCATGGGCTTACAATCTGTAAGGGAAACTGATAATAAATACTGATAATAAATACACAAATGATTTGTAACCAAGACTTGCTTTTTCTTTGGTCGGGGGAGATGCTGGGGATTGAAGCCAGGGGCACTTTACCAATGAGCTACATCCCCAGTCCTTTTATTTTTCATTTCCATACAGGGTCATGTTAGATTGCTTAGGTCCTCCTTGGGTTGCTGAGTCTGGCCTCGAACTTGTGATCCTCCTGCCTCAGCCTCCTGACTAGCTGGGATGACAGGTATGCACCACTGTGCCCAACTAGAATTACTTTGAAAGATTTCAAGTAGATTGATATGACAGAGATTACTGTTGGCTATTAAGACAGGGTGGCCAAGGAAGGCCTCTTCTGAGGAGGTGACATTTAGGCTGAGGACTGAATGACAGAGGCCAGGAAAGTAAAGACTGGAGGAAAGGACATTATAGGGAGAGATCTCGATCAGTGCAAAGATCCTGAGGCTGACACAAGCATGATTTGTTCGAAGAATCAAATGGCCAGGTAGCTGGAGCAGAGCCCAGGGAAGGTTCTGAAGCAGCACAGTAATCAGAAGTCAATTTGCTGTGAAGTAAAGGAAAAATATTTTGGAATAGTTTAATGAAAAAGTGAGAAGTCATAGACTTTTGATTTGGATATGAAAGGCACCTTCTTCTGAAATCTTTATATAAAAAACTGAAATTCAGATTAACTATTAGTAGAATGTGAAACAGGTGATCAAGAAAGCGATAAAATATGGATTGGAGTTGTGGCTCAGTGGTAGAGCCCTTGCCTAGCAAGGCACTGGGTTCCATCCTCAGCACCACATAAAAATAAATAAATAAAATAAAGGTATTGTGTCTGTCTACAACTAAAAAATATTAAAAAAAAAAAAAAGAAAGAAAGTGATTAGGGCTGGGGTTGTGGCTCAGTGGTAGAGCGCCTGCCTGGCATATGTGAGGCCCTGGGTTCAATTCCCAATACCACATATAAATAAGTCCATCAACAATGAATAAAAATATTGAGAGGAAAAAAATGTGATTAAATAAATAGTAAATACGGTAACATTGAGAAGTGAAGTAAACAATAAAAACAAAAATTTCAGAACCTTCAGATATTGCTAAGGTATTAGAAGGACTCTTCCTTGAACAGAATAAACTAATTCCTAGTTTGTTTGATGACCTACTTATTGAAGATGAGAATCATAGCATCCCTCAGAAAAAAACTGAGTTCTTGTGATTTGGCATGAAATATTGACATCAATGAAAGTATCATAACACTGAAAATTCATCACAAAAATAAAATAAGGACTTCAATAACAAACCAGTCAATTGATAGTTCTTGTCAAATGAAGACATGCTTAAGATTCATTTTAACAAAGAAACCTGAAATGCCCTTGTTATGGGGCGCAACTTAAGAACAGATTGCTCACCACTGAGAAGTCCAAATTTGAGAGTCTTTTTGGTCTCCATCCTGATGTGGTCCCTCTCATCAGAGATGAAAAGGAATTAAGAGAATATAGACAAAGGTTATGCCCTATCCCTCCCTGAAGGAGTTTCCCGAAGAGACAGCAAGGGAGCTGCTTCCATTGGTCTCCTTGGGATACCCCCCTCAGGTTGGGGTCTTGTTCTAAACCGGTTTTCCTGGTCTCTTGTAGAGCACCCATCTAAATTTTAGCCTGGCATTTTGGTGGACCAACTCCAATAGTTGGAAGTTCCAATTGGCAGCAGTTTACATTTTAATGTAAGCTTTAGTGAACATGGTTAAAATTCTTTTTAACCATTTTTTTCCCCAAATTTGACTATAAAACATTTGATCTGATTGTTCAGGCTGCCCAAAGACAATTTAGTGGTCCCCTGAGGGGGCCATCTGACCTCGAAAGTTGGTCATTCTCTCTCACAGAATTTAGAGAGAGAAAAGACATTGCAGCCGGTTCCATAGTCACTGACTCTCTTCTGGAATTCCTGGAAATTAGTTAACATGCACTGGAAGGGAGTACATGACTGACGTGAGGGAGACTGACCCATGCTTACACTTAAGGGCAACAGAAAAACAGAAAAGGAAAAACAAACACAGAACAGATAAAACACCAAAGACATGGACAAGTGGCCATTCCAGATTCCAGACCAGAGGGACTGAGCAACGTCTCGCCAGTCCTGGACTTGGGAGGTAATGCCGCGTCCAGCCTTCCTCAGAGTTCCCAGATGCGGATCCTCCAGAAACAGACTTACTGGTCCCCCAGGGGTGCAGAACCAGGTGACTGTCTCGGAGAATTTAGCTCAGTCCTGGGGCGGGACTCCACAGACCGTGCAGCCTGGGGCTGAGGAACGTCTCTCAGAGGCCTTCCCCTAGGAGCAACGCTGTGGCCTCTCCCCTCCGCAGGAGTTTCCAGGTCAGTGATGAGCGGTGGTTGCCCACCAGGCAGCGAGGATCTCGCTGGGGCCTCCAAATGTTATGGGGCGCAACTTAAGAACAGACTGATCACCACTGAGAAGTCCAAATTTGAGAGTCTTTATTAAGCCAGCCGGCTGACTGTCTCACACAATGCCCCAAAAAATGGCTATTGGGAGAACAGCCCCGGCCACAGGGTTGTAGGGGTTCTTATACCAAAAATCACATCAATCATAAGTGTCTGTTGCTATGATTCAAAATTACACATTAACATCAGGAGATCATCAACAGAGGGAGAAGTGGGTCAAAATGACCCTTACTAGGTACGAACTAAAGAATGGTTACCAACATCCACACAATCACTGTTCACATGGTACATTGTTTAGGAGCAATAGGAATCAAAAAGAGAATTCTTTACTACATAGGAGTTGCCATTGTATATTATTAAACATGTCACACCAAGTAACTGATGATGGGCACAGAGGTGGGGTGTTCCCATGTGAGAAGCTTATTTCCTACGTAACATGGAGTCTCAGAGCAAAATGGAGTCCGTTGAGTCATTTGCCTTAGAGTCTGGCCTATAACATTCTCATGGAGTCAGATCTGTCAGCCCATCACACCCTGATGTATTGTAGCTCATCTCTGATAGAAATTTGATAGAGGTTTGCTCAAATTTGACAACGGTCCTAACATTTTACATAACAGTGAGTTGTAAAATTGAAAGAAACTCTTTTAAATGATCATTAAAAAATTTTAAGCAACATACTGAAGGGCAGATGAATTTCTATTCTCTCACTAGAAAATGAAAACTAAAGTATTAACAACTGTTGAGCTGGGTGTGGTGGTGTATGCCTGAAATTCCAGCAACTTGGGAGGATGAGGCAGGAGGATAGCAAATTCAACATCAGTCTCAGCAATTTAGTGAGGCCCTAAGCAACCAAGCAAAGTAAAAAATAAAAAGGGCTGGGGATGTAGCTCCATGGTAAATTGCCCCTGGGTTCAATCCCTAGTACCAAAAAAAAAAAAAAAAAAAAAAAAAAAAAGTCTTAAAACATTGTTATATGAAGAATCAAAGACAGCAGGTGTGGTGGCACTTGCCTATAATCCCTGTGGCTCGGGAGGCTGAGGCCCTAAGCAACTTAGTGAGATCCTGTCTCTAAATAAAACAAAAAATAGGGCTGGGGATGTGGCTCAGTGGTTGAGTGCCCCTGAATTTAATCCCTGGCACCCACCACGGCCCCCACCCCCTGCCAAAAAAAAGGACTCAGTGGTAAAGTGCTCCTGGATTCAACCATCAGTACCAAAAAAGACATAATATATAGCCAAAAAAGTCCAAAAAAATGTAGTTGCCTTAAGCAATTTGTAAAAAATATATTGTTATTTTCCCAACTTGGTGGTATTTCTTATAAACTTTAATAAATTTGAAATTTACTGTGGTTTCTTCTTGGATTCTAAATATTCATTTTCAATTTAAATTTTTATTTGTGATTTTATATTTTGCCATTAAAGATGCTTCCCTGCTGCATAAATTGTATGTTTTAAGCCTCAGAAACCTCAATCTGTCTCTGGGTGCAAGAAGAAGACTGGCTTTGTTGGCTGAGGGAGAGATTTGGATTATTCTAGGTTTGATGGGAAGCTATTAAAGGATTTTGATTAGACAAATGGCATCAGCTGACTTCCATCTCTGCTGGGCTGTGTAGGACAGCGTGTGTGGGCGTGCCATGCAGATATGGGGAGTAACCAAAGCTGTGCAATCTCCTGAGGCTTTAGAGAGAAAGCCAGGATAGGGGTCAGGGAAGGAGGTAACCAGTTCCAGCTGGGAGAAGGAATAGTCTGGGGTGGCTTCAGAAATATTGAGGAAGAGACTGAACAGCCTATACCATGGGGCCTGAGTTAAGGAAACTGATTCTCAGAAAGCTAGGGCTCTTAAGAACAGTGGGAGTGCACGATTGGTGAGGAGAGAATAAAAAGACAGAGGGAGCAAAACAGGAAGTTCAAGAGAAAGAGAACAAATGAGAAATTAGACTGATACAAAGGACAGTGGCAATTACAGCTCACACTTCTACATTGTCCACTAGGTGCTAAGCTCTGCACTTTGCATGTGTTAACCAGTTATTTCAGAAAGAGAAGCTGCTTGGCATGACCGTGCGCTTTAATCCTAGTAGCCTGGGATCATAAGGCAGGAGGATGGCAAGTTTGGAGGCCAGCCTCAGTAACTAAGCAACTTAGGGAGACCCTTGTCTCAAAATACAAAATAAAAAGGGCTGAGGTTGTAGCTCAGTGATACATTACCCCTGGGTTCGATCCACAGCACCAGGAAAAAAAAAAAGGTTGGGGATGTGGCTCAGTAGTAAATCACCTCTGAGTTCAATCTGCAGTAACACACACGAAAGAAGAAAGGAAGGAAGGGAAGGAAGGAAAGAAGAAAGGAAGGAAGGGAAGGAAGGAAGGAAGGAAGGAAGGAGGGAAGGAAGGAAGGAGGGAAGGAGGGAAGGAGGGAAGGAGGGAAGGAGGGAAGGAGGGAAGGAAGGAAGGAGGGAAGGAGGGAAGGAGGGAAGGAGGGAGGGAGGGAGGGAGGGAGAAAGGAAGGAAAGAAGGAAGGAAGGAAGGAAGGGAGGGAGAGAGAAAGAAAAAAAGAAAAGCTGCAATCAGATCTTTTTTAGTTGTTAATGGACCTTCAATTTATTTATATGTGGTGCTGAGAATTGAACCCAGTGCCTCACACATGCTAGGCAAGCGCTCTACCACTGAGCTACCATCCCAGGCCCTACACTCAGATCTTGGTGTGCTCTAAGTACTAGGTTAAGAAATACGGACATATTTCTTTTCATAGTGCAGAGTCACTGAAGGTTTTTGAGCAGGTATTATTAGGAAATAAGAGAGGAATTAAGATGGCTTAGGTAGGGGAGCCTGAAGATTCCCCCCCCACCCCCACCCCCCGGACATTTTGAGCTATTCGTGTGAATAGCCAGAGGGTTGTTTTTCTGGGGAGAGAATCCGTACCTTCCAACCAACCTCAAAGTGTCTGAGACTTAAAAAAAAAAGGACTAAGAATCACGGGCCCAGCAGTTTTGAGCCTAGAGGGTCAATAGGATGGTAGTATCATTAATGGAGTGTGGTGGGGACCAGACTGCAGGGCAAACATCAAACAAAAGGAAGTAGCTGGAAAAGTGTAGAAATGATCATGTCCCTCTGGGATATTTTGATTTTCCAGGATTGTAGATGGCTCCCCAGTAGGCAGGAGAGACTTAGAGCCCAGCACTCCAGAGAGTAGGCAAGGCTGCTGCCACAGGCAGGGAGTGAGCCTCCATCACGAGCTGGGGTCTGAATGACATCGTCAAGGAAAACAGAAAAGAGAGCCAGGCCAAGGATGGATCTTCGAACATATTTAATCTGTCTGCCGTGCCTTTTCCTAAGTGCTTTCTGACAGATTATTTTTCTCTACACAGGAAATTCACATTTTGAACTTTAGTTCCTAAAATACATTAAATCACACTTTGGCTTCTAAGGGGCAGGAGGGGATGCACATAATGACTACTCATGCGGTTCATGTCTCATTTGAGGAAATTATCTCTTCAAAATGATCAGGTGCTCCTGACCCTGTTCTTAAGAGTGTGGGTATTTTTTGAGCTAACTTAGGAAGTGTGTAGGATAATTGTTAGCACTCAGAGGATCTAGTTCTAGCCCAGTGTTAAAAATCTCAGGAACTCACAGACACCCTCCTCTCCCTGGGGAGGAAAGGAAAGATACCTGCTCAATGCCAGAGAAGCTGCTTGAAATATTAGGGTGGGCAGTATTGATAGCTCCTACCCTGCATCAATGGTCATCCACGCATACTATTGCATAGAAACATCCCAGAGAGATCCATCATTTTCCCAAGAGTCTGTCTAATTTTGTGTGGGCGTATGATTTCAAGAAGAAAGGAACAGCAATTTTAGTCTGTCATATTCCAAAAATTACCTGGTAGCCAACACCATGGAGCTTTGTGGTTGCTGTAAAATGTTGTGTATACTGTAAGAGGTCATCATGGCCAACATAGTTAATGTGTGTTCAATGCTTTAGCCCTAGGTTAAGGTCATATATTTATTACTCAATCCCCACAAAAATCCCATATAAATAAAATAAGTTTTGTTACATACCTTATTTTTGTTAGTTTGTTTTCAGTTTGGGTCTTATGTTATAGGTGCAGAAATTGAGGACCAGTGAGCAAGTTCATACTCCTATCCACCACAAATGTTCCTGTTTTCCTGTAGGTCAGGACTCATCTGCAGACTTTCATATGGCCATATTCAGCCTTGTGGACCTGGGCCATCTATATGAGGGACAATAGGAAATAGAGCCAAGAGTAAACACCCTTTAGATCCACCAGGTTGCACTATAGCTCTGCTCACCTGTCTCCTTTTGCAGCATTCTCCCACCTGGCTCTGAACCTTGTCTGAATCTAAAAGCTGGCTTCTTGTTTCCCCTTCCATGAGCTTCAGACAATGCTGGCTTCCCTGAGAATGTAGCTGGGTCTGACCTACCACCTGCAGAGCTTGGGACACAGTGAGACAAGCTCCTGTTTTAGTTGCACCCTGCAAGGTGAAGACGACTCTAAGAGGAACACACTCGACTTGGAGGAGGTCTGTTGAGGCTGGCAGAACAGGGATACATAGGTGTCCACCCAGAGTGGGTGAAGGTGTGGAGATGGAACTAGATTGCCTAAGGGAAGCAGGTAGATGGATAAGATGGATAAGACTAGATACCATTGGGCAAACTATTCAAACTATCATGGACTTCCCGAGCTATTCAAGAAGGGTTAATATTTAAGAACCAGGACAGATGTCATAGGGTGGTCTTCCCACCCCCACCCCAGTTATAGATTGAGTCCTGCTCCCACCCCATTCATAAAGTCCTAAGCTCCAATACCCCAGAATGGGATCTGATTTGGGAATAGGGTCATTACAGATGTAATTTGTTAAGATGATATCATTAAGGTGGATCTTAATCCTTTATAACTAATATCTTTGCATAAAGGGATAGTTAGGCCAAGAGTGGTGGCACACTCCTGTCATCCCAGTTACTTGGGAGACTGAGGAAGGAAGATCACAAGTTCCAGGCCACCCTGGGCAATTAGCTAGACCCTATGTTAAAATAGAGTAAACAAATAGGGGTTGTAGCTTGATGGAAAAGTGTCCCTGGGTTCAATCCCCAGTAGCTAACACACACACACACACACACACACACACACACACACACACACACACAAAGGATATTTGGACACAGATACACACGCAGAGAGACTATCATGTGGAAGATGAAGGCAAAGATTAGATGATGATTCTACATATCAAGGAAGGTCAGAGGTTACCTGCTAGCCCCCAGAAGCTGGGGCAGAGGCATGGAACAGATTCTTCCCCCCAGCCCTCAGAAGGAACCAACCCTGCTGGCACTTTGCTCTCAGACTTCTGGTCTCCAGAACTATTAGACAATAAATTTCTGTTGTTGAAGCCCCCGGTTTATGATATTTTGTGACTGCAGCCTAGCGAACTAATCTGTCCCTTTTCTCTAAAATCATAGACCTGTTCCATGTTACTTCTGGCCAGTCTAGTGCTGGTTTCTTGAATCAGGGCCTCAGAGGAAGGGAAACTGTGGCGAGCTATTCAATAAAAATGGCTCCTGTAGATCTTCCAGGTATGCAGAGTTCATTGGAAGTCAGCAGGCAGAGTGACATGGGGACCTTAACAATATATACTGTGAGGACACTCTTGAGTCCTGTGTGTAGTGTGGTTTAAGAGAGAGGATTCCCAATGTGGCACTGGGTGTTCTTCTGAGGGATTAAAATATTCAACCACAAGTATGAAGCATGGATTTTGCTTAGCATGCTTATAAAAATCTTTGTTCTCCATCTTTTTCCTTATCCTCATTCAGGTAGTTTCCGACTCCCTTTACTTATCTGATAAAGGCAACCAGTTTCCATGGTTACCTGCAAGCATACAGCAAGGTCCCATTCCTAAGAGGCCCCAGGATTAAGCAAATAACAAGACAGAGCCCCTGTCTCAATGTAAATTACCTGGATCCAATTCAGAATGGAATTCTGGGGGCAACAGGGTCTCACAGGCAAGTCAGAAGCCCAGTTACTAGAGGCTGGGCATATGGCAGAGTAGCAATGTAACTTAATACTACTGTCTGCTGCGTACTGAGCCCTTCCTATGAAGTAGGTGCTACATCAGTCACTTCATGTGCCTTTCCTTCTTTCAGTCCTTGCTTATCAAAGCATCTGTTTCATAGATGAAGGAACTGCGCTTAGGTGATGTGTTGAAGATCACAGCTGGTAGACACAAAGCAAGGATTTGAGGCCAGGTGTTATATGTCTCCCATCTGTCCCTCTAGATCAGCTTTTTCTTGCTCTTTTCCACCCCAGAGGCTGACCTGTATGGTCTGCATCAACAGCCTTCCTTGTCCCTAGCACCATTGGGTCTGTTGGTGGAGACCCCACAGATAAGAGGAAAGAATGGAGAGGATGTTTTTGGTTGGTTGCACCCAAGTAGCTGCTTCTCTAGAATCCTCCCCTTCTACTTCCTTCTCTTGTGTCTTTGAATCAAGGGCTGCTACTGCCCTGTTCCTTGTGATTGCCTGTCATTCACACTTTGGTAGGAAACCTCTTTATAAGAGGTCTTTCTTGAATTCTCTTCTTTCTGGTAAGATCCTGGCTGCTCCTTCTCCAGGTCTGTTTATTGCTGAAGATTTTTGCTCTGAACTCCTGTGCAAAACCTCTGCCTGTTCCCTGCCAGTGTGATGCTATCAAGTTCCAAGGGACTGGGTCAATGCTCCTTAAGCCCTAGCAATCTAAAGTCAGGATGGGTCTCTGAGACTTGGAACTGCAGGGGAGAGCTGCTGAACCTGAGGTAGGTGCTCAGTGGTTATAGCTGTGAGAGAGAACCACAGTAGGGCATAGAGAATTAAGCAGGGTTTGATACGCACCTATGAGGACTTTTAGTTCCCACATGTTCCTTTCTGTCCTGGCAACTCCCCAGACACTGAGTTTAACTAAGATGGAAGGAATAGCCCCCACAAATTTGTCTTCACTTTAGACACCAGCAGTAAGTTTGTGGGTTTTCAGGCCCACCTCACATCAGACTAGTTGGCTAAAAATTCACAGATTCCCACAACCACCCTCATAAATGATCCACTGAATTAAAGAAAGTGCTATATTTATGATTATAATTTTATTAGAGCAAAGAATCCAAATTAAAATCAGCCCAGGGAAGAGATGTAAGGGCAGAGTTGAGGAGGTGTCCACACGTGGAAATTCCAACCTCTTCTTATGGAAGCACAGAATCCTAATCATGGTATGCAGTAATATCCACATATTGCCAACAAAGGAAACTCATCCAAGCCTTTGGTGTCCTAAGTTTTTATGGGAATTCAATCACATCTTGCTGACTTTGTCTCTAGCCCCTTCTAAAGGTCAAAACCTATATGGTGTGACCCAAATCCTCCATCATAAATCATGTTAGATTTTCCAATGGTTAAAGCCCCTAGGCAAACAAAAATACCCCTGTCAGGCAGGACATTCAGGGGCCTAGAGATCACCTTTCAGTAGCCAAGAGCAAAGGCCAGGCCTCTTTGTGTAATGCTAATTCTTCCTTACACAACTGCTTCGCTCCTTTGATATCCATCAGACTCTCCTTGGCTGCATTCCTGGTGCTTGCCTCCCCTGGCCAGCCCAGGGTCCATGGTGGTTTAGAATGGAGCTCAGGAGATACCTGATATGATCTATGGTGAGCTCAGTAGATCTTACCCATTGCAACATTCACCATCAGACCAATGTCCCTGCCACTGCGTGGCAAATTTCATGTCTTTATCCCATTCTTGGGAAGGGACATCTGCCTTACAAAAGTTCCTTTGGTGCTGAGGATCAAATTTAGGACCTTATACTTGCCAGGCAAGCACTCTACCACTGAGCTATACCACAGCCCCTTCAACCTTCTTTTATTTATTTATTTCAGCTCTGGAGATTGAACCTGGGGTGTTCCATTGCTGCGCTACATCTCCTGCCCTTTTTATTTTTTATTTTGAGACAGGGTTTTGCTAAATTGCCCAGGCTGGTCTTGTACTTGTGATCCTCCTGCGTCAGCCATGTGCCAATGCACCCAGCCTTGTAGTTCTTAATGAATGAATAGCCATTGGCATTGAACATCAATGCTGCTGATATCACACACACACAAAGAGGGAACATTGTATGTTATGTATCTCCTGAAGAAATAACTCAAACCACCTATGAAATACTCTTGCCAAAAAAAAAAAAAAAAAAAAAAAAAACAGTCATAATGGTTAAATCTGGTTAACCATTCTGGTTAAACATCTATATCCAGCTACCAATTTATAAGAAAGTATGCAGAAAGGACTGATAGTAGAGTGAAGCAGACATTATTACCTCATGTACATGTATGACTGCGTGACCGATGTGATCCTGTAATATGTATAATTGGAAAAAGGAGAGATTACACACAAATTTATGTATGATCTATCAAAATGCATTCTACTGTTTTGTACAACTAATTAGAACAAATAAAATAATTTAAAAAAAGAAATACGGATTAAAAATCAAACAAGGAAAATTGTACTACAGGGATGCAGTAAGCAAAACCCAAGTTATGAAAAATGGTATAGGCCAAATAAGCTATTTTATTCAACTAATGCTTTGCAAAGAATAAGATAAGGGATATTTTTTATTAAAATCTTTTATTTTTATAGACTGCATTTTGATTCATTGTACACAAATGGGGTATAATTTTTCATTTCTATGGTTGTACACAATGTAGATTCACACCATTCATGTAATCATACATATACATAGGGTAATACTGTCTGTTTCATTCTACTATCTTTCTGTCCCCCATCCCCTCCCACCCCATTTTCCTCTACATCATCCATCCAAAGTTCCTTCATTCTTATCTCCCCCCCTGCCAAACCCCCCTCATTATATATTGGCATGCACTTATCAGAGAAAACATTCCACCTTTGGTTTTTTGGGCTTGGCCTATTTCACTTTGCATAATATTTTCCAACTTCATTCATTTACCAGCAAATGCCATAATTTTATTCTTCTTTGTGACTGAGTAATATTCCATTGTGTATTTATACCACAGTTTCCTTATCCATTCATCAATTGAAGGGCATCTCAGTTGGCTCTACAATCTAGCTATTGTGAATTGAGCTGCTATGAACATTGATGTGGCTGCATCACTGTAGTATGCTGATTTTAAGTCCTTTGAGTATAAACTGAGGAGTGGGATAGCTGGGTCAAATGGTGGGTCCATTCCAAGTTTTCTCAGGAATCTTCACACTGCTTTCCAGAGTGGCTGCACCGATTTGCAACTCCACTAGCAATACATGAGTGTACCTTTTTCCCCACATCCACACCAACACTTATTATTGCTTGTGTTCTTGATAACAGCCATTCTAATTGGAGTTAGATGAAATCTTAGGGTGATTTTCATTTGCATTTCTTTAATTACTAAAGATGATGAGCACTTTTTCATATATTTGTTGATCACCTGTATATCTTCTTCTGTGAAATGTCTGCCCATTTCCTTAGCCCATTTATTGATTGGGTTCTTTGTATTTTGGGTGTAAAGTTTTTTAAGTTCTTTATAAACTTTGGAGATGAGTGCTCTGTCTGAAGTGTGTGTGGAAAAGATTTTTCTCCCACTCTGTAGGCTCTCTTTTCACATTATTGATTGTTTCCTGTGCTGAGAAAAAACTTTTTAGTTTGAATCTATCCCATTTATTGATTCTTGCTTTTATTTCTTGCGCTGTGGGGGGGTCTCACTAAGGAAGTCTGGTCCTAAGCCAACGTGGTGGAGATGTGGGCCTACTTTTTCTTCTATTTGGTGAAGGGTCTTAGGCCTAATTCCTAGATCCTTGATCCATTTTGAGTTGAGTTTTGTACAGGGTGAGAGATAGGGGTTTAATTTCATTTTACTGCGTATGGATTTTCAGTTTTGCTAGCACCATTTGTTGAAGAGGCTATCTTTTCTCAATTGTAAGTTTTTGGCACCTTTGTCTAATATGAGATAACTGTACTTATGTGGGTATGTCTCCGTGTCTTCTATCCTGTACCATTGATCTACCTGTCTATTTTTATGCCAATACCATGCCATTTTTGTTACTATTGCTCTATAGTAAAGTTTAATGTCTGGTTTTGTGATACCTCCTGCATCACTCTTCTTGCCCAGGATTGCTTTTGCTATTTCGGGTCTTTTGTTCTTCCAGATGAATTTCATGATTGCTTTTTTTCTTAAGGGTTTTTTTTTTTTTTTTTTTTTTTTTTTTTTTTTTGATGTTGGTTCTTATTTGTTTGTTTGGCACTAGGGATTGAACCCAGAGCCTCACCCCCAGCCCTTTTTTGTTATTTTATTTAGAGACAAATTCTTGCTGAGTTGCTTAGGGCCTCGCTAAACGGCTGGGGCTGGCTTTGAACTTGTGATTCTCCTGTCTCCCCCTTCCAAGCTGCTGGGATTACAGAAGTGTGTGCAACCACATTGGCCAGGAATAAGACGACAGGATAGCATGAGGGAATCTGAAATTTAGAGAGATTTTAAAGACATATTGACAAATTGTCTTGTTTTGATCCTGATTCAAACAAATTAAATAAAATTATGTCATTTACAAAACAATAGAAATATAATTGCCACCTAAATATCTGATATCAGGTCATTATTATTTATGATTGTTTATGATTATTTCTAAAAATTCTTATCTTTAAAAATCCTTATCTTTTTGAAATATATACTGAAATAAGTATGGATAAATCAATATGATGTCCTGGATATACTCCAGAAAAATATGGGAGTTAGAGATGGGGAAGGTTGGTGAGAGGTATAGATGAAACATAACAGGTCATGTGTTGGTGATTTTTTTTAAATTTATTTTTATTGTAAACAAATGGGATACATGTTGTTTCTGTTTGTACATGGAGTAACAGCATACCATTTGCATAATCATACATTCACATAGGGTAATGATGTTTGATTCATTACGTTATTTTTTTCCTTCCCCCCCACCCCTCCCACCTCTTTTCCCTCTATACAGTCCCTCCTTCCTCCATTCTTGCCCCCCTCCCACCCCCCATTATGTGTCATCATTCGCTTATCAGTGAGATCATTCGCCTTTTGGATTTTTGAGATTGGCTTATCTCACTTAACATGATATTCTCCAATTTCATCCATTTGCCTGCAAATGCCATAATTTTATTATTCTTTATAGCTGAGTAATATTCCATTGTATATATATATATATATATACCACAGTTTCTTTATCCATTCATCAATTGAAGGGCATCTAGGTTGGTTCCATAGTCTGGCTATTGTGAATTGAGCAGCTATGAACACTGATGTGGCTGTATCTCTGTAGTATGCTGATTTTAAGTCCTTTGGGTATAGGCCGAGGAGTGGGATAGCTGGGTCAAATGGTAGGTCCATTCCAAGTTTTCTAAGGAATCTCCACACTGCTTTCCAGAGTGGCTGCACTAATTTGCAGCCCCACCAGCAATGTATGAGTGTACCTTTTTCCCCACATCCTCTCCAACACCTATTGTTGCTACTATTCTTGATAATCGCCATTCTAATTGGGGTGAGATGGAATCTTAGTGTAGTTTTGATTTGCATTTCTCATATTACTAAAGATGGTGAACATTTTTTCATATGTTTGTTGATTGCTTATAGATCTTCTTCTGTGAAGTGTCTGTTCATATTCTTAGCCCATTTGTTGATTGGGTTATTTGTATTCTTGGTGTAGAGTTTTTTGAGTTCTTTATATATTCTGGAAATTAGTGCTCTATCTGAAGTATGAGTGGCAAAGATATTCTCCCACTCTGTAGGCTCTCTCTTCACATTGCTGATAGTTTCCTTTGCTGAGAGAAAGCTAGTTAGTTTGAATCTATCCCAGTTATTGATTCTTGCTTTTATTTCTTGTGCTATGGGAGTGCTGTTAAGGAAGTCTGATCCTAAGCCAATAAGGTGAAGATTTGGACCTACTTTTTCTTCTATAAGATGCAGGGTCTCTCGTCTGATTTCAAGGTCCTTGATCCATTGTGAGTTGATTTTTGTGCAGGGTGAGAGATAGGGATTTAGTTTCATTCTGCTGCATATGAATTTCCAGTTTTCCCAGCACCATTTGTTGAAGAGGCTATCTTTTCTCCATTGCATATTTTTGGCACCTTTGTCTAGTATTAGAAAATTATGTTTATTTGGGTTTGTGTCTGTGTCCTCTATTCTGTACCATTGATCCACCTGTCTATTTTGGTGCCAATACCATGCTGTTTTTGTTACTATTGCTTTGTAGTATTGTTGAAATTCTGGTATTGCGATACCCCCTGTTTGATTCTTCCTGCTAAGGATTGCTTTAGCTATTCTGGGTTTCTTATTCTTCCAGACAAATTTCATGATTGCTTGCTTTATTTCTGTAAGGTACGTCATTGGGATTTTAATTGGAATTGCATTGAATCTGTATAGCACTTTTGGTAGTATGGCCATTTTGACAGTATTAATTCTGCCTATCCAAGAACATGGGAGATCTTTCCATATTCTAAGGTCTTCCTCAATTTCTTTCTTCAATGTTTTGTAGTTTTCATTGTAGAGATCTTTTACCTCTTTGGTTAGATTGATTCCCAAGTATTTTATTTTTTTTGAGGCTATTGCAAATGGAGTTGTTTTCCTCATTTCCCTTTCAGCTGTTTCGTCGCTTGCATATAAAAATGCTTTAGATTTATGCATGTTGATTTTATAGCCTGCTATTTTGCTGAATTCATTGATGAGGTCTAGAAGTTTTCTGGAGGAGGTTTTTGGATCCTCTAAATATAGAATCATGTCATCCGCAAATAGTGACAGCTTAAGTTCCTCTTTTCCTATTCATATCCCTTTAATTTCTTCAGTTTGCCTAATTGCTCTGGCTAGAGTTTCGAGGACAATGTTGAATAGAAGTGGTGAAAGAGGACATCCCTGTCTTGTTCCCGTTTTTAAAGGGAATGGTTTCAGTTTTTCTCCATTTAGAATGATGTTGGCCATGGGCTTAGCATAAATAGCCTTTACAATGTTCAGGTATGTTCCTACTATCCCTATTTTTTCTAGTGTTTTGAGCATGAAGGGGTGTTGTATTTTGTCGAACGCTTTTTCTGTGTCAATTGAAATGACCATATGATTCTTATCCTTAAGTCTGTTGACATGATGGATTACATTTATTGATTTACGAATGTTGAACCATCCTTGCATTCCAGGGATGAACCCCACTTGATCGTGGTGCACACTTTTCTTAATATGTTTTTGGATACGGTTTGCCAATATTTTGTTAAGGATCTTTGCATCTATATTCATCAAGGATATTGGTCTAAAATTTTCTTTCTTTGATGTTTCTTTTCCTGGTTTGGGTATGAGGATGATATTAGCTTCATAGAATGAGATCGGTAGGGTACCCTCCTTTTCTATTTCCTGGAATACTTTGAGAAGTATTGGAATGAGTTCGTCTTTGAAGGTCTTGTAGAACTCGGCTGAGAATCTGTCTGGTCCTGGGCTTTTCTTGGATGGTAGATTTTTAATGGCTTCTTCTATTTCATTGCTTGATATTGATCTGTTTAAGTTGTGTATGTCCTCCTGGTTCAGTTTGGGAGGAGCATATGTCTCTAGAAATTTGTCAATGTTTTCGGTAGTTTCTATTTTGTTGGAATACAGATTTTCAAAGTAGCTTCTCATTATGTTCTGTATCTTAGTGGTGTCTGTCATGATATTTCCTTTTGCATCATGTATTTTAGTAATTTGAGTTTTCTCTCTCCTTCTCTTTGTTAGTGTGGCTAAGGGTTTGTCTATTTTATTTACTTTCTCAAAGAACCAACTTTTTGTTTTGTCAATTTTTTGAATTGTTTCTTTTGTTTCAATTTCATTGATTTCAGCTCTGATTTTAATTATTTCCTGTCTTCTACTTCTTTTGCTGTTATTCTGTTCTTCTTTTTCTAGGGCTTCGAGCTGTAATTTAGGTCATTTAGTTGTTGACTTTTCATTCTTTTCTGGAATGCGCTCCATGCAATGAATTTTCCTCTTAGTACCGCTTTCATAGTGTCCCAGAGATTTTGATATGTTGTATCATCATTCTCATTGACCTCTAAGAATTTTTTAATCTCCTCCCTGATGTTTTTTGTTATCCATGTTTCATTCAATAGCATATTATTTAGTCTCCAAGTGTAGGAGTAATTTCTGTTTTTTATTTTGTCATTGATTTCTACTCTCAGTCCATTATGATCCGATAGAACATAAGGCAGTATCTCTATTTTTTTGCATTTCCTAAGGGCTGCTTTGTGGCATAACACATGGTCTATTTTCAAGAAGGTTCCATGTGCTGCTGAGAAGAAAGTGTATCCGCTCATTGATGGATGGAATATTCTATATATATCTATTAAGTCTGGGTTATTGACTGTGTTATTGAGTTCTATGGTTTCTTTGGTTGGATTTTGTTTGGAAGATCTATCTAGTGGTGACAGCGGTGCATTAAAGTGGCCCAGAATTATTGTGTTGTGTTCTATGTGATTCCTGAAATTGAGAAGGATTTGTTTGATGTACAGGGATGCACCATTGTTTGGGGCACAAATATTTACTATCGTTATGTCTTCCTGATTTATGGTTCCGTCAAGCAGTATGAAATGTCCTTCTTTATCCCTTCTGACTAACTTTGGCTTGAAGTCCACTTTATCTGATATAAGGATGGAAACTCCTGCTTTTTTACTGAGTCCATGTGCGTGGTAGGTTTTTTCCCCCCTTTCACCTTTAGTCTGTGGATGTGTTTTTCTATGAGATGAGTCTCTTGAAGGCAGCATGTTGTTGGGTCTTTCTTTTTAATCCATTCTGCCAGTCTATGTCTTTTGATTGATGAGTTTAGGCCATTAACGTTCAGGGTTATTATTGAGATATGATTTGTATTCCCAGTCATTTGGCTTATTTTTGGTTTTTAAGTTGGCTTGGTTTCTCCTTTGAGTGGTTTTTCTTTAAGGTAGTTCCTCCCTTTGCTGACCTACATTTGTTGTTTTTCATTTCCTCCTCATGGAATATTTTGTTGAGAACATTCTGTAGTGCAGGCTTTCTATTTGTAAATTCTTTTAACTTTTGTTTATCATGGAAGGATTTTATTTCATCTTCAAATCTGAAGGTTAGTTTTGCTGGGTTTAGGATTCTTGGTTGGCAACCATGTTCTTTCAGAGCTTGAAATATGTTGGTCCAGGTCCTTCTAGCTTTTAGAGTCTGGGTTGAGAAGTCAGCTGCTATCCGTATTGTCTCCCCCTATATGTAATCTGATGCTTTTCTCTCACGGCCTTCAAAATCCTATCTTTATTTTGAATGTTAGGCATTTTCATTATAATGTGCCTTGGTGTGGATCTGTTGTGATTTTGTGCATTTGGTGTTCTGTAAGCCTCTTGTATTTGATTTTCTATTTCATTCTTCAGGTTTGGGAAATTTTCTGATATTATTTCATTGAATAGGTTGTTCATTCCTTTGGTTTGTATCTCTGTGCCTTCCTCAATCCCAATGATTCTTAAATTTGGTCTTTTCATGATGTCCCATAGTTCTTGGAGATACTGTTCATGATTTCTTACCATCTTCTCTGTTTGGGCAACTTTATTTTCAAGATTAAATATTTTGTCTTCATTGTCTGAGGTTCTGTCTTCCAAGTGGTCTAGTCTGTTGGTGATGCTTTCCATTGAGTTTTTTATTTGGTTTATCGTCTCCTTCATTTCAAGGATTTCTGTTTGGTTTTTTTTGAGAATCTCTATGTCTTTGTTGAAATGATCTTTTGCTTCCTGCAGGTGCTCTTTCAGCTTATTGGTATTATCATTCATTGCCTGCATTTGCTCTCTTATCTCATCCTTTGCTTCGTGAATCATCTTAATCATGTATAATCTGAAGTCCTTTTCTGACATTTCTTCTACCATACTGTCATTGGATTCTATTACTATAGAATCTAGATTTGTTTGGATCATTTTCTTCCCTTGTTTTTTCATGTTCATGTATCTTCCCCTCTAGCAGTGCAGATCTGGGGTATTGCAGATTTCCCCCTATAGGCTTATAGTGGCCCTATAAGTTTCCAAAACCCTTTCTTTAAGGGGAGATCAATATTAGCAGTGCCCAAATCAGACACTATGCAATCCTAGACCAAATAGCCCCTATTGGGACCATAACAAAATTGTCATAGTAAACAAAATGAGTTCAAATATTATCTTCAGTAAACAAACAGGTTTGCAATAAGGTCTGCAGTTTCTAATGGAGGACAAAGAGGATGCAGAGGGATGTAGAATGTGGCTGTTAATGGGATAAGAAAATAATATACAGAAGTTCTAGAAAATAGAAAGGGTGAGAGTGTAATCAAAAGAAATCGGATGTTAGCATGCAAAAAAGGGGAGAAAGAGACTGAGGGAACAGGTAAACCAAAGGAAAAGAGAGCAAGAAAAGTAAAGAAATAAAAACTTAATTTTTTTTTTAAAAGGAGAAAAAAGAAAATCTATTGTATAACAGTCATATACTAATGAAACCTCCCAGTGTTCAGTAGCCTGATGCATGAGAGGTACCTGACAATGAGCTTCAAGCCTCCAGCAGGCATCAGGATGGGTTTTGCCCCACCTAAAGATCGGAGCTATAGCTTCCAGGATTATCCAAGATGGCTGCTCTGGCTTCGAAATATGTTGGCAAATGGGGAGCTGCAGCTCAGGGGTGGACATGGTCAGCTGGAGGTCCTGGAGATGGGATGCAGTTGGTCCAGCAGGGGTCCTGGAAGTCGGGTGTGTTTGGTGTGGTTGTGGGATCCTGGAGGCTGGGTGCAATCAGTTGTTCTGGGGGTCCTGGTGGCAGGGAGCAGTCAGTCGATGTGAGGGCCCCAGAGGCAGGGAGTGATCGGTCGGGCTGAAGGATCCTGGAGACGGGCTCAGTCAGTCCAGCCAGGGGTCCTACGGGGCCTGGCTGTTGTCTCAAAATGGCGGCAGCCACGTGTAATCAAACCTGCAGGTACTGTGACAGTGAACTTCCAGGCAGCAGCTGGCAGCTGGTGCTCCACTGGCGGTTGGCGATCAGTTTGTGTGTTGGTGATTTTTAAAGCTGGGTAATAGCACATGGGAGTTCATTGTACCATTCTGTTTGATTTTATGCTTTAATTTCTTATAATAAAACATTCAAGGACTGGAGTGTGGCTCAGTGGTGGAGCACTTGCTTGGCATATGTGAGGCCCTGGGTTCGATCCTCAGCACCATATATAAATAAATGAATAAAATAAAAGATCCGTGGGGGTTGTGGCTTAGTAGAGCGCTTGCCTAGCATGTGTGAGGCACTGGGTTCGATTCTTAGCACCGCATATAAATAAATGAATAAAATAAAGGTCTATCAACATCTAAAAAATTAAAAAAAAAAATAAAAGATCCATTGACAACTAAAAAAAAAATTTAAATTTCTTAAAAAAATAAAACATTCAAAAATGTAATCTCAGGCTGAAATGTAGCTCAGCAGCAAAGTGCTTGCCTCACATTCGTGAAAGCCCTGGGTTCGATCCCCAGTTCCAAAAAAGAAAAGAAAAACCACCCCCTCCCCCAAAAAAGAAAAAAAAATGTACTCTGAAGATAGCTAGACCAAATTAAACGTCTTGCAAAACTAAGTCTGACTACACTAAAAATGTGGCAATGGTGATCTTAAGACGTGGCTGCATGTGTCAAATTCTTTACACTCTTCACACATTAAGAAAGGGTCTATGTCCCCTTCTTTTTAATCTGGACGTATCTGCAATTGCTTTGCATGTAGAATACATGGGAAGTGGGGGGGTGTGCCTTCTGAGGCTTGGTCACTAAAGGTGCTGCAACTTCCTTCTGGTTCTCTTGCAACACTCAGTCTCTGGGAAGTTACTCATCGTGGAGGAAGTCTGACACCCCTGAGATCACCTGCTGGTTCAGGAGACAGCCCAAACCAAGCTCCCAGCACCTGCCAGCCACGAGAGTGAGCCCAGTCCTGCCCCAGCCAACCTGTGATTGCAGTCATCTGAGGAATCTCAAAAGAAAATTGTCCATCAGAGCTCCTCCCAATTTCCTGGCTCACAAAAATCTCAAACAAAATAAAATAGCTATGGTTTTGCCACACTAAGTTTTGGAGTTTATTTGTTTATGCAGCAACAGTAGCAGAAACAGTGATCAAGTATGAAAATCAAAATTAAGAATACATAGAACAGGGCTGGGGTTGTGGCTTAGTGGCAGAACATTTGCCTAGCATGTATGAGAGGCTGGGTTCAATTCTCAGCACCGCATATGAATAAAATACAGGTCCGATGACAACTAAAAAAATTTTTTTAAATACATAAGATTGTCTTTCATTTTTTACAACCATGAGCATATGACTGAAAAAGTCATTAGTCTCTCTGGATATTCATATTCTTATTAATGAATTTAAGTATAGAAAGAGATTTAGGTTTTGGGGGGTTTTGTTTTGCAGTACTGGGGATTGAACCCAGGGGTACTCTATCACAAAACTAGATCCCCAGACCTTTTATTTTTTGAGACAGGGTCTCACTGCTAAGATCAGCCTTGAACTTGGGATCTTCCTGCCTCAACTTCACCAGTCACTGGAATTATAGGCATGTGCCATTTTGCTGGATAGCTTTTCATCTTTTCTGAAGGAAAGCCCCCCTTTATTACACCATGTGTAATACTGAATTTTGTTCACTTAGGTACATAAGCATTGAGAAAGTTGACATTCAGTTCCAGATAGTTCCATAGAAAACTCCTTCAAAATTAATAAAATGCATTATTTTATAAAACACTGTTTGAGACTCAGGATACATATCTAGACTAACTTTTCGGAGTTAAGACATAGTCTTTTGTCTTCAGAATGGATATGAGAACAGCTGCTTAGGCAACACCATGAGAATATGAACCTAACAGAAACCAATTTGAATCTTAAATGCCCCAGGTGAATCTGGACTCTAGTGCAAAATTTTTGTTTGCTTGTCATACTTTTGTTAACAAACCAAAAAATAAATAAATAAACAAAATAACCCCACCAATTTTATACTGTTTATCCTGTGGTGTGCGTGAGCACGCATGCGTGTGTGTGTGTGTGTGTGTGTGTTTAATTACAAAACACATCTACAGAACTTAGGCCAACTCGTATAATTAGTCTGTTCCTGGTAAAATCAAATTCAATCTAAAGAAATTAGTACAGTAGTAAGAACTGGTTAGAGAAGTTAGGAGTAAATGCATTGGAGATAAGGACTTCATCTTCTTGAGTTCATATTCTCTTTGGGATGTTTCTCAGTCATAGTATAATATTAGTGTCTCTCAAATATACATCTCCTGGCCAGACTTTCCCTTGACTTAGTTCCAGACTTGTATATTCAACAACCTACTTGATATTCTGTTTGGTTAATAGCTACATAAACTAATTCTAGTTACCGAAAGAGAAGTAAGTTTATTGGAAAGCTGTGAGGGCCTGCCAGGAAAATAGGAATAGACGTTAAGAAGGCTGAAGGAGTCCTTAACAAGACTGCTAAAGTGCAAGAAGTAAAATTAAGAATCGATAACTGGGATGGACTCAATTAAAAAACTTCCTCTCCGCAAAGGAAACAATAACGTGAAGTAAGAGCCTACAGAATGGGAGAAAATCTTTACCATATGCACCTCGGAGGGCACTAATCTCCAGGATATATAAAGAACTCAAAAGACTTAACACCAAAAAAACAAATAACCCGATCAATAAATGGGCTAAGGAACTGACCAGACACTTCACAGAAGAAATACAATCTATCAACAAACATATGAAAAAATGTTCATCATCTTTAGCAATTAGAGAAATGCAAATCAAAACTGCTCTAAGATTTTATCTCACTTCAATCAGAATGACAATCATCAAGAATACGAGCAACAATAAGTGTTGGCAAGGATGTGGGGGAAAAGGCACACTCATACATTGCTGGTGGGACTGCAAATTGGTGCAACCACTCTGAAAAGCAGTATGGAGATTTCTCAGAAAACTTGAAATGGAGCCACCATTTGATCTAGTTATCCCAAAGGACTTAAAATCAGCATACTATACAACCACATCAATGTTTATAGCAGCTCCATTCACAATAGCTAAACTATAGAACCGACCTAGATGTCCTTCAACAGATGAATGGATAAAAAATGTGGTATATATACACAACAGACTATTACTCGGCCATAAAGAAGAATGAAGTTATGGCATTTGCAGGTAAATGGATGAAGCTGGAGAATATCATGCTAAGTGAAATAAGCCAATCCCCCCAAACCAAAGGCCAAATGTTTTCTCTGATAAGTGGATGCTTATTCATTCAGTGGGGAGGGTAGGGAAGAATGAAGGAACTTTGGATTGGGCAGAGGGGAGTAAGGGGAGGGGAGTGGGTGTGGGGATGGAAAGGATGGTGATATGAGGATGCTAACACATAATAAAGTGGGGGGAGAGAAAGAATAGAAGTATATTGATTGTTACTTGTATTCTTGATAATTGCCTTTCTGACTGGAGTGAGAAGAAAGCTCAGAAAGTATACATTCTTTAATCAAGAAATTTTAGGTCTGAGGTTATTGAGTGCACAGGGTTCAATCCCTAGTACCCCCTACCCAACATGCACACAAGAGGAAGAAAGAAAGAAAGAAGAAAGAAAGAAAAAAAGAAAGAAAGGAAGGAAGGAAGGAAGGAAGGAAGGAAGGAAGGAAGGAAGGAAGGAAGGAAGGAAAGAAGGAAGGAAGAAAAAGAAATTTTACATTTAAGAATCTAAGGAAAGGGCTGGGGTTATAGCTCAGTGGTAGAGCACTTGCCTAGCAAGTGTGAGGAACTGGATTTGATTCTCAGTACCACATATAAATAAATGAATAATAAAAATCCGTTGACGACTAAAAAACATTTTTTAAAAAAGAATCTAAGGAAAAATGTTTGAGCGAGTAAAGACACAGTTCATTATTTTATTATTATTTAGCATATAAAATTGGAAATGTCCTAAATGTCTAAAAATAGGAAATTCATTAACTAAAGGATGACATAACCATATGCTGGACTGCTTTACAGCCATTAGAATTATGATGTAGTCTCATGTTTATTTACATGAATGCATGTCCATTATGTATCATTAAATGAAAAAGCAAGTTATAAACAGGATATACAGTTTAAGCCTAGTTTTAATTAATTTATATACTAATGAACAAGTCTGATAGAACATAGAACATTGCAAGCAAGGATATTTTCACTTCTATAATTAGAAGAGACAACTCTATTTAAAAACAGTGTTAAGCCAGGGGCAGTGGCTCATGCCTGTAATCCCAGTGACTCAGGAGACAAGGGCAGGAGAACCACAAGTTCAAAGCCAGCCTCAGCAACTTAGTGAGGCCTTAAGCAGCTTAGTGAGACCATGTCTCAAAATAAGAAATAAAAAGGGCTGGGGATGTGAGTCAGTGGTTAAGCACCCCTGGGTTCAATCCCTGGTACCAAAGGAGGGGGGAGAATATTAATTAATAAAAGTAGAGTCGATAGTACTTAAATGTGCTTACAATTCTTTTAATGTAGATTATTTCCACAAAATGGTATCTCCCTTTTAATCTTGTGATCTGACCTCTAAGATTTTAATTGTTATGATGCTAACCTATTCAAGATAGCAGCATTAGTGATAATAATAGTTAATATTTAGAGTGCCAGACACTCTTTAAAAAGCTTTCTGTGCATTATCTCATTCAATGTTTGCTATAGTCTCATGATGTTGATATTATTATTGGCTCTATTTCACGAATGAGGAAACTAAAGCCATATAGCAAGTCAGTGGAAAGTCCAGGACTCCCACCCAAGTATTTTTAAGTCCAGAGCCTGTGCTTTTAATCTCTATGCTATATTTCCCCTATAATTAGGAAATTAAGTCTGAGTGAGGTCATTTATTTATTTGTACTATTGCGGTGTTCCAGAAAGGATCTCAGGCATCTGGTTAAGTAACTTGTCCAAGATCACCCAGACAATCAGTGGCAGAGACAGGAATGAAATCTCTTTCTCTCACGAACTGTATAAACTAAGTGAGATAACACAGACGCAGACCCACATCATGTATTTCCTCATAAACATGAGAAAGGGAAATGGGGACATTTTCTTTGGCTGGTTTTCCTGTCCATTCTGCTTGGATGTGTTTTTAGCATTAAGGTACTTGCCTTGTCTTTTGAGAAGGGAATGAATAGGATAAAAGAATTAAGGAATAACAGGACTGGGTGGTAAGTACAGGGGCTGTCCATTATGGGCAGATGAAAAGAGAGGCTGAAGCGTGCTTGGGAGATGGCAGGATGTCAGGAGGAAAGGGTAAGAAAGAGCCAGGAAAGGTAAAATGAGACAAAGGAAGAGTTAGGAAGCATTATATTGCAGGAAGTGAAGGGAAGGTAACAAGACATTTATACCTAACTGTTCAAGGGTGAGAATAAAAATAACATTTGGAGGCTGGGGATGTAGCTTAGTGGTAGAGTGCGTGCTTATGCTTAATACACTTAGGCCCTGGGTTCAATCACCAGCAACACGCACACACACACACACACACACACACACACACACGGATAATTGGATTTGAGTGCCACATTTTAAAGAAGTATGAGAGGTAAACACTACCAAAACATTCATTAAAACAACAACACAGGGTTGGGGTTGTGGCTCAGGGGTACAGCACCCACCAGCGTGTGTGAGGCACTGGGTTTGATTCTCAGCACCATGTATAAATAAATAAAATGAAGATCCATCAACAACTAAAAAAAAATTTTTTTTTAAATATCCTAGGGCTGGGGATATAGCTCAGGTGGTAGAGGGCTTGCCTTGCAGGCACAAGGACCCGGGTTCAATCCCCAGCACCACCAAAAATAAAATAAAATAAATATCCTAAAGTATCTCAAATCAGGGACAGTCCGCTCAAGTCTCAGTGATTACCATTTGTCAGTCTCTCATCCCCTCTTCTTGAGTCTTCTGCAGCATTGTTCTCTTAGGACAAATACTCAGTCCATTTTCTTTTACCCCTAAGAACTCCATCCAAACAAATTTTGTATAAAGAATCATCTTTTCTTGGCAGTAACTTGAAAAATAAATAAAATGAAGCATACACTCTTTTTGTGTGACTAAAAAATGGAACATTCATTTGCTTTCAGTCTGAATTATTGTAAAAACATTACAGACATTACAGAACTTGTTCTTTTTTTTTTTTTTTTTTTTTTTTAAGACGAAGGACCCTGTCTAGATTTAGTATCCTTAACCAAACATACTTTAGTCCCAGGGCAAGAACTGGCAATAAAGAAAATTCAAAAATACAGCTCTTTTAATAGCAGCTCTTTAGTCCTAACTGTTCACTGAAAGCTAACCACACCAAGGCAAAATGGATTTGAAACTCTTCTTGTTAAGAACCATGATGTTTTACTTAAGTTCGATTTAGCTACTCTGAATAATGTGAAACAGAAGTCACTTATTGAGAGGTAGGGACAGGAAGAGGAAATGGCTGACCCGTAGTTAGAGTTCTCCCAAGGTGATAGGTATACTTATTAATCTTCCGGGTCCTATGTTCTTTTAGCAACTTGAGCTGACCAGCACATGTGTTGAGTCATGTTTAAATGGTTAAGAAGCATGTGCAAGAACTTTACATCATAGGAATTTATTTCCTTCCACAGTGCTCCTTTCCGAACGTTCTACACACACACACACACACACACACACACACACACACACACACCCGCCTCTCTTTCTCTGTCTCTTTGCCTAAACCATGCAAACAAAAGGGCAACTCAATACAGGCTTGTCAGAATCCTGTGGAATATTGATCATTAGTACTTCTCTTTTTGCCCACAGACATGGACAAAGAATCCTCAGTTGTCAGGAAAGGAGTCTAGAACAAGAAATGTCCACATCTCTTTGAGAGTAGTTACTCCTCTCTCTCCATAGAGGGTAAAATGTTTATGTTTATTTAAAAATATATATCAGATTTGCAAAAGTTAAATGATTTGGTCTTGTTTTAAGGATTTAAAAACCTTCTTGGATAAGAAGTTGTAAAATCTACAAAGCACATAGCAAAACTACGATGCTCTAGAAATACGCAGAAATTAATACATAGTAAAAAAACTTATTATTACAATAGCCAGTTACTAAAAACCTGATATAAATTAAATTTAATCTCTCATTGACTACTTTAAAATCTGTCTCATAAAACTTCAGGTCCAACAAAAACAGAACAGGCCTGACAAATACAAGGATATGAATGGATTAGATTTAAATGCCAATAAAATGATTTGAGACCTAGAAGATCTCTGTGTGTGTGTGTGTGTGTGTGTGTGTGTGTGTGTGTGTGTGTATTTTTTTTGGTGGTGGTGGCAGTACTGGGGATTGAACCCAGGGGTGCTCTGCCCCTGAGCTATTTCTGCAGTCTTGTTACTGTATTCTGATGCAAGGTCTAGCTAAATTGCCCAGGCTGGCCTTGAACTTCTGATTCTCCTGTCTCAGCCTACCAAGCAGCTGGGATTACAGGTGTGTGCTACTGACACTGGCCCTGATACTATCCTTAAAAATCATGACTGAGAAGCTCTAAGAAAGCCTGAAAAAAAGTGACTCATTCTTTAAAGATATTTTTATAAAGGAAGTAGATTTAGAATTTAATGGTGACATTTAAGCATTATAAAGCAGATAATTTCAAGAAGAGTGATTCCATATTTATAACAGCATCATTGTCAATTAAATTAGTAAAGAGTAAAAGTGAATCAAAGGTCCTTGATGAGCAAAGAATGACCAAGTGGAAGCTCTGTAATGGAGTAGTTAGCAGTGAAGAGAGGAGAAACAGAGAAAATTGCAATTGCAATTTTTCTTATTTTTAAATCCACTGATCTTTAAGATCTGCCTCATAACAGAATCAAAGGCCTTCAGTATTAGACAAATATATATAGCAAGATTTCTTCCTTTTTTTTTTTCTTTTTTGATACTGGGAATTGAACCCAGGAGTGCTTTACCACTGAGCTTCATCCCCAACTCTTCCCCAATTTTTTTCTTGGCATTTTTTATTTTATTTTGAGACAGGGTCTCACTAAGTTGCTTAGGGTCTCCCTAATTTGCTGAGGCTAGCCTCAAACTTGTGATCTTCCTGCCTCAGCCTCCCGAGCTACTGGAATTACAGGCATGCTCCACCACCCGTTACACTCAGATTTTCTGATGGCCAAATCTTTTGTGGATTTCATTGTTTCCTATGTTTTCCTTTTGGATTACCCTTCTAATGTACCAGTTTCTCTTCTGCAAAGCTTCCTTAAGATTTCGTTTGGTTACAATTTTTGGTTGGTGACTTGTCCTTAAAAGACAGTTGTTCACTGCATTCTAAAAAAGCCACAAATGAGGAGTGTCTCCATTGTTCCTTGGCTACATATTCTACTCTATTCAAATTGGGGACCAACTTCTTGTTCTGTTGTTTGTAGTCTTTAACTTAATATACTCCATACTACCTTCTGAGGACAATGCAGGTTTTGTAAATTTCAGACACATATGTAAGCAATCAAACTCCATTGTATAATATATTATGCCAAGAATGGATTTTTCACACATGGTGTGTTAGTGAAGAAATAAAACCTTGAAAGTAAAGTGCTTTCTATTAGACTACTTAATATAGAAATGGTGTATGCCCCAGGCCAAAATTAATTGATGCTTAGACATAACCTATTGACTTTTAATTGAATCCTTGCTTATTTTACAAGTGTAAATCTATGAGCTAAATAACATTTTGAGTCTATGATTTATGACTGGAATAAGTTTAATGCTGAATTAATCCTTGGGAGATGTGCTTTGTTAGAATAAAAGCATTAGCTCCAAAATATATGTTCTTTGATTGCTATATTGAACCCAAAATAAAATTACTGAAATTTGACAATAGCATACAACCCTACCTTAATTAAAAAACTGCGCGCACACACACACACACACACACACACACACACATATATACATATATATATATATATATATATTTTTTTTTTTTTTTTTTTTTTTTTTTTTTTAATTAGACAGGGTCTTGCTGAGTTGCTCAGGACCTTCCTAAGTTGCTAAGGTTGAGTTTGACCTCATGATCCTCCTGCCCCAGCCTGCTGAATCACTGGGATTACAGGTGTAGGCACTGCACCTATCTTAAAAACTGCATATATTTTAGATTAAAAAATTCAATAATTATATCCTAAGATCCCAGCATCTGGAAATGCATTCAACAACATCGCCTGTACAGCAAACAAAATATTCCATTTTCAGAACCAACAAGATAAAGCTTTAACCTTTAATTATTAAGGCTGTGTTTTCTAGTAATCGAACTGTATGTGTACATACGTATTCTTTCCTCCCCCCACCCCCAGTGGTAGTGGGGATAGAACTCAGGGTGCTCTACCACTGAACTACATCCCAGTCCTATTTATTTATATTTGTGCTGCGGATTTAACCCAGGGGCACTTTACCACAGAACCATATCCCCAGCCCATACATACATATATATTTTATTTGTAGATGGACACAATACCTTTTATTTATTTACTTATTTTTATGTAGTGCTGAGGATGGAACCCAGTAACTCACATGTACTTGGAAAGCACTCTACCACTGAGCCACAACCCCAGCCTGCACTTTTTGTGTTTTAAGACAGAATTTCACTAAGTTGCTTGGGGTCTCACTAATTTGCTGAGGCTGGAATTCAACTTGTTTGTTTGTTTGTTTCTTAGGGAGGGGCTACCAGGAATTGAACTCAGGGGCACTCAACCACTGGGCCACATTCCCAGCCCTTTTTTTGTATTTGTTTACAGACAGGGTCTCACTGAATTGCTTAGTGCCTCACTGTTGCTGAGGCTGGCTTTGAACTCAGATCTTTCTGCCTGAGCCTCCTGAGTCGCTGGGATTACAGGCTTGCCCCACTACACCCAGTCTGGCCCTTTTATTTTTTATTTTGAGACAGGGTCTTACAAAGTTGCCCAGACTGGCCTCAAACTTGTGATCCTCCAGCCTTGGCCTCCTGTGTAACTGGGATTACAAGTGTGTGCCACCATGCTGGGCAAACCCTAGTATATTTTCATAAGACTTACTTTCTTGGAGAATGTCTGCTTAGAATTTTATTCCTTTGGTTGTAGTTTGGCAAAACACAAATGACAAAAATATTTACCTAAAAATTTTAAAATGTTTTTCTCATGACTCTTTGAACTCTCTAATTTGAATTTCAAAGATCAAAAGGTAAGTAAGCAAGAAATACTAAGTTTTTAAAGAATAAAAGAACAGAATGCCTGACTCATTTACTTCTAATATGATCTGCATGAAACCATAGAAACAGAACTGTGCTTATGTAACTCATTTAAAACCTAACCGATCCAGAGAAAACATCGACCTTCCCTGTGTCAATACATTGTTTTGTAATATAAGAAAAGAAAAACTGACCAGAAAAAGAAGACCCAATTTTCTCTTTTCTTGAAATAGTTTTCTCTACTAAATATAGCCCATAAACACTTGCATAAATACCCAAGTGAATGAAGTTAACATCTGCAGATGGTGATTTGTGCCTAGGAATCAGGGGAAATAATAAACACATCTCAGAGACATTCATTTGTTCATTCACTCACAGAGGAAGTCAGCAGATGCCGTATGTACTAAGCACTGGGTTTGGTCCATCCTAGTGCCAAATGCTTAATAGAATAGGTTGAATTATCAGGACCGTCTGCAGTGAAATGATAAGTGTGTCTCTGATTGCCTTTCATTTTCAACCCATTGTTTCATTGAAATTCATATTTTTAGGCATTTTTCTCTCACATCGAAGGCTGAATGCAATTTCTACGAAAGAAAGGTTAATTTTAGAACATCCATCATGTAGGTTCAGTTTGAAAATGTTCTCTTTTGCATTGCCCCGGGTGAATTACCCCCTGTTTTCAGGTCTGAGTTCTGAGGTTATCAGGCCTCATCAAAGCCCTGTTATCCTTTCAGAGGTTACTAAGATACCGGGGATCGTAGAGAACATGCAGGTCAATGCATTACTTTGATTAGAGATTTTTGCCCAATTGAGAGGACTGAATTTGACATCTATTCAAAATCATGGATTATTTTATGGCAATACATATTCTTCTTTCTGGGATATTTGCCTCTAAACTTGTTCATATTCATCTCCTTTTAATCTAAATATTTAGACTCCTCTTAGTTTTTCTTTTCTTTCTTTCTTTCTTTTTTTTTTTCCCCTAATACTGGAAATTGAACCCAAGGATGCTTGACCATTGAGCTATATCTCCAGACCTTTTTGTTTTTTATTTTCAGACAAGGTCTTTCTAAGTTGCTTGAACTTGCAATCCTCCTGCCTCAACTTCTCAAGTAGCTGGGATTACAGGCGTGCACCACTGTGTTCAGCGACTTTTTTATTTTCATAAGCATCTCTCTACCAGCCTCAAAGGTCTCTGTTCACTAATATCATTCAAATTAGACTTTCTAGATACATTTATTTCTCTCTCTCTCTTTTATTATTTTATTTATTTATTTTTATTTTTTGGTTTAGAGTTGGGCTCATATTTTAGCTCCTTGATTTGGATTCTCTAATGCTAATGAAATAAGATTCTCCAGCATTAAACCAACATATCTCCAGGGTAACAGAGCAGAGAAATGGTAAGATATTGTAAGTAAGGTTCTGAGTCACTTGAAACATTATGTAGAAAGCAACCAGTACTAATCAAAGGCATATAGAATTCAAGCAAGGGCACTCTTTGAATGAACATATATTGAAGAAATAAAATGCATGTAGAACAAAGCAAAGCATACTGTCTTTTGGGTAACAAAAGGAAGAAATAGAAATATGTTCACATTTGATTATATTTGCATAAAGAAACACTGGAAGAATAAACAACAATAAAAAACAATAAGAATTGTTACTCATGGAGAGAAAGAGGGCAAGGGAAGAAGGGAAACCTACTGTGAATAACTTTCTATTTAGTTTTGACTTTCAAGTTATGAAATACAAAATTAAAATTATTTGTAAGATCAGTAGTTTGGTACCTATAAAACTATCTTTAGGCCTTTTCTGTTAGGTCCTCATGCCAATTGCTCCACCGTCCTCACATTATCTCCTCTCTTCCTCAAGTATTAAATTTTCTTCAGTCTCCATCTGTATCTGATCCAGGTGTCAGAAAGCCCAATCCAAACTGATCTAAGCAAAACTGGGAATTTGTTGATGGAGGTAAGTTGAAAAGTCCAGGCCTAGGTCCCAGACATAGCTCAATTAAAGAATTCAACTAGAGGGACTGGGAATGTGGGTATGTGGCTCAATGGTAGAGTACTTGCCTAGCATGCACAAGACCTTTGGTTCAGTCCCCAGCACCACCATAAATAAATACAATACATGCTTAGGTTGAAAGAAGAAAAGAAAGAGAAGGGGCTGGGGAGATAGCTCAGTCGGTAGAGTACTTGCCTTGCAAGCATAAGGCCCTGGGTTCAATCCCCACCAACCAAAAAAAAAAAAAGAAAGGGACACAAAATTGAGTTGGGAAAGAATGTTAGATGGTGGATGGTATAAATGTCCCTAACATTACCACCCACTAAAAGACTTCCCTATCCCTTAGGGAATTGACTACAGTGTTCCTATGTACCTATTGGACACTTCAGGTTTTGGGGAGATGATGAAAAAGTAGCTGTTCATAAGACATTTGAGATGCCAAATTAAAATAAGAGTTCTTCAGCCTGAAACAGGTTATTCAGAGAATATTTTATTTTTTAAAACAGGTCAGAAAAATTGCTGTCCTAATCAAGACAGAGCAGAGGTTCAAAAAAAATTACTTATATCTCCCAAACTTAAGTTTCTGAGGCAGTTAATGAAGAGCAGTTAATAGAACTGTTTGTTAGGTTAGACAAGACAATAAACTATTTTTGTCTTATAAAAGCTGGGCAATTATTTGGCCTTTAAACATTCTTTTAATATGTATTTTTTCTGAAAGATGACCATAGACAGCCTTTTAATACTCCACCAGGAAAAGATTGAAAGGAGGCATTCTTTCCAGGGGAAGTCCTCAAATAAAAGTATTCTCTTGGCTAATTTCCATCCTATTATTCCATGGCTGGTCTCAATTAGTTTTCTGCTGCCGCCATGCACTTGTGAAAATGGCAATGGTGGTAAAGAACAGGCCCACAGGTCCGTGGAAGATTTCCATTTTCTCTTCATTTCTGGCACCACTGGGACACTTCAGTCCAGCGCACATAATCAGTTTGAGTGCGTGAATAAAACTCTACTATATATAGTATGAGTGAATTCCAGGATGCAAACTATATATAGTTGAGCTAAAATAACAAGTTCAGTCTCATGTTACTCAGATTGGCAATGTTTAAAACATTAAACAGTTTTTCCAGTCACTCCTTATTGAATGCTGGTACTTACTGGTACTCCTTTGTACAGCTTATTTTCAGCCGGGTTGTTTTCATAAGTTCCTCCCTGGATGCTTGTCAAGTAGGAGCTGTTTCTGTCTGGCTTCCATGTATAGAGATGGTTCTAGCATTTCTAAATAGGAAAAGCTCAGAGCAGCAATATGGTTAGAATAGGAGAAATGTGGGGAATTGCCTGGAATCTTTTCCTTTTTCCTTTTGTGTGTTTGTGTGTGTATGCTGGAGATTGAACCCGGGGCCTCCTGCATCCTGAGTATGTGCTATATACCACAGAGCTGCATCCTCAGTCCCTGTCTGGAATCTTTTTAGGGGTGATTTGGAAGATGCTGATGGAGACCAGAAAAGAGAAAGGGCTAGAGGACCCATGTTAAGGCATTCGTTGGTGTTGCCATTACCCATACACACAAACCCTTTTATTTTTTTTCTTATAGAAACTGCTCATACTGGCAGACACTGGCCCATCCAATTAAGCCAAGGTCACCCGCAAGAAAATCTCAAATTTTTCTCTGAAATGGTCACTTCTATCAGCAGGACACTGAAGGAGCCTACAAACATTTGTGTAGGCATTGGAAATGTCAACATGAAAAAATCTGGTCCTTTTCCCCAAGTTGTTCACAATCTAAAGTGGACAGGGGACAAAGAGGCATTCAAAAACAAAGATAAGCTATATGCAATGACTAGCAGCTGAAGGGTGCTTTGTCAAAGTGTGGGCAGAAGGGAAGTTTCCATTTACCTCAGTTCTGCTTCCTATTATCTTCTCAAGTCATACTTCATTCTTTCCTAAGTTCAACTTGTTACGCAAGTATTTACTGAGTATTGACTCTGCTAAACATGTTGGGGCTATAGTAGTATAGGACTTCTATCCAGTGGGTGAATCAGATAATAAGCAAGTAAACAAGTAAGATATCATATAACAATAAATAAAACAGACTAAGAGATAGATAGGAACTGAGAGGGAAGGTCAAAGGGGAAAGATTACAACAATAAGCACAGAGATCTATCTAGGGAGATGATGTTTGAACTGAGAGTTGATTGGAAGGAAAGAAGTAAGCAGGCATGGGGAGACCTGGGAGAGAAGTGTGGCTGGCAGTTGAGACGGCAGGAGTGATTACTGTGAGATGGGAGTGAGTTTGTGGTATCTCAGGAATGAAAAGAAGGCCAGTGTGACAAGAGCCTAGTGCAGAAGGGGAGAGCGAATGGCCTCTAGGTCAGAGAGATCATCAGGAGCTGATTATAAAGGCCAGGAGATGGAGTTACAGTGTTCAAATTATAGTCCTGGTAAAATTTTGAAAGGGAAATGTACATTTCCAAATATCAGATATACGTGTTTCTTATCCGGGTCATTCTCTTGAGCATATAAAGGAAACAGAATTAGTAATTAAAATGTCTATGTCCAGGGCTGGGGCCGTAACTCAGTGGTAGAGCTCTTGCCTAGCATGTGTGAGGCACTGGGTTTGACCTTCAGTATCACATAAAAATAAATAAATAAGATAAAGGTGTTTTGTCCATCTACAACTTGAAAAAAATCTTTTAAAAAGAAAAAATATGTCTATGTTCAGTGAGTGTGGCATTAATGATAAATGAAAGGTCTTGAGGGATATTTTACACAGGCTACCCAAGGATTCACAGCATTGGGAATTTTCCTTTTCAAATGTCTGAATATTTGCAAGACCAGATATCAGATATACTCGGATGTACTAAACTTTTTTTTTTTTTTTTTTTAATTCTGGAGACTCCCCAACCCCTTAAATTTTATTTTTAAAAATTCCTCAAGTTTCCCCAGGGCCTCAGATATGGAGGCAAGCACTTTACCATTGAGCTGCATTCCCAGTCCTTGCCTATATTCTTTATTTTATTTTATTTTATTTTATTTTATTTTATAGTGCCAGCAAATTCAGGGTCTTGCACATACTAGGCCAGTGCTTTGTTCTGGAGCTAGATCCCCCATCTTCTGTACTGCTTATCACACCCATCACCTTTCCTTACTTCCTTGACTTTAATTACATCCCCAGTTTATAGATGGTATTTAATTACTCAAGAATGTAATCTGAAGCCTATTATAAGATGGACTCTGATGGGAGGGGTGTAGTTATAAAACATCTTCTCCATGGTTAGCGAATAACTCTCAGCATCAACCCCAGAGACTGAAACTTCCTGATGGGTCTTTTGATTTGGGAGTTAGTCCTTCTTTCAGGATTGTTACCCTATAATCACTGACCACAATATACTTAGGATTTTGAAGTGTTTTTTTTTTTTTTTTAAACTTTATCCAAAAGATCTCCCATCCTAACAGCTTTAAACCCCATATGAAATATGTAGGGTAATTACTCTTTTGAGACTTCATTTATTTATTCATGCAAGTACATGGAATCCCAGACAGTCTACTGGGCACAAGGGAAGAAGTTGACACTTGGATGTACTTCTAGCCCATGAGTCTAATAAAGCTTTTGTGTGTATATCTGGACAATTAAAATGAATAAATTGCCCACTTACAAATCACATAACTACCCTGGATGTACAGGGTGTGTTCTCCATGAAACTTGCACATATCTGTCTTCAATTATTTTCTGAGGACTAACAACCACCACAGCTTTGGGTTTTTCCTCTCTCCTCCCTTTTCCTCCTTCCCACCTTCTGAGCTCTTGCTGCTGTTGCTATGACAACCAGAGTGAAAAACCTTGGAACCTTATCTCTCACTATGGGCACATGTCTCTCCGTAAGGACATTATTGTGTGTCAGCCAAACTGGACACTGGGGGCTGTTCTTTAAATATACCATTAGGTCATGTTGAAATTGGCACTCTAGAGGCAAGATTGCAATGGTATTTAGTCAGGGACTAGGAATTCTCAAATCTTGCTTTTGACTAGCCATTCTTTTCTTTTTTCAAAGAAATCATGCATTCATGACAAAGCCAAGTATAGGAATGCTTTTTACTAACTGGGGCTTCACAGCTAAACCCCATGTAGAGTTCTAGTGAGACCTTTTTCTAGTTAGGCCTTTTGGCCTAAGCCTGGTTGGCCTGAGAAGGCTGCTTAACCACTAAGAGACTGGAAGAAAGACTTCCCAGCTCAAGCCTGTTCTCTGCGCCCCAGGTTCAGGTACCCATCTGCTTGTTTGACATTCCCTGTTGGATGTCTCAAAGTCATCTTCATCTTAACAATCTTCCCATCCCTTTTCTTCTTTGGTCTTCCTCCTCTCCATAAATAGCTCCACCATCCAGGCAGTGACCCAAGCCAGACACTTGAGAGGCATCCCTGATTTTCCTCTTTACTTCATCTCTCCCTATAGCACATCTTCATCAAGTCCTGTCAACTTACCTTGACACAAAACTAGAAGAGGTATGCTTTTCCCTCCTACCCACCACTTGGAAGAAATTGTGGCTATCTTCTGCTTGGACTATTTTGATAGCGTCTGACTGTCCACTGATTTCACTGTTTCTGCCTGAGTCCTTCTTCATAGAGCAGCTAGAGTGCTCTTTCAAAAGATAAATCAGATTGAATACTATGCTCTTTAAAATTCTTGGCCTCCCATTATATTTGGAATAAAACCCATAGTCTTCACCATTGTCCTGGCCTGTGCTCTCAAGCTTTCATCTCCTACCCTCTCCAACTGGCCCCCAATCCAGTCACACCAGACTCCTTTCAACTCCCCATGTGTCTTGTAAATACCTGTCTTTAATTTCCTCCAAAGTCCAACAGCTGTCATAGGTTCTGGTTTTCCCATAAAGCTCTTTTCCCACCTCCAAGCCTGTATACTTTCTACTCCTTCTGCCTACAACACATCTCCCAGCTCTTCCAGGTCTTTGTATGGTGGCTGTTTCCTTCTCAACCTTGAGGTCTCAGTTCAATGCCAGCTCCTCAGCAAGACTCCTCTGACCACCCTATCCTAAATTGCTCTTCCCATCCATTCCCTATCAGGGCACCCTATTTATTCCTACATAAGATTTTCCAAGACATGTAACTATTTTGACTGTTCATTTGTATATATATTGCCTCCCCAATAAGGAAAGTAATTTACTTAAGGGAAGGGATTAGATCTGGTTTGTTCACAATTAATGGCATGTAAGAGGGGCACAGTCAATATCTGTTAGATACAGGAATGATCCTAAATATCTGTTAGATATATGAACAATCCTATCTGCAATTATACCAGTGGCCTCTGGACCCAGGAAAGGAATATAAAACTTGTTTCCCTCTTCTTCCTTCACTTTCTGATTCAGAGTCTTTTTTTTTTTTTTTTTTTTTGGCGGTACTGGGTATCGAACTCAGGGCCTTGTGCTTGCGAGGCAAGCACTCTACCAGCTGAGCTATCTCCCCAGCCCCTGATTCAGAGGCTTGATGAATGGCATTCTGCTCAGATAATACAAATGAAGAATTATAAATCTATATTATGTATATATAATATATATATATATACAGTAGATGGACACAATATCTTTTTTTATGTGATGCTAAGGCTCAAACCCAGCGCCCCTCACGCACAAAGCAAGCACTCTACCACTGAGTTACAGCCCCAGCCTACAAATGAAGAATTTTAATGAAGCAACTATTAAGTGAGACATGGGCAAGGGTAAGACAAACAATACAGGATGTTCAGATACCAGAGATTTGCAAGAGCAGGGAGTCATTGTATACCCCCAAAGATTAAGGCCATAGGGAGTGAATGGTGTTCCCAGAACCCAGTAAGAAGCATTCCTGTGGAGGAAGCTGCCCAGTTAGACATGTGTCTCAGAGGAACACAGCCACTGAGTGAACTGGTGACAGCTAACCAGGACAGGAACAGCCTAAGAATTACACCATCCTTTTTTAACTCTCCCCTCTCTGGTCCATTCCCCTCCATGACTGAAGCCAACTGAAAATTAGTCAGCAAGGAAGTCAGGTGAATAAACCAGTTGGTAGAAGGTTAACCTTCTAGAGTCTTCCAGAGCCCAGAGCAGATGATAAAATGGAGATTAACCAGCACAGTTATTCGATTTCAGCATCTGGAATTTGCACCGATCTTGCTTCTATGACTTCATAATCAAATTTTGGAGTTTATGCTTGAATTTAACTACCATTTCTATTGTTGTGTCTAAGGACAAGCAACTTTGATTTCTAAATACCAACTTACTAATAAACACGAGAACAATTCCTGAGGGCGTTGGAGCCTGCCTTTATACTGAACGAGTGGGTGAAGTGTTTTTCTTAGCTTACTCAAGACAAAGAAAACTCCTATAATCTTGTTTGGCCACCTCATTAATTGAATCATGAAACCTATGGGTGATATGCATAGTATCATCACAAAATAAATGGGAACAGTATTGGGTAAATCTGATTTCTAGGTCCTGTCAAACCAGTTGCAGAGAAAATGTAGCAAGAATTTTTTTTTTTTTCTGAGTCAAAAATACTTTGAATTCCAGGTTTTAACCTGCTCTGTACAGTTGCTGTGTGAGAATGTCCATAGCTGACTCATTTTACTCTACAAATACAAAACTACACCCAGGTTTATTTTAGGGATATTGGTCATTTTGGAGATTTTACAGACATATGCTTGGAGAAAAATAAGTTTTCCTGAAAGCTGATAATGCAGCCTTGGGGAAAAACTCATCTCATCCTTGCAATTTCATCATTGGGAGCGAAGGCCTGCTCACATAGCTGGGAGGAATAACATTATCAATACACAGTTCCCCTCTAAAATCTTGGGTTTAGAATTTGACTTGAAAACTCACACAGTTAAACTGCATGTTTGGATAGGTGCAGAGGGGCCTTAGGATGGAGAAGCAGCTGTCCAATTGATTGTGTCTTTGTTAATTAAGTGCTAGATCTGTGAATGAAATCTCCATAGCAGCAAACAGCAACCTCATCTCCAATTCATTTTTCTCTTTGCTTAAAATATTCTGAACATTGGAAACAAGAATCACCAATATTAAATTAGAATGTCCCCCATTTGTCTGCCCTCTGCATTGTGTAACCAGAAAACATACAATGTATTTATTGTGTTTATTGATTTACTTAGGCTTAGAAGATAACAGAATGCTGGGTTGGGAGAGGCTGTTTTTCATCTTGTCACTATATAGAAAAGAAGCAAATTGCTTTCAAATGTTTGAAATGCAGAAGCTTGTAAGGAAAATTCAAATTCGCCTCTGATTTCCCTGCATTCAGAGATTCCACAGACAGAAAATTCTCTCTTAAAATAACTGTGTACCACCTGGCTTACATCCTAAGAGAAGCAGGGTGGATGGTAAAGTAAAATATAAGTTCAGTGGAAAAGTACTTGGAAAGCCAATTTGTAACAATAGAGATCTTAATTAAATCACCCAGGACCTTATTTCATAATGATATGCACCAGGTGTTTCTGCTTCCATTTAATTAACTCAGCATTATTCCTATTTTAGAAATGACACGTACAGTTGGGGTGTATCCAGCTGAAATACATATCGGCATGAAGTACGATGACTTTAAAATGTGCTTTTTAAATGTACATATTAAAATGACCTCATTTCATTCTCTGCGTGTGGACTGACCTTAATGGATCACCAGGATTAAAGAAGGGGGCGGGGGGGATGGGGCAGGATGCAGCCCAGTGGTAGAGCATTTGCCTGGCATGCACAAAGCCCTGGGTTCATCCCCAGCACCAGAAAAAAAAAAAAAATGCAGTAGAAATAAAGCAGTTTCGCATTCATAGACAAGAAAACACAATAGCATGGTTTTATGGAAATTAAGCTTGAAAATGCAAGGCATTCACTGGTTTCTGTCAGAAACCTCTCAGATGTGGGAGAACTATGTGTGAATTGGACTTCCATTTTTCCAAATAGGAGAAATTTGTCTGCTAGAGTCAACCAGCTGATAGTGGATGGAAAGGATTACTGCAGGTCCCACTTGGCAGGCTGCTCCATAGAAACCCATATGCTCTCTGACATTGATTATAATTATTTTTCCATCATTCCTAGGTTATGTTCTTAGCAGGAATGTGAGCCAACTCTCTCCCGAGGAAGGCTCCTGCTGTGAATCCATCTCTGGCAATGAATCTTTAACAAAAGATCAAGAACTTGACATTTATTTTTGAGCACAAGGAGAAAATGTGTGCAATGTTGGAAGCAAATATAGGTATAGCAGCAAAACCTTCTAAATAGTTGTAGGGAGGAGCAGTGGAATAAGAAGAAACGTCACACGATGTGTTGTGGCTTTACTTCTGTGAAATAGCAGTCAATGACTAGATATGGAATATGTGGACTGTACACTGTTAAGCTTTAAGGTCTTTTTAGAGTAGAAGGGTAGGACGATATGTTTTATTATTTTGAACCAGATGTGTTTTATGATTTTTATATCCAACTGATCATTCAGGGAGATTGGTAGGACAGTGGTTAAAACAGAAACTGGATAATATTCGAAGAAAGAAAAGACAATCATTTGCATTCTAATGGATTATAGACTAGCAAAGATAAGAAGAAAAAAACAATTTTTTTTTTGTTGTCGTATAGGAAAAGCATGTGCATTCAAACTTGTGAATTCATTAATCCGAGTTGGGGGAGTGTGTTTGGTGGAAAGGTTAAATAAAGTACTTGGTGAGAATATCATAGTGTGAGGATTTGTCATCTTCAAATTGTCCACCTACAGTAAAGAAATTTCTTCAAAATTAATTTTAAACACAACAGATGCAGAAAAAGGTGTGGCTGTCTGAAAATTACCAAATGAAATATAAAAGGGTGTCAGCTTCTCTCCTGAAGGATGGTTATTTCTATCTCATGGTTTAGTGCACTGTAATGATTAGTTTCCCTATTAAAATTACATGTAGGATATAATTAAGTAAATCCTCCGGTTATATGTCTTAAAATTTCACTAGCTAAAGGATTCACTAGAGGAAGTAATAACTACTTTAATAAATGCCTTGGACCATGAATTTAGTAACTTAAAGTCAGCATAAACCTCATCATAGACAGTTTATAGTCACTGGACAGGTAAATATTTTTTTTTTGCTGACTTTGACTCTTCTACGCTTTTGGATAAAGCTCCTAATGGTTTTCCTGTTTCTACCCTTGCAAAAAACTTTAGTCCAAATTGGTATGTACATGTTTATACATGAGAATGAGATCCAAAGAAAAGTTCTGATTTAAAAAGGAAACCACATATTACTGAAAACTAAAAATTTGTCATGGTAATGAACTTGTGAATACTGCATCAAAATTCATTGCAGGAAGATAAATCACCCAACCTTGTAATAGAGGTTTTTAGCTATGGAAAACATATAGCATTCTTCATTATGTGTGTGTGTGTGTGTGTGTGTGTGTGTGTGTGTGTGGTACTGGGATTGAATCCTGGGCCTTATGCATGCTAAGCAAGTGCTCTACCACTAAGCTACAGCTACAGCCTTCATTTTTTAATATGTAGATTTGCATTTGGTTACATAATCACAATTTAATTTTAATCTTAAATTTGGATGGTCATTATTATATCAATAAAAAATATATTTCTAGATATAACTACAGTTTCTCATAATTGAAGCCTATTTATATCTTCTTGGCCTGGCGCAACCAAGCTAGAGGCTGTTTTCCCACTGAAGGTAAAGGTGTTAATGATACTTAGGAAAAAGAAATTCTTCCAGAGCTAGAAAAATGAACATATTCATCAGGAGGGAAGAAAGCTAATGAATTCTTATCCAATGTCTTATATCTTCCATTAGAATAAAAACCAACATTTATTAAACTTGCTATGTACAAGGTTGTTTGCTAAGCGTTTCATGCGTATTTTCTTATTAAATTCTCAGAAAATCTTAGATATTCCATATATTTAAACTCCCACCAACCCAGTGAGGGAGATAGTGTTATCTTTATTATATATCAAGAAACCTGAAGCTTAGAGAGTTTATTTGCCTAACATCACATAGAGAGGAAGTCATCCTTTGCAACCATCTGTGTCAGTTGGGTCTCTCAAGAAACAGACAATGAGATGGAGTTAAGAGAATAAGCCAATAATTTAGAGCAAATGTCTATTAAAGAAAAAAGAAGCAGGTTGTGATAGAGAAACCCTTTAAACCATGATGTGGCTCTGACATTTGTGACAGACAAGTCACCTCAGAATGCAATGCAGATCTGACAGTTTTGACCAACTGAAATGTGTGAGGGAGTGAGCCAGGAGGTAAGTGGTAGGAGGGAACAGCAAATTCAAAGATCCTGAGGCAAGTGCAAGCTTGCAGAGCAAGGAGGTCAAAGTGTTGGAGTGCGGTGAGTAAGGAGGTGGGGGTAGAAGATGAGGTCAGGAGAGTAGCAGGTTCATACCATTCAAGCCCCTTCATGGCCCTTGGAGTTTTATTGTTTTATTCAATATGGGGTAGTAATAACAGTGGAGAGTTTTAAGAAAAGGAATGACTTGGGTTAACTTACATTTTAAAATAATTTATTTGGTTATTGAATGGCAGGTGCAAGGGTAGAACCAGAGAATCCAGTTAGGACATTATTGCAATGATCCAGATGAGAGATGTTGGTGGCTGGGACAGGGTGGAAGTGGAAATGGAGACAAGTGGGTAGATATGGAGATTTTCAATAAAATTTTTTTTTGTACCAGGGATTGAACCCAGGAGCACTCTACCACTGACCTATATCCCCAGGTCCTCTTTAAATTTTGTTTTAAATTATATTTTGAGACAGGTCTCACCAAGTTGCTGAGACTGGCCTCAGACTTTCAAACCTCCTGCCTCAGTTTACTGAATTGCAGGGATTATAGGTATGCATCACAATATCTAGCAAGCAGACAGAATTTTCTGAGTAATCAAATATTGGGATGAAAGAAAGAAGGGGTTCAAGGTTGACTCCACGGTTTTTGCTCTGAGCAACTGGAAGTTTGGGATAAAATTACAGTCCTTTTAAAATTAAGTCTGAGACACTGTTTGTCAGCTTCCTATTACTATAGTAGAATACCTGAGGTAATTAACTTATAAAGAGAAAAGGCTTGTTTCAGCTCACAGTTTTAGAGGTTTCAGGCCATGATCAGTTGGCTCCACTTCTTTTGAGTCTGTGGTGAGGTAGCACATGGTAGTGGGAGGACATGGGTGGAGCAAAATCACTCACTTTCTGGTCAGGAAGAAACAGAGAGAGGAAAAGATAGATGTACCACAATCCCTTATGAGGGCATACCCCCAATAACCTAAGGATTTCCCATAAGGTCCTACCTACCAAAGGTCCCACAGCCTCCTTCTAGCACCACCCTGGGGACCAAGCCTTTAACAAATGGGCTTTTAGGGGACAGTTAAAATCCACTCTATAACAGATTCCTAGGAAATATTCAAAGTTTGACCCTTAGACCTTCAGGGGAGAAGCCTAAAGAGAGACATATATTTGGAATTTATCAGTGCATGCTGGTATTTAAAGCTGTGAGACTGAATGAAACATGACTATAGACAGAGAAGAAATGTGAGCACTGAGTCCTGGAACATTCTACCTTTGGAGGTCAGGGAGATAAGGAGAAACCAGTAAAGAAGATTGAGAAATAACAGCCATTGAGGTAGGTGCAGTTGTACAGAGTGAAGAAAATACTTCAAGGAGGAAATGATCAGCTGTGTGAAAGGTGCTGATTCCTGAACAAGACACAACAAAGACCGGATATTTATTACTGAATTGAGCAGCATGGAGCTCTCAACATTTATTGTTATCTTCAATATTATCTGTTGACATTTCTTTATTTTCTGTCTCCTCCTCCCACTCATATGAAAGCTCTGCTAAATTCTGTTTCATCTGCTACACGCCTAGTGTCTAAAACAACATCTGGCATAGAATAATTGCTCAATAAATATTCTTCAAGTGTTTCTTAACTGGAAAAAATAGGTGAAAAATGAGGAAAAGAAATTTTTATTTCTCAGTTTATCTCTGTACAAAGATATTATATTTTGATAGAAGTAATGGTATAACACTTGCTTTCACATTATGCTTAAAATTAGGCAAGGGTTTAACCTATTACTTATCTGTAAAGGACATAGATAATAACAAGATGTTAGAGACTTTACCCGGAACCAAACCCATTATATAGTAGGTACTCAATAAATGCTTTGTAAATCTGAAAGGGTCACATGAACCAGACCACACAGTGGCACACCAGTTCATTGTAGATATACACGTATTTGATATCAGAAGTTTCATTTATTTAAGAAGCAATTTATCATATCTCTTCTCTGTCTGTATTCATGTTTCAGTCTCACATTTCATTCAGTCTCACAACTTGAAATACCAGAAAAAAAAGGAAACATTGCTAGTAGGCTGCATTTCCAACAAAATGCTCTTGACTGTGTCAAGATGGGATGAGGGCCATAATATATTCAAATCAATGTTACTATTATGGTTGTTTCACATTAAGATGTGAAAAGCTTTGAGACTTTTTGCAAAATACCTTGTGTCTTACTGTAGAGTCTCTAGTTGAAGCATCATGACATTATAGACCTAACATGGATAGACTTTGGGGAGACTACGCTCCCCTACACCTATTCCTTCCTCTAGGTTACCCTGATCTGACTCTTACAGAAGCCATCTGAGGGAGGTGGAGTAGACACTAAGACTTGGAAAAATTGCAAGTTTGTTTTGATCCAAATTTTCACCTTAAAGTTTAACTTGGAAGCGCCCAAAGGCTCTCGTAGGCTTTAAGTAAGTTAAGATTATATTTTAAAGGAGATTGGCCTTTAGCAGGGAAAAAAATGTGCTGAGAGAGGAGGTTTTAAGAGGGTAAAATAACCAGTTGGAGTTGAGAGTTATTCTGGATAATCACTTAAGCAGCTTGGGCAAGCTGCCAAATCTTTTGAGTTAATATTTCTTCTCCTTTGTTGTCCAGGATTAGGCAACAGCACAGTCTTCTGTCATCGGGCATTTCTTTGTCTATTGAACAGAATCAATAACCTGCAGACTCTTTGGACCCAGAATATTTGACCATCATCTTTCCCCTAGAAGATGCACAGAATTGATGACATTTTGGTATTGATGTCCTGATACCAGATAGAGCAGGGAGATGCCGGGACGCTGATTAAAGTTCTAATTCTTTGGAAATCAGTGTTTATGGGAAGATACTAAATAGTACAAGGTGTTAAGAACTTGAAAGACAAATATTTAGAGAAAAGCTCCAAGGGCAAACTTTTCCAAATAGGGACAAAGTTTGCATTAGCAAGTCAATTCTTATTGCCTCCCTTGATAATACGATTTTTTTTTTCTTTGCCAGAAATTGAGTTATTATAGTGACAGATGATGAGAGGCTGAATCAGAAAGGATGGTGAGGTGTGACAACATGAGAAAAGATTTTTAAGTCTTCAAGTGTGCCCTTCAAGATGACTGAAAACATCACCTTTGGGCTCCTTTTTTGTCCTTTGTCTTCACAAGGGCAATAACATCTCCCCTGACTTCACCTGACTTGTCTTTTGTTATTAGTACCGTGTTTATTTGGCACTTCCTAATATTAGACACCGTGTTAAGTGTTTTACATATGTTACTCCATTTTTATTTCTCATGAAAGAATCGGTAAAGTGAGAACTATTGGCATGCTTCCTTGACACAGAGAAAACAGGTTTAACCCCAGTATTGACAGTGGGACGTAAGTCACTAGTAGAAAAGATAAAAAGAGGAACACACACACAGTTAGGAGCAACTTAACAAAGGAAAAGTGTACTTAACTGGGAATAAGAGAAGGCAGAGTTCAGAAAAATGCTTTCCTGATGTTTCCAGGACCTTATGATTAAAAACACATACAGGCACATTCGAATTTCCATTCATTCATATTGTGTTTTTCCCCATGAGTTGGGCATTGTATCGGGACTAAGAACACAATAATGAACACATGCAGATGGCAGTGTATTGTGAGAGAGATCATTCAAATATTTGTGATGCAATATGATACTTCACAGTGTTTCCAAAACTTTTTTGAAGATTCCAATCTTTAATACAATATGTTTTTCAATACATAGATTGCCAGCCTTCTCTCATGGAAATTTGGAGGTTCTGGAATCTGTTTTTCTTTTCTTTCTTTCTTTCTTTTTTTTTTTTTTTCCTTTTGCAGTGCTTGGGATTGAATCCAGGGACTCACACATGCTAGGCAAGCACTCTGCCACTGAGCTACCCGCCCCCACCTCTGGAATTTTTTTTTGTAACAAATATTAGAGTTGCATCTTAATATGTTCAGGAAAATTTGGGAAGTGTTGATGTGAAGGTGTGCACTCATGTTCTCTAAGAAACCAAAGGTGGGTGTTTACCCAGACTGGGGAGGAAGGGATGCTTCACAGAGGAGGTGACAGCTGAAAAGGGATATGGGATCAGCAGTTCCATCCCCCAGCAAGAGGACCGTCATATTCCAGGGTGTGAAGTGTGAATAAGCATTGACCTATTTAGGATGTGGAAAGCAATCAGACATCACTGGAACACAAAATATACAAAGGGAAATAGGAAGGTTTGAGGCTGAAGAGAAAGCTGTATGAAGATCCTACAGTGCTATGTGACGAAATATAGACTTTCTATTTATTTGGTACTGGGGATTGAACCCAGGGGTGCTTTATCACTGAACTACATACCTGACCAGATTTTTTTTTTTTTTTTTTTTTTTGAGACAGGACCTTGCTAAATGGCTAAGGCTGGCCTCGAATTTGCAATCCTCCTGCTTCAGCTCCTGAGTGGCTGTGATTCCAGGCAAGGACCATTGTGCCTGGTGAAATTTAGATTTTTAGATAGCCTAGGTTTTTATATTTTTAATATTTTGTACTATGTATAATATATATTTACCTAACATTTATATATTTGTAATAATTTTATTTATTTCCATGTTAATATTAAATATATTTATATAATATTTATGTATTATATATTATGTACAACAATTTTATATTTACCAAAACTAATTCCTTTTAAATTTTTCTTAGACAAGACTTGGTAAGACATTACAGAGTAACAAGAGACTAGTTTCTCTAGTCCTAAGGAAAACACCTTTGGCCACACAGCAGGCAGCAGATGTGGTATTGTGAATGAAGGGAATCACCCACCATGAGAACCTACACAGAGCGGGCTCTCACAGGGAGTTCACCAGGAAAGACGGAATGGCCATTTCCTTCTTTACTTACTTATTTATTTTAGTTTTTTGATGGACCTTTATTTTATTTATTTATTTACATGCAGTGTTGAGATTTGAACCCAGTGCCTCACATATGCTAGGCAAACACTCTACCACTGAGCCACAACTTCAGTCCCTGGAACAGCCATTTCTTCCTTCATGAAACCTCTGTTAAAACCAAAGAGATTTTTTTTTCCTACTTTGTAAAGACTGAAGACTTTTTATGCTAAATTAGGTCTAATCACTTAGGTATAAAAAACTATACCCCCAAATGGTTTAAACAATATTCTTTACTGCTTTTTCACCACAAAGTATAAACAACCCTCTGTATTAATTCAAAAGACTACTACATGCTTAGATGAGGCCTGGGCAGGGAAACTTCTTTGCCTCTCCCTTGATCCCCTTCAGGTAGCTCTCCTCTATGCTTCTGTATTACCTTGGGTGTATGTAACCATTCTGCATACATATATTACATACTTATTTGTTTGTATGTTTATTATTGTGTATTATATGCTTCTCCACCTCCTCTACTTCATTGTGAACTCTTTGAAGGTAAAGAATATGATTTATCATTTTTGTATCCATTAAGACTGAGCAAAAGCATGTCATAAGCATTCAGTAAATGCTTTTTGAGTTAAAGAAAGAGAATTTGAGAGAAATAATACTGTTTATTCTTTGCAACCATACATTTTGTTATCAGAACTTTTGACTACTCTGAGCTGATTTCAAGAATAAATGCTTTGTCTGCAGCAACTTAAAATCTATTATCTCATTTAATTTAAAAACTCAATTTAAGCTTGGTGGCATACACCTGCAATCACCAATACTCAAGAGGCTGAGGCAGGAGGATGAAAGTTCAGGGCCAGCCTGGGAAACTTAGTGAGACCTTTGTCTTAAAAGAAAAAAGAAAAAAAGGCCAGGGCTGTAGCTCAGTGGCAGAGCACCCCAGGTTTAATCCCTAGTACCCCCACACACACTGTCACAGATCTGCTCTTCTGTTAGTATGAATCAATTCAGTAAATTATAACTGTGCATATAGATATAGAGCACATAAAAGCCAGATTTTTCACTGAGAGTTGATAATGCCATTGTACATGTTTTAAAGAAGAAATTTCAAGTCAGTGGTTCTAAAAGCTAAAGGCAAAAACTTTTAATATTAACTTCCAGAAACTTTAACTCACATGAGCTTGTTTAACCATGAAACATTTTTTTACTTGAAACTTGTAAGATTTACATGTAAGATACATAAAAAAAAATCCCTTAGAACAGAAAACTATTACTTTTCATTTTATATGCATCAGTGCTCCCATTTTAGAAAACATTTAAAAATATTTTCCATTTCATATTTAATTTGGTTTAGTACTACATTTGTAGTCTGGCTTAATATCCAATGATTATTGCACCAAGACATTGAAATATTTCAAAACGACCCTTTCCTTTTTATAAAACAGATTTCTGGAAAAATAACCATGATTTCCTTTTGTTGTATCACTTCAAATTTTCATTATTGGAAACTTTCTAATTGCCTTTTTTTTCCAGTACTGGAGATTAAACCCACTGCCTCCCACATGCTAGGCAATCTACCACTGAACTACATCCCCAACCATTTTTATATTTTATTTAAAGACAGGATCTCAAAAAGTTGTACCCCATTTGTATACAATGAATCAAAATTTGACTGTAAGAATAAAAAATATTTAAAAGACAGGATCTCGCTGAGTTGCTTAGTGCCTCACTAAGTTGCTGAGGCTGACTTTGAACCCACAATCCTCCTGCCTCAGCCTCCTGAGCCACCAGGATTACAGGCATGTGCCACCGTACCTCATTGTTTTGTTTTGTTTTGTTTTTTAATTACTTTTTGAAGTCGTAGATGGACAGCATGTTTTTATTTTGTTTATTTTTATGTGGTGCTAGGGATCCAACCCTGTGCCTCACATAGGCTAAGCAAACACTGCCCCTGAGCTACATATAGTCCCAGCCCACTAATAGTTTTTTAATGTTTATAAATCTATTATTTAAAAATAATTTTATCCAGAAAAAATAATCTACTATAATTATGTATAAAAACTGAAACTTATTGAAGTAAAGTAATAAAGCCTTGTGTTAAAACTTATTGGAGGGACTTGGGTTGTGGCTCAGTGGTAGAGCACTTGCCTAGCATGTGTGAAGCACTGGGTTTGAGTCTCAGGACCACATATAAATAAATGAATAAAATAAAGGTCCAAAAACAACTAAAAAATTTTTAAAAATATATAAATAAATAAAACTTATTTGGATATTTGTGACATGTAAAACAGAAACTTCAGACTTCAAAAGGAATTGGCTTGCCCCCGCCCAACCCCCAAAATAGGTTTGCTTTGGTAAAGAGATTTCTTGCTTAAAGTAGATATATAGTATTCTCTATAAGAACAACTTCTATTAGACACTGTTATCTATAAAATTCTTAATTGAGTGGAGAATTGTACACCAGTCAAATGAAGTTTTGTGAAATATTAATACCTTTTAGGAAAAGAAGTAAAATTATAAACAGAAAAAAAATCTAGAAAAAAGTCAACATAAATTTATAAGCAATTTGGATTTAGGCGATTTATCCAAGAAAGTTGCTATTTGAATTTATGAGATGGGGCAAAATTTTGGCAATCCTCATTTTATTTTGTTGGGTTGCCTTATGCAGGATCCTGGATGGTTGAGGCAAAGTAGAATCTTACCCTCACTTTGCATGGGAATCATCTGGGAAGCTTTTAAAAAATGTCCATACTCAGACATTTTACTCTGCTGTTGCCTCCATCTAACTCAACTGGTCTGACATGGAGCCCAGAATCATATTTATTTTTTAAAAATATTTTTTAGTTGTAGATGGACATAATATCTTTATTTTATTTACTTATTTATTTTTATGTGGTGCCGAGGATCAAACCCAGTGCCTCACACATGAGAGCCAAGCACTCTACCACAGAGCTACAATCCCAGCCCCATCACATTTATTTTTATTGTGCAAAATATACAAAACATAAAATTTACCATGTCAATCATTTTTAAGGGCATCAACTAAGTTCATATTGTTGTGCGTCCATCACCACCCTCTGTCTCCAGAACTTATTTCATCTTCCTAAACAGAAATTCTGTACCCATTAAACAATAACTCCCCATCCCTGCTCCCTTTCCGTTGGTAACCCCAATTCTACCTTCTGTCTCTATGAATTTGTGTTAGGTAACTCATATAGTCAGAATCAAATGGCATTTATCCTTTTGCATCTGTTATGTTCCACCTAGCATAATGTCTGTGAGACTCATTCATTTTGCAGCATGTATCAGAATTTCTTTCCTTTTAAGACTGATAGCCAGGTGCGGTGACACATGCCTGTAATCCCAGCAGCTCAGGAGGCTGAGGCAGGAGGATTGTAAGTTCAAAGCCAGTCTCAACAACTTACTGAGGTCTTAAGTAACTCAGGGAGACCCTGTCTCTAAATAAAAATATAAAAAGGGGCCAGTGATGTGACTCAGTTGTTAAGGCCCCTGAGTTCAATCACGGGTACAAAAAAAAAAAAAGAAAAAAGACGAATAAAGTTCCATTATATGTATACACTACATTTTGTTTATCCATTCATCCATTGATGAACATTTGGTTCATTTCCACTTTTTGGCTATAGTGAATAGTATACAAGTATCTATCTATTCAAGTCCCTGATCTCAGGTGTCTTTGAGTATATAATCATAAGTGGAACTGGTAGATCATATGGTAATGCTATGTTTAATTTTTTGAGGAATTGCTATACTTTCTACAGCAACTGAACTATTTTACATTCCCACTGGCAATGCAGAAGAATCCCAATTTCTCAGTATCCTACCCAACTTAAGTAAAAATTAAAACTTTATATAACACTTGATATTAAAAGGTTTTCTACATCCTCATCTTTAGTTATTCTGTGTAGATGTAGATGAGGTTTTCTACATCCTCATCTTTAGTTATTCTGTGTTTCTAGGTTGCATGGTCCTTTTTGGTCCAATACAAAAGTTTAAATTCTTATACCTTTTCTGATTATAAAGGCAATATACAGTCATTGAAAACCTATAATTCATGTAATCCTTTTTTTTCCAGCCTTCACCAAGCTGAATAATACCTGAAAGTTTACTAGCTCTTTTTCCAGGCAAATCTGCTTTCTTCCTGCTCTAAAATTAACGTGTTCCTAGAAGTTCTCAGAAGTCTCTGCAGAAGCCAGGCACAGCCATTGATGTAATTTTCAGGGGAGCCACTGGAGGGCAGCAGCTCCTTCTCACCCTTGACCTTGGAACACGCTGCCATCAGGCCAAGAGCTTTCCTGAAGCAACAAGCTCTAAAAGTAATTGCGGGACAAGTACACAGAAACAGCGTCTGTCTCTTCCAATCTTAGTCACGCTTTGTCACCCCGGTTTTGTAGCATCTCATGTGGTGACTCAAATGCAAATCCAAGTCTAAGATTAGTAGCTGATTGAGAAAGTGAAGGAAAAAAATGACCCTGATAGCCTACATTTGGCAGCTAACAACTAGTCCATAAAGTTCCCTCACTGAAGATAAACAGTTTTCACAGAATAACAACAATATTCAAACAAGATCACTTGGTAACATGGGAGAACAAGACAGTAACAAGGTAATACCATAATCACATCTGAATGTGGACATAGAAGAGGACATTACCACAGAATAACCAAACAGCCCTCTGTTCTAGCTGCAGAGCAAATCTAGCCTCCTAAGTAAAAATAATCAACAAAAATTCCCCTGCCTCTGGACAGAACCCAATGTATAGCAAATCCTTGCTTCCCTCAAAACTGACCAGCAAAAGCCCAGATTTTGTAACAAGATGTTTTCAACTCTCTTTCTTAGACATTCTCCATTTCCCCTGGTGTGCATTCTTCTTCACTGCAACAAGCTTAGGAAGCTAACTCGATTTGACAATAGTTATCTTCCTGGCAGCCTTTGGCTGGCAAGCTTTAAAATGAAGCCTGAATGCTCTGCCTCCTCATGGCCATTATCCCCCTTCTTTTCAAAAACCTTCTCATGACGGAGGAAGAAGCGACTGTATAGAGGGAAAAGAGGGGTGGGAGGGGTGGAGGGGAAGGAAAAAATAACAGAATGAATCAAACACCATCACCCTATGTAAATGTATGATTACACAAATGGTATGCCTTTACTCCATGTACAAACAGAAATAACATGTACCCATTTGTTTACAATAAAAATAAATTAAAAAAAAAAAATCTTCTCCTGCAAATTGATGCCTGTAGAATGACTGGGTTTTAGAATGTGTGTGTGTGTGTGTGTGTGTGTGTGTGTGTGTGTGTGTTTTGGGTGTGTTCTATATGTATAGTACATAGGTATTTTGTTTTCTATATCTTTGTATATAGAAACTATATAGTTTGTTTCTGAAAAGGTATAATGAACATGGATTACTTTTACAATAATGAAAAGTGTAATATCCTATAAATAATAGTACTTAAGAATTTAGCAGGGAAACTTCAACATCCCCTTTATGTTTTTTTCTTGCTTTACACATCATAATTAGCCACTGCTACCCTCCCACTTTTTCTAGGTTTTCTAACACCTTATTGCTCCTCCCTCATTTGCTCTCCAAATGCTTCCTTTCTTGGCTCAGGCACACATTTTCACTTCTTTTATTCCATTCTTTCCTCTGTAAACTCTATTGTAGGGCTGTGAGCTCTCAACTGGATACCAGCCTCTGGTAGACATGATAGAGCAGAGCACTCAGAAACCATGTCTTCCTGCTCCTCTTGGCAGAAATCACTCTTCATCTTGCTTTCTTGCCACTGACCCTGAAAAAGACCTCAAAACACTGCCCAGTGCAATCGGAGCTTCACAAGCCAGTAGGTGGTTTCTTCTAAACATCTCCTAACATAGGTAACAATCTTGAAAACTAGATTCTTCCAATTCATAATTTGTGAACACTTCACCTAGATTAGGATAATACTCTGGAACAGTCTTGAAAGAAAATTGTCTTAGAAGGGTGTTGTTTAAATTACTTAGCTTAGAATGACAAATTTGTTCATTTTTCTTGTTTTCTAAATTATTAATTAGAATTAGGAGCGTGTAAAAAATACTGCTAATTCAGGAAGAAAGAAACAGGGGGTATCACAATACCAGAACTTCAACTATACTACAAAGCAATAGTAACAAAAACAGCATGGTATTGGCACCAAAATAGACGGGTAGATCAATGGTACAGAATAGAGGACACAGACACAAACCCAAATAAATACAATTTTCTCATACTAGACAAAGGTGCCAAAAATATGCAATGGAGAAAAGATAGCCTCTTCAACAAATGGTGCTGGGAAAACTGGAAATCCATATGCAGCAGAATGAAACTAAACCCCTATCTCTCACCCTGCACAAAAATCAACTCAAAATGGATCAAGGACCTTGAAATCAGACGAGAGACCCTGCGTCTTATAGAAGAAAAAGTAGGTACAATCTTCACCTTGTTGGCTTAGGATCAGACTTCTTAACAGGACTCCCATAGCACAAGAAATAAAAGCAAGAATCAATAACTGGGATAGATTCAAACTAACTAGCTTTCTCTCAGCAAAGGAAACTATCAGCAATGTGAAGAGAGAGCCTACAGAGTGGGAGATTATCTTTGCCACTCATACTTCAGATAGAGCACTAATTTCCAGAATAAAGAACTCAAAAATCTCTACACCAAGAATACAAATAACCCAATCAACAAATGGGCTAAGGATATAAACAGATGCTTCACAGAAGAAGATCTACAAGCAATGAACAAACATATGAAAAAATGTTCACCATCTTTAGTAATATGAGAAATGCAAATCAAAACTACACTAAGATTCCATCTCACCCCAATTAGAATGGGGCAATTATCAAGAATACAAGCAACAATAGGTGTTGGAGAGGATGTGGGGAAAAAGGTACACTCATACATTGCTGGTGGGGCTGCAAATTAGTGCAGCCACTCTGGAAAGCAGTGTGGAGATTCCTTAGAAAACTTGGAATGGACCTACCATTTGACCCAGCTATCCCACTCCTCGGCCTATACCCAAAGGACTTAAAATCAGCATACTACAGAGATACAGCCACATCAATGTTCATAGCTGCTCAGTTCACAATAGCCAGACTGTGGAACCAACCTAGATGTCCTTCAATTGATGAATGAATGGATAAAGAAACTGTGGTATATATATACGATGGAATATTACTCAGCTATAAAGAATGATAAAATTATGGCATTTGCAGGCAAATGGATGAAATTGGAGAATATCATGCTAAGTGAGATAAGCCAATCTCAAAAAACCAAAGGACGAATGATATCACTGATAAGCGGATGATGACACATAATGGGGGGTGGGAGGGGGGCAAGAATGGAGGAAGGAGGGACTGTATAGAGGGAAAAGAGGGGTGGGAGGGGTGGGGGGAAGGAAAAAATAACAGAACAAATCAAACATCATTACCCTATGTGAATGTACGATTATGCAAATGGTATGCTGTTACTCCATGTACAAATAGAAACAACATGTATCCCATTTGTTTACAATAAAAATAAATTACAATAAAAAAACCTGCTAATTATAAATTGATCTATCTCATCTGACATGAGATCCTTTGGATAACAATAAGCTGTTTTGTTTTTAAAAATAAGTGAGATTAAAATATTTAATGTCTCATTTTTAATTAATAAATTTTGGGGGCTGGGACTGTAGCTCAGTGGCAGGGCGCTTGCCTAGCCTATGTGAGGCACTGTGTTCAATCCTTAGCACCACATAAAAAGAAACAAATAAAATAGAGACATGCTGTCCATCTACAAAAAAATTTTTTAAATTTTTAATTATTCAGAGTAGCCTTCATGAATCTCAACCAATTATATTTTTAGAGCTCCTACAATGACAATAGTTCAGAGTCCTCTCTCATACAAATATGTCCTTTTTTATGTTTCTCTAAATAAATATGAATTAAAGTTTTGCCAATTTGTGAAAATTTTAGTTCAAAAAAAAAAAATACATTTCTCAGACTCGAGGTGACCCATTAGAATCATTTTGAGGTACTGAGCAAATAACTCACTTTGTAGAGTGGTTGCCTAGCATGGGCAGGGGCCGGGGTTCAAATCCCCAGCACCTTGGAAAACAAAAAACAAAATCATTTTAATTTTTAGTTTTTAGCACAATACTCCACAAGATTTGGAAACTGGAGACAATTCTGTTTCATGTCTTCATGTTCCTATAAGGCACTACATATTTATTACTGAAAAGCCTACCAATTCTCTTAGTGTTGAGATCCAGAAGAAAATCTCCAAGTTGAAAGCAAAATTATTATAAATAAAAGACTGTAGGACTGGGGTCGTAGCTCAGTGGTAGAGCGCTTGCCCAGCATGTATGAGACACTGGGTTTGATTCTCACCACCACAAATTAATAAATAAAATAAAGGTCCATTGACAACTAAAAAATAATAATCTTTTTTTTAAAAAGACTGTGACACAAATGGAAAACTATGATAAATATTCCAAACATATTTTCATTTTCTTGAGGCATATATTTATTCTGATCAAAGGCTTAAATTTTATTGAGAGGTAGAGGAAAGGGGAAAAAAAACAGTTTTTGTTCGTTTTTTTGTTTAGGATTGATCCCAGGGACACTCTACCACTGAACTACATCTCCAGCCCTTTCTATTTTTTAATTTTGAAACAGGGTCTCACTAGTTGTCCAGGCTGATCTACAACTTGGAATCCTCTTGCCTCAGTCTCCCAAGTAGCTAGGACTACAAGTATGTGCTGCAACTCTCGACACACACCCTCCCCCCAAATTAGTATTGTCTTTTCTTTATACTTAATGGTTAAATAATATATCAGTTTATTCTTAATTTGGTTTATTATCAAAGTAAACATTTATGGTAGGTTTTTTTGTGCCAAGTTCTCTTTTAAGAGTTTCATATGGGGCTGGGGTTGTAGCTCAGTGATAGAGCGCTTGCCTAGCATGTGTGAGGCATGGGGTTTTATTCTCAGCACCACATATAAATAAGTAAAATAAAGGTTCATTGACAACTAAAAAAATAATAATTTTAAATAAAGAGTTTCGTGTGTATTGTTTGTTCCTTAAACAACCCTAAGTGATAAATACAATTAGCCCTAGTTAAATGTGCAAACTGAGCCACAGAGAGATTAAGTGTGGCCCAACTAAGTGAGTGATACAGCTAATGTGAAATCCCCAAAGTCTGGCTCCATAGCAGGAACCTCTTCTTTACTGGATACAGTGTCTTAGGATAGTCATCGGGCCAAGGTCCCCTCTCTCTTCCTTGATCCAAGCAGAGCCAAGCTGGGCCAATTGAACCCTTGCTCCCTATAACTCATGTCCTGAGCCAAGGAGAAAAAGACTGCAGGTGTTTGGAGACTAAGTATCCAAGCTAAGTGTGGTCCTGATCATACCTGTGCCATAAGCTTATTTCGTAGTTCTTGCCCTGGAGCCTCCAGATTTGCCCTCCAGTTTGTGTCCAAGCCTGCTTGTCCATCCTTTCTGTGAATTCTGTCAGCTTTTTACATCCTTCTATCAAATTATCTTCTGCTTAAGTTGCCAGAATTAGTTTCTTTTTCTTGCAAATAGGAATGATGTCTGCTATTTCTTTAAATTCTCTCTGTTGTACACATGGGAGGTACTCAGTATGACTATACTGAGAGGGCTAGTGTTGAAGCTCAGTTGCCTGAGTTTGATCCCAGGTTCCATGTTACTAGTTTCTTACCTATAAAGTGGGGATAAACATTGGGAATGAGATTGATTGAATTATATTATGTACATATATGATATGACATAATGACCCCTCTATTAGGTATAATTGCAATGCACCAATTAAAAATATTAAGTGGGAGTAATAATAGTAACTAACCTCAAAGGGTTGGGAAGATTAAATGAATGAAAATGTAGAAAGTCCACTGACAGCCATAGCACATGCCTATAATCCTGGCTGCTCTGGAGACTGATGCAGGAGGATAGCAAGTTTGAGGCTAGACTGGGAAACTTAATGGGATCCTGTCTCAAAATTTTAAAAACATTTTTTAAAAAAGGCTGGGGATATAGCTCAGTGTAAGAGTGCCCCCGGATTCAATGCCCAGGACCACAAACAAATAAAAACAAACAAACAAATAAAAGGTATAAAGTGCTTGAAAGGGTATCTGACATATATACTTAATAACAAAGAAATATTACCTCTTACTATTATCACCCTCATCTATATTTCTGGTCAATCTAAATTATTCTAATTATAGAGGGAATATAGAGTAATAGTTTTCACTCAACATTAAAATGTAATCCTCCAAGGCTGGGTTTGGGGCTCAGTGGTAGAGCACTTGCCTAGCATGTGTGAGGCACTGGGTTTGATCCTCAGCACCACATAAAAATAAACAAATAAAAGAAAGGTATTTTGTTCATTTACAACTAAAAACGTATTTTTAAGAAAAACCTACTTTCAAAAAAAGCAATCCTCCATATGTAAATCCGCATATTTAAGTCAAGTGCTATTTTAATTTAAAAATCTTCTCTAGGCTGGAGATGTAGATTAGCATGCTTCGTATGTGCAAGGCCCAGGGTTAGATCCTCAGCACCACAAAAACAAACAACAACAACAACAACAACAACAAACTATTTAAAATCTTCTTCGGCAAGAAAATTTCCCAATAAATCTATATTTAGGAAAAGATGCATTTGGAAACTGCAGGAGTCTGTCATTTTATTACTTATTCTATCTAGAGAAATATTTATACTTGTTTTAAAACTGCCTGAGAGTCAGTGCTGTGATATATTAATTTTTCAAGTAGATAAGTAGATATAATGAAACATTGTAATAAATCTTCATTCATGCTCTACATTCATGCTGAGAAGATAATCTTGAAATTTATTTAGATACAGCCACTTCAGTTTATATTGTATAATTAACTAAATTTTAAAATAAGAGTTCTGAGTAAATTTATAGCTATTTTTTTCCCCTCTTAAAAAGAAGGTTGAATTCACTGTAGATTTTTTTGGTGTAGCAATTGTGGATAAGCGTTATTGTCAATGGTGTGAATTAGCTAACTGAGAAACATTGACTTTTTTTCTGTTGACCTAAATTATCTTGGCTCCATCAAATCCATTAGATTAAAAAAAAAAAACAACCATCAAATTGGCTTTCCTATTTTGAAGATCAAAGTATTCAATGAGAGTACTTTCTTTTTAAAATGCAGTTCCATCTAAAATAAAGTCAGCTGTCTGTTAAATGCCATGCCATCAAAAATTAGGCTATCACTGACATAATTGCTTTTAAAATGAACATTAAAATTTAATTATTTTCTTTATCTGGTGTGGGTAAAGGACATTTGCCCTCCCCAATTTTTAAAGTATATTGTTGACTAAAGATAAATAGAAATGCCCCAAATTTTAAAGGATTAAAAAAAATTAGATAATTGGGCTTTATTTTTGCCAAACATTAATAAACCTACTAAGCTTAACATGTATTTTTATTATTCCAAACTGAGTCATTTCCCCTAGACTGTGTATTCTCTGTGGATAGTACCAAGTCTTGTTTCTCCAGTGTTTTAAGTATTGTCCAAAATACCAAGATTGCCCAGTATATTCTATATTGAATTGTTGTTTGAAAAAAAAATTGGTAGAGAAATGTCTTAAATTTTCTGTTGCTATAATAAAATACTTGAGACAGTGTAATTTATAAATAATAGAAATTTATTTAGCTCACAGTTCTAAAGGGTGGGAAGTCCAAGTGCAGAGTGCTGGCATCTGCTCGGCATCTGGTGAGAACCTTCTTGCTGCATTATAACATGACTGAGAGCATCACCTGGTGAGACACAGCAAGAAAACCAGAAAGAGCTAAATTTTATAACAAATCCACTCTCAGGATAACCCACTCCACAGAACCCTCATGACCCAGTCACCTCCCAAAGGTCCCCCCTCTCAAATCCCATTATCATATGACTTTGGGGATTAAGTTTCCAATACCTGAAATTTGGAGGACATACTCAAACCATAATTGGGAGGTTATAATAGAACAAGAAACTTCTTATATAGACTCAAAAGTAATATCAACTATACTCCTGAAGAAAAGATTAATATATCTTTGTGAACAGAAGTGTGTGTATGTGGGGTAGGTACACACACACACACACACACACACACACACAATAGTTTAGAAATAAACAAGTTCAATAGAACAGGGCTTCCCAGCCTTTTTCATGTCATGACATGCAAAGAAAATGATAATACTTTAGCAGCCCATTGGGGTAAATTGACAGGACTGCTTCCAGCAGAAGACAACCACCCGAGGCAGGTGCTCTGCACTTGATACTTCCACTGGCCGCCCCAAGAGTTTACGTGTTCAAGTGTGTGCTAGATTCAGCTCCTGCCAGCTTGCTGGTGCCTGTGATGCACATCCCTCCCCAACTCTTTACTCAATGACATTTCACTAGTAGCTTGAAAGATATTTATACAATGGAAGTAGAAAATCACCAAACTACAAATCAAAGCTTCTTTCTGGTGGGCTGGTTGTTCTACATTTATCTGCACCCTACTGACCACAGGGGAGGGATGCATACCTCAGACCATTTATAACCCATTTGTGGCACACCTGTTGAGCAGTTCTGCAATAAAGTCTAGTTTTTTTTTTTTATTCTCCAAATATAAATATTTTTCTGATACAAATTACATCAGACAGCTGCTGACTAATTTGATTTTATTACACCGAATTAAAGTTTAACACCTTTTGTGAGAAGCTTGAGTATAATTAACTTTTGGGTAAATTCACTATGAAACTGGAACATTTTGTGTAAACCCTGACAACCTAATTATAGATAAAACAATTTGGAGGGGAGAATTATTTAGTGAAATTAAAATTTTGCCCAATCCCCTTACAAGTGCTGTCCAGCAAATGGCAAGGCCCATACTCTCAGACAGAACTGCCAGTCATATTCTTAGTTCTGTACCCCATAAATAGGAATAGGTGGGAAAGTTCTTATGAAAAGCAGAGACCAAAACAAATAAATAGGACAAAGACGTGTAGAGGTATATAGATAATGCAGGAGGCATAAATAAATAAATAAAACTATTAAGAGCATTCTCAGGGAGATAAGGGAGGATATGCACTTGTAAAATAATACAGAACTATTGGAAATTGAAAATATTATAGCAGAAGCAAAAACAATAAGTGAGTTGGAAGATAAAATTGAGGAGTCTTCTAGAAAGAACAAAATGATGAAAATTTGAGAGAGAGAGAGAGAGAGAATTATAGGCTCCCTGCACACTGTTCAATATCTACCTCAACTATGAACAACTTAGGAGCAAGAAAGTATGTTTTGGTCATTGCTTAGAACAAAACCAGACAGAGCATGTCCTTAAGTAATATTCTCTTTTGAAGAGAGCCGAAAAAATTTTAAAAATGAAGAAAACAGAAAGGAGCAAATTATTTTAAAAAATAACACAAGGAAACCCCCAGTCCAGCAGGAGATTAATTTCCAGAGAGAAAGGACAATAATGGGGAAAGATCAAGACCAAGACACATTATTGTGAAACTTCAGAATACCAGAGGCAGCCAGGCCCAGTAATGCATGACTGTAATGCCAGTGACTCTGGAGGCTGAGGCAAGAGGATCACAAGTTCAAGGCAAGACTCGGCAACTCAGCAAGACCCTAAGCAACTCAGCAAGACTCTGTCTCTAAGTAAAATACAAAAAAGGGCTGGGGATATGGCTCAGTGTTTAACTGTCCCTGGGTTCAATCCTTTTTACAAGAAAGAAAGAAAGAAAGAAAGAAAGAAAGAAAGAAAGAAAGAAAGAAAGAAAGAAAGGAAGGAAGGAAGGAAGGAAGGAAGGAAGGAAGGAAGGAAGGAAGGAAGGAAGGAAGGAAGGAAGGAAGGAAGGAAGGAAGGAAGGAAGGAAGGAAGGAAGGAAGAATAAAGAATCACAGTGAGGGGCTGGGGATATAGCTCAGTTGGTAGAGTGCTTGCTTTGCATGCACAAGGCCCTGGGTTCAATCCTGAGCATCACACACACACACACACACACACACACAAAAGTGATTTTGAACTTCCTAGTAGCAAAACTGGAAACATAGGCATCCTCATCATGGGATTCTTTCAAATGCCTAATGACACAAAGAAACCTCCTTCAAATGTCCAATGACAGGGAGCAATCTACTTCTGTACTCCTTACATGTAAGCACACACATAAATTCTTTCCAAATATTGTTATCAATAAAGATCAGAAAAACAAATTCACATCCAAAATTTTGTGGCTTTGCAGTAATTCCCTGGCGCGAAATTAAAATTAAATCCATTTATTATTAAGTCATTTTGTATGTCCTTGTTGCATATAATTGTAACAAGTAGAAATTAAAGGTAAAAAGTAGGAGATACAAGATGGTGGACTAGAGGGAGGCTACGTTCCTTGTCCATCCATAACTCGGGTTTCAAGCAGAGGATATCTGTTTCTTGGTGAGGCAGTTTTTGCAGCTTATCAATCCCCTGGCTTTTAACCCCTTTTGTCTGCTGTGATCACCCGCAGTCTGCCAGCATATCGACTACTTTTTGAGTGCAGATTGCTCACTGTCAGGTGCCTACCATCCACCATTTGCCTGCCGCTTGCCTGTCTATCACCTGCCTTTCACCTACCCATCACCCACCGCTGAGGTTCACCTCCTGATTGTCCAACAGCAGTCAGCAGACTGACCACAGACCGCCAGTGGAGCACCAGTTGTCTGCTGTTGCCTAGAAGTTCACTGTCACAGTACCTGCAGGTTTGGTTACATGTGGCTGCCACCATTTGAGACAACAGCCAGGACTTGCAGGACTCCTGGCCAGACTAACTGAGCCCCGTCTCCAGGATCCCTCAGCCTGACCGACCACTCCCTGCCTCTGGGGCCCTCGCGTTGAATGAGTGCTCCCCACCACCAGGACCCCCCAGACCGACTGACTGTGCCCTACCACCAGGACCCCTGCCCGACAAACCGCACCCTGCCTCCAGGACTTCCAGCCGACCACACCCACACCCCCCAACCACAGCGGCCATCTTGGATAATCCTGGAAGCCATAGCTCCCATCTTTAGGTGGAGCAATTCCCATCCTGAGACGCCTGCTGGAGACTGGAAGCTCATTGTCAGGTACCTCTCATACATCAGGCTACTGAACACTGGGAGGTTTGAATACTATATGACTGCTATAGTGTAGGTTTTCTTTTTTCTCCTAATTGGTTTAAGTTTTTATTTCTTTATTTTTCTTGCTCTCTTTTCCTTTTGTTTACCTGTTCCCTCAGAGTCTCTTTCTCCCTTTTCACATGCTAACAACTAACTTTTGATTACACTCTCGCTCTTTCTATTATCTAGAACTTTTATATATTCTTTTCTTATCCCATTAACAGCTACATCCTACACCCCTCCACATCCTCTTTGTCCTCCATTAGAAACTGCAGACCTTATTGCAAATATATTTGTTATACTGAAGATAATAATTGAACTCATTGTTTATTATGACAATATTGTTAATGTCCTTATAGGGGCTATTTGGTCTAGGGTTGCATACTGTCTGAACTGGGCACTGCTAATATTGATCTCCCCCTTAAAGAAAAGGTTTTGGAAACCTATAGGGTCACTATAAACCTATAGGGGGAAAACTGCAATACCCCAGATCTACACTGCTAGAGGGGAAGATACATGAACAACATAAAAAAACAAGGGAGGAAAATGATCCAAACAAATCTATATTCTATATTAATAGAATCCAGTGACAGTATGGTAGAAGAAATGTCAGAAAAGGAATTCAGATTATACATGATTAAGATGATTTGTGAAGCAAAGGATGAGTTAAGAGAGCACATGCAGGCAATGAATGATTACCAACATGATTACCAGTTGAAAGAGCAACTGCAGAAGCAAAAAATCATTTCAACAAAGACACAGAGATTCTGAAAACAAAAACAAAAACAAATGTAAATCCTTGAAATGAAGGAAACAATAAACCAAATAAAAAACTTAATGGAAAGCATCACCAACAGACTAGACCACTTGGAAGACAGAACCTCAGACAATGAAGCCAAAATATTTAATCTTAAAACTAAAGTTGTCCAAACAGAGAAGATAGTGAGAAATCATGAACAGAATCTCCAAGAACTATGGGACATCATGAAAAGACCAAATTTAAGAATTATTGGGATTGAGGAAGGCACAGAGATACAAACCAAAGGAATGAACAACCTATTCAATGAAATAATATCAGAAAATTTCCCAAGCCTGAAGAATGAAATAGAAAATCAAATACAAGAGGCTTACAGAACACCAAATGCACAAAACCACAACAGATCCACACCAAGGATAGTGAAAATGCCTAACATACAAAATAAAGATAGGATTTTGAAGGCCATGAGAGAAAAGCATCAGATTACATATAGGAGGAAACCAATACGGATAGCAGCCGACTTCTCAACCCAGACTCTAAAAGCTAGAAGGACCTGGACCAACATATTTCAAGCTCTGAAAGAACATGGTTGCCAACCAAGAATCCTATACCCAGCAAAACTAACCTTCAGATTTGAAGATGAAATAAAATCCTTCCATGATAAACAAAAGTTAAAAGAATTTACAATAGAAAGCCATGTAGGTCAGCAAAGGGGGGAACTACCTTAAAGGAAAATCCATTCAAAAGAGAAACCAAGTCAAGTTAAAAACAAAAAAATAAGCCCAAATGACTGGAAATACAAATCATATCTCAATAATAACCCTGAACATTAATGGCCTAAACTCATCAATCAAAAGACATAGACTGGCAGAATGGATTAAAAAGAAAGACCCAACAATATGCTGCCTTCAAGAGACTCATCTCATAGAAAAAGACATCCACAGACTAAAGGTGAAAGGTTGGGAAAAAACCTACCATGCACATGGACTCAGTAAAAAAGCGGGGATCTCCATCCTCATTTCAGATAAAGTGGACTTCAAGCCAAAGTTAGTCAGAAGGGATAAAGGAGGACATTTCATACTGCTTAAGGGAACCGTAAATCAGGAAGACATAATGATCGTAAATATTTATGCCCCAAATAATGGTGCATCCAGGTACGTCAAACAAATCCTTCTCAATTCCAGGAATCAAATAGACCTCAACGCAATAATTCTGGGTGACTGTAACACACCGCTGTCACCAATGGATAGCTCTTCCAAACAAAAACCAAACAAAGAAACCATAGAACTCAATAACACAATCAATAACTTACACTTAAGAGACATATATAGAATATTCCATCCATCAATGAGCAAATTCACTTTCTTCTCAGCAGCACATGGAACCTTCTCAAAAATTGACCATATGTTATGCCACAAAGCAGCCCTTAATAAATGCAAAAGAAATAGAGATACTGCCTTGTGTTCTATCAGATCATAATGGACTGAGAGTAGAAATCAATGACAAAAAAAAAAGGGAAATTACTCCAACACTTGGAGACTAAATAATATGCTATTGAATAAAACATGGATAAGAGAAAACATCAGGGAGGAGATTAAAAAATTCTTAGAGGTAAATGAGAACAACGATACAACATATCAAAATCTCTGAGACACTATGAAAGCAGTACTAAGAGGAAAATTCATTGTATGATGCACATTCAATAAAAGGATAAAAAGTCAACAACTAAATGACCTAACATTACAGTTCAAAGCCCTAGAAAAAGAAGAACAGAACAACACCAAAAGAAGTAGAAGACAGGAAATAATTAAAATCAGAGCTGAAATCAATGAAATTGAAACAAAAGAAACCATTCAAAAAATTGACAAAACAAAAAGTTGGTTCTTTGAAAAAGTAAACAAAATAGACAAACCCTTAGCCACACTAACAAAGAGAAGGAGAGAGAAAACTCAAATTACTAAAATTCTTGATGAAAAAGGAAATATCACGACAGACACCACTGAGATACATAACATAATGAGAAGCTACTTTGAAAATCTATATTCCAACAACATAGAAAATACCAAAGACGGGCTGGGGAGATAGCTCAGTTGGTAGAGTGCTTGCCTTGCAAGCACAAGGCCCTGGGTTCAATCCCCAGCACCGCAAAAAAAAAAAAAAAAAAAAAAAGAATATACCAAAGACATCGACAAATTTCTAGAGACATATGCTCCTCCCAAACTGAACCAGGAGGACATACACAACTTAAACAGATCAATATCAAGCAATGAAATAGAAGAAGCCATCAAAAACATATCAACCAAGAAAAGCCCAGGACCAGATGGATTCTCAGTCAAGTTCTACAAGACCTTCAAAGAAGAACTCATTCCAATACTTCTCAAAGTATTCCAGGAAATTTAAAAGGAGGGAACCCTACAAAACTCATTCTATGAATCTAATATCACCCTCATACCCAAACCAGGCAAAGACACATCAAGGAAAGAAAATTTTAGACCAATATCCTTGATGACTATAGATGCAAAGATCCTTAACAAAATATTGGTAAACCGTATCCAAAAACATATTAAGAATACAGTGCACCATGATCAGGTGGGGTTCATCCCTGGAATGCAAGTTTGGTTCAACATCCATAAATCAATAAATGTAATCCATCATGTCAGTAGACTTAAGGATAAGAATCATATGGTTATTTCAATTGATGCAGTAAAAGCGTTTGACAAAATACAACACCCCTTCATGCTCAAAACACTAGAAAAAATAGGGATAGTAGGAACATACCTGAACATTGTAAAGGTTATTTATGCTAAGTCTGTGACCAACGTCATTCTTAATGGAGAAAAACTGAAAGCATTCCCTTTAAATACATGAACAAGTAGGGATGCCCTCTTTCACCACTTCTATTCAACATTGTCCTTGAAATACTAGTCAGAGCGATTAGACAGACTAAAGAAATTAAAGGGATACAAATAGGAAAAGAGGAACTCAAGCTGTCATTATTTGCTGATGACATGATTCTCTAGTTAGAGGATCCAAAAAACTCCTCCAGAAAACTTCTAGACCTCATCAATGAATTCAGGAAAATAGCAGGTTATAAAATCAACACACATAAATCTAAAGCATTTTTATACATAAGTGATGAAACATCTGAAAGGGAAATGGGGAAAACAACTCTATTTGCAATAGCCTCAAAAAAAAAATACTTGGGAATCAATCTAAACAAAGAGGTGAAAGATCTCTACAATGAAAACTACAAAACATTGAAGAAAGAAATTGAGAAAGACCTTAGAAGATGGAAATATCTCCCATGTTCTTGGATAGGCAGAATTAATATTATCAAAATGACCATACTTCCAAAGGCACGATACAGGTTTAATGCAATTCCAATTAAAATCCCTATTACATTTCTCATAGAAACAGAAAAAACAGGTAGATCAATGGTACAGGATAGAAGACATAGAGACATACCTACATAAGTTCAGTAATCTCATACTAGACAAAGGTGCCAAAAACTTACAATGCAGAAAAGATAGCCTCTTCAACAAATGGTGCTAGCAAAACTGGAAATTCACACGAAGGAAAATGAAATTAAACCCCTATCTCTCACCCTGTACCAAAGTCAATTCAAAATGGATCAAGGATCTAGGAATTAGGCCTGAGACTCTTCACCAAATAGAAGAAAAAGTAGGCCCAAATCTCCATCACGTTGGCTCAGGACCAGACTTCCTTAACAAGACCCCCATAGCACAAGAAATAAAAGCAAGAATCAATAAATGGAATAGATTCAAACTAAAAAGTTTTTTCCTCAGCACAGGAAACAATCAATAATGTGAAAAGAGAGCCTATAGAGTAGGAGAAAATCTTTTCCACACACTCTTCAGACAGAGCACTCATCTCCAAAGTTTATAAAGAACTTAAAAAACTTTACACCCAAAATACAAAGAACCCAATCAATAAATGGACTGAGGAAATGGGCAGATATTTCACAGAAGAAGATATACAGGTGATCAACAAATATATGAAAAAGTACTCATCATCCCTAGTAATTAGAGAAATGCAAATGAAAACCACCCTAAGATTTCATCTAACTCCAATTAGAATGGCTATTATCAAGAATACAAGCAATAATAAGTGTTGGCGTGGATGTGGGGAAAAAGGCACACTCATACATTGCTGGTGGAGTTGCAAATTGGCACAGCCACTCTGGAAAGCAGTATGGAGACTCCTCAGAAAACTTGGAATGGACCTACCATTTGACCCAGCTATCCCACTCCTTGTTTAATACCCAAAGGACTTAAAATCAGCATACTACAGTGATGCAGCCACATCAATGTTCAAGCAGCTCAATTCACAGTAGCTAGATTGTGGAACCAACCAAGATGCTCTTCAATTGATGAATGGATAAAGAAACTGTGGTATAAATACACCATAGAATATTACTCAGCCATAAAGAAGAATAAAATTATGGCATTTGTTGGCAAATGGATGAAGTTGGAAAATATAATGCTAAGTGAAATAGGCCAAACCCCGAAAACCAAAGGCTGAATGTTTTCTCTGATAAGTGCATGACAATATATAATGAGGAGGGGTGACAGGGGAAGAGACAAATGAAGGAAATTTGGATGGTGTAGAGGAAAAAGGGGTGGGAGTGGTGGGGAAGGAAAAACAGTAGAATGAAACAGAGAGTATTACCCTATATATATGTATGCTTACATGAATGGTGTGAATCTACATTGTGTACAACCATAGAAATGAAAAGTTGTACCCCATTTGTGTACAATGAATCAAAATGTGTCTGTAAAAATAAAAAAATAAAAAAATAATAAAAAATTTTAAAAAGTAAAAAGTAGAAATTACATACCACAAAGTTGATTCTTGAGCGTTCCTTCAATAAAACAAAAATGAACATTACTTACCTCTGGTCTGTAGTCATGTAGTAACCAGGGTTAGTGGTAGTGTCATGAAGTTTCATGTGGCAGAATTGTTGATTTTTAAATGTCTGTACCTATTCAATTCTAATAGAAACTTACCTCAGTTTAGACTCTGCTTTTTTTTTTCTTTTTCTTTGCAGTACTAGGGATTGAACCCAGCTACTGCTCCATGCAAGGCAAGCAACTCTACCACTGAACTATATCCCCAGCTCACAATTTAGTTTATTTTGAACGACAGAAAAAAATGCATATGCTCCTGAATGTGGGAAGTCCAAGGGAATGGGTCTTGCTTTGAGCATATCTGGATCTCAGAATGCAAATCAAGTCATTAAATCACTTCCTCTACTTTTTCTTCGCCTCTCTTCCTCTTCTGTTTTTCTCTGTGTGGGCTTCATTTTCAGTCAAACTCTCCATATGAAAGCAAAGATGAGCATCAAACAATTCAGTCTTATATTATTTTCACAGCAAGCAATTACAGTGAAAAAAGGGCAACTCTTCCTGTACCAGCATTTGCAACAATCTTAAAGTATGTTGCTTGGTCCCTCCTGGACCAGTTGTGTGTCTAAGGAATTCAGGTAGTTTGATTGGGCAGCCTGCTATGTAAACCTTTTGGCTGGTATCTGTGGGAAGAGGGATGATGAGGCAATTGAGAGTCAGGTGGGTTCTGGATTTAAACCCATGTGTCTGACAGGCCCACCAGAATCCCATGGAGTAGAAGAGTGAGTGCATCCAAAGGAAAAGAATCAGAAGAGACTCTCCCTCCTCAAAGAGGATATGACCACTTAAATGGGATTTTCTCTAGGAGTCAAAGTTCTTCACAGTGTGGGATAAATAAAAAATTCAATGGTTTTAAGAAAAGCATACTTGAGAAAAATTGTCACTTTGAAGTGATGGATGGCTTAATTAGAATTTTAAAATAATTAAAAAAAAAAACTCATCCCACAGCATTATTCAAATTACTCCAGGTATAACACATAAACTCCTTGGTTTCTAGGAGATATGTAAATGATTCACTTGTATTTTTAATTTGTAAGTAATGGTGCCAGGCTTCCTGATAGCAACTGAAATCAAATATTTCTTCATGGAACCTCACAAAGAAAGGCACATCTTAGAAATGAATACAAATCAATAATAGAAATTATTCTTATCTAAATGTGTACCAACATTTTGCCTAATTTGCTGGTTATGATATTTCCACTGTCTTTCAAATTAGACATGGATTCTTTGAATTCTTCCTTTTGTGTGCGTGCGTGTGTGTTTGTGTGGGGGGGGTGGGGTCACTGGAGATTAAACCCAGGGCCTCACATTATCACATGCTAGGCAAGCGCTCTGCTCCTGAGCTATACCCTCAGTTCATAAAGAACATTTTTTTAAAAACCAGTGGTAGGGATTATACTCAGAGTCTTGAGCATGCTAAGCATACGCTGTACCACTGAGCTGTACTCCCAGTCCTTTCTTCCTCTTTTTTAAACATCTCCCTTGTGGTACTTTACTAAAACTCTAGGGACTTGATCTGATGGAAAGTTGATCTGTATTCAACTTTCATAGTAAGACCTCTGCCTGTATCTGTCAGAATCCACCTTCCTCCCAACTTTGATAGCCTCCCTCTCTTCAAAGACAACCATCTAACTCCTAAAACATCTCAGCCTCTGGTTGGTACTCATGCTCACCACCCAGAGGCTTGGTGCACTACTCCTTACTAGACCAACTCTGTCCTCATGCACTCATGACTGGGTTTCTGACGTGTCTCTGAGAGCAGACTTTCTATAAATCAGTTTACATAACTGTCTAATCCCAGTGCTTGAATCATGGACTTAGAAACCTAGCGAGAACCATACTCAGGCAGATCTGGAGGACCTGCCGTGTTCTTAGCTTCTCTAAGGATGGAAGGTAGGGACCACAACCTCGGCCTAAATATCCAACAGGTGACTGGCAACATTTGGAGGTCTATGCTTCCATTGGACACGTCCCATCAGAAACATTCCAACTTCTCTGTGCTGAGCAGATGGGTAGTGACTGCTTTCTTAGATTGTTACCTGCTGTTCCTTGTTCTATTTTCCAGAGGTGGATTTACTCCCCACCTGTATGTCTCTCTGCTCTTTCTGTGCCTATTTCGTCTCTGTGGGGGAGCCCATTTCAAGTTCTTGCTCTTCTCTACACTTAAGAGCAGAGCAAGATTATTTCTTGTCCTGTTGTATTTTCTCAATATCTTGAGTTTCATTTCATGAAAAAATTACTCTTTAAGAAAAGTATTTTAACTGAATTTTGGGAGAGTAAAGTCACCTGGATTGCAGTAATTTTTAGACATTTTTTTGTGCTGGTCTCATAAAATGATTTATCCTTAACTTCCCTTATCATTCCATATTGTGTAACTTGTCTCTTGGGCATCTTTTTCCTCCCCTTCTTTGGGTAATAGTGAGTCCCTTATTGTTGGGGAACTAACACCCATTTTATGGAGCTTTGAATCACAATATTCTGAGAGCCTTGGTCTCAAGGGTCAGCATATGACTAGGACCTGTCCCTAACCAGACTGCCTGCTGCAGAGGTTAGGATCTGACCATGGAGGGCCTACCATAGACCTTCCCTAGGATTTGATGTACACATATTTGGGGAGAAAATCTGAGGTAAGTAGGCCATGATATAGGCCTGGGACTACTGGGGCTACCTTCCCCCACCTGAAGAATACCTGAAGACACCAAGAGTCAGGGAACAAGGTCAAGCTAAGTAGAGATAATAAATGAGAGACAAAAAGTCTCAATAACACCCATATGCTGTTCTTCCCAGTACTTGAACCATGGTTTTTGCTTTGCTTAAGTTAATTCAAGTTGAATTCTTGTCCTTATAATTCAGAGTCCTTGCTGTGTATTGTTGTGCATACTTGTAATCCCAGTGGCTTGGTTGGCTGAGGCAGGAGGATTGCAAGTTCAAAGCCAGCCTCAGTAACTTAGAAAGACCCTGAACAACTTAGTGAGACCCTGTCTCAAAGTAAAAAAATAAAAAGGACTGTGATGTAGCTCAGTGGTAGAGTAGCCATGGGTTCAATCCCCAGTACCAAATAATAATAATAATAATAATAATATAAAAATAAATAGTCCCAATTAATAGAACTATTTTGAGACTTTCACATAGCTAACTGAAATCTATCTGCTAGAGGGCTGGCACTTCCTAATCTTTCCCTTCAAGTTCTAACCCTCTAGTTGAAAAACAGATCTAGGGGTGTGGGGTTTCCTTATAAATTCAAGTATGTGACTTACACCTGAGGCTAGAAATTAGGACTCTTATCTAGACCTTCCAACCTATCCTTAGGGCACTGTGTATGATCAGCACACATCTCCTGAACTCTAGCATTGGCAGAAAAGACCACAGCAGTGGAGCGCATATTGAAAGCCCCTTGGTCATTGCAGTGCTCCTGCCTCTAATGACTTGTCTTGATATCACTAAAAAGGATGTCACCTATCTGGCTCTGGGGGGAGGAGTAAGCAAGAATGGTACAGGAAAGGATGGTGCAATATGAACCATCAAGGAATCAATTTCTGCAAGTCTCCTTTCTTCTATGGAAATATTAAGAAGACTCACCCTCCTTCTGGGATCCCACCCCTCTGTCTCTGTTCATAACATTTCTTTTTCTCATCTTATTTTTAGTAACTTACCGCTACCCCACCCTGGGGTTGGCATGTGACTCAGAGTGGACCAGTCAGAGCCCATCTCTCAACTTTCTGAATCAAATTCCAACCTTCCTCAGGTAATGCCACTTTCAAAGTCTCTTTCTTTCCTCAGGACCTTGGGACAAGCTGTTCCCCCATATGGAATGTTTTCCACTATCTTTTCCTTTGACCAGCTTTTGGTCTTGCTTTAGATATTAATTTAAATATGACTTTCTCAAATTAAATTTACCTTCTCGAGAGGACTTTCCTACCTCTTCCACTTAAACCAGGACTCCCATTGTGATTCTTCATCTCAGCACTTTGCTTCACAATAAAAAGTGCATTTAAAATGTAGACTGATATAATAAACCAGAACATATTTGTAGCCAAAAATTGAGATGAATAAGTACATTAAAATGTCTTTGAAAATTATACTTAAAAAAACAGGACTTGTTCTGGGAAAACCAATCACCTGACCATTTAACTGAGGAGAGTGCCCTTCAAACAAACATTCCTTTGTGTCTAATCCAAAAAGGATTAACCTTTGTATTTTCCTATAAAATATTTCTATGAAGAGTGAATCTTTCAAACATCTGCTAAGGAGGTCTTTTCCTTGTAGTAAGATTGCAGTGAAACTTTCCAATGTGCTTGTAACGAAATTGTCTGAAAAGTTTTGTTTTGCTTTGTTTTAGAAAATGACAACAACAACAAAACATGTTATAGTACCTTTACTTGGAATATTTGTTTTGCTTGATTTGTTTTTGTTTTTTGAGACAGAGTCTGGCTATGTTGTCCAGGATGGTTTCAAACTCCTAGGCTCAAGTGATCTGCTCACCTTAACCTCCTAAGTAACTGGGATTACAGGTGTGCACCACCTTATCTGGCTGTCCTTGCTGGATTTGTTCATAACTTGTTTTGGCCAGGCACAGTGGCACCCGCCTATAATCTTAGTGATTCTGGAAGTTGAGGCAGGAAGATTGTAAGTTTGCGGTCAGCCTCAGCATCTTTGCAAACCCCTCGGCAACTCAGCAAAACCCTTTCTCAAAATAAAAATGAAAAGGACTGGGGATGTAGCTCAGTGGTAAAGCAATCCTGGGTTCAATCCCCAATACCAGAAACAAAACAAAATGACAACAACAAAAAGCCAACCAAACTTATTTTGTGCTTTTACCTTGCACTAGATTAATGAGCTATAATATTAAGCTTTAGTAGGGCAGGAACAAATACCAGGTTTATATTACTTGGAGCATATCCTCAGGAACAACCCGGCACAGTACCTGGCAAACAGTAGGTGATACAGTGATATTTATTAAATTGCAGATTAATAAATGAACAAGTGAAATTTAAATGTGTGCACCTTTGCAGACTAGATATATTTAAACAAAAATGAGCAGACATTTTGCTCTGTGCCTGTGACAAAAAGGAGTGCTTTCTTTTCCCCTCATGGAACCTGTGACAAAAAGGAGTGCTTTCTTTTCCCCTCATGGACCTGTGACAAAAAGGAGTGCTTTCTTTTCCCCTCATGGACCTGTGATGTGAATACCCTGAGCCTCCTTGACCCTCTCTGGATCCCTTAAAAGGTCACTCTCAAATGTCATCTCATCAGTACAACGCAAACCCCATTATGAAAATACTCATGAGTGACGTCATCTATTAGTGAGGGTGTCAAGGAAGACAGAGGAGGGGGTTATGCAATGTCAAACGTTTAAATTCCCTCCTTGAGGCATTTCTCTCCCCCAAATGCTTCCGGTCTTCTGCAGTAGCCCCCCTGCTTTCCCCTTCCTCTCACATCTGTTCAGGCCCCCCCTCTGTCTGAGCTCACACTTCCTGCCTTCTTCCTCCCCTTTCTAATTAGCATTCCTTCACCCTCTTTTCTCCAGGATACACAATTTAATAGAATATAGGAGAGAGGAATGAATGACAAATCACCAATCTTTTTTTTTTTTCCTCCAAGTTCCTCTTGTCTGAAATTGTAAGGGGGATGGGATTGAGTGTACAAGAAACATAGATTTTTTTTATGTATAATAGAGAATACATCAAAATATGAAGCCTGCAGCCAGTGGGTGTTCAGGAACAGTCCTTTGTGCCTAGCAGATTATTCATTAGGGCACTAAAAGGATTAAGTGATTTGCCTTGGCTTTTGTACTTCATCTGTGCCCAAATAGTTATAACGTATCACAATTCAACTTAAGACTTTTCTGTGTAACTTTTCTGTGCATTAAAAATATCCTGTATATGATTTTTTAACCCAATTAATGCTCTGTCATTTTTCTAAATTTTAAAATTTTTTAAATTTTGTGATGGGGGTCTCAGTATGGCCAAGGCTGGTCTCAAACTCCTGGGCTCAAGTGACCCTCCTGCCACAGCCTCTGGAGTAGCTGGAGCAACAGGTGGGGAACACCTCGCCTGGCTCAATGATCTCTCATGTCTTCTTTTGCCTTCAGATGCGACCTTTCTCCATTAAACAACAGTGTATTTCTAAATCCTTCAGTGGACTAATAAGTGCTCAAAATACAATAGGCCTCCTGCAGGCCTTCCTTTTGCAAGTGTGGGCTACCAATTATATGAATACAGATCTAAGGAATTTTCCGCATTACACCATTGAAGCAAATTTCAATGTCCAACTGAAGAGCTAATTCTATATGGGACAAAAATGGGTGGAAATGTGTTATTTGTAGTTCAGCTTGTGCTTGCTTTTTTTGGCTTAGCAAAGAACTGGTTTTATTTTTATATCCTGCTCTATCCTCTATTGTGACTTAAAAGCACAGTATAGAAACATTAAAAAGAGCATCTGTTATTCCCATTGGCCCCAAATGGATATTGAAAAGAGCCTAATAGTTAAATATAATGCAATTAATCATAAATGCTATTTTTAGTAAAAATTAGGTCTTTTTTAAAAAGGACACATACTTTTTTTTTTTTTACTAATTATAAAAGTAAAATTGTGCCTATTGTGAAAAAAATTTTAAATGCATGAAATAAAAATCATCAGTAATTCCAAAACCCAAAGAATCACTAGGACATTTTAGACTATTTTCTTTCAGTTTATGTTTTTCTGCAGACAGGGTTAATATCAAGGGCACAATCTGTGCAGTGACACAGGACCCAAGTTCCAAATGTTCCCACACTTGGTTTGAGGCTCTACTACTGTTATCTTAGAATTCTTAAAAATTTTTGAACAAGAGATATTGTGTTTTCATTTTGCACTGGACCCTACAAATTATGAAACCAGTTCTGCATACAGATGTTGATGCATGTACACATGCTAATGTATACACACACACACACACACACACACACTCATATGTAAAATTTGAAACCATGAAACTACTGGAAGCAACCATAGAAATGCTTCAACACCCACAAAAAAGTAACATTGGAAACAACGAAACTACTGGGGGAAAAAAAGGGGGATATTCTTTAGGATATTAGTCTGGGCAAAGATTTTTTGGGAGAAGATCCGAAAAGCACAGGCAACAAAAACAAAAATTAACTTGTGGGGCATATTAAATGAAAATATTATGTATAGCAAAGAAAACAATCAACAGAGTAGAGAGATAACCTACAGAATAGGAGAAATTTTTTTTGCAAACTATTTACATGGCAAGGGATTAATATCTAGAATATGTGAGGAACTCAAACAACTCAATAGCAAAAAAAGAAAAAAAATCAAATTTTTAAAAAAATGGGCAAATGATCTGAAGAGACATTTCCCAAAAGAAGATATGGCCAACAAATAATTTAAAATGTTCAACATCACTAATTATCAGAGAAAGGCAAATCAAAACCACAGTGTTTATGGTTTCAGTTACTCAGGAGGCTGAGGGAGGAGGATTGCTTGAGACAAGCAACTTGAGACCAGCCTGGGCAACCTAGCAAAATCTCATCTCAATGGAGAGAGAAAACCCAGAAGTAAAATTGAAGAGCTAAAGAGATACAAATAAATGTTTCTGGATCTTTGTATTTAAATTTTCAAATAACTTTGCGGAAAGTACACTAGCAGAGCATAAGAAATCCCCTCTTCATATCCTCTCTGTGGCTATACATATCTATCTATCTATCTATATATATAATATTTAGTAATTATATATAATCATATATAAATCTAAAATATTTGGTAATTGAATAAGTTAAAATATTATGCAATTACTTTTATTTCCATTTTTTTTTTGACTACGTGTGAAGGAGGTCTTTAAAAAATACGTTAGTCATTATATTTCCTCTTGAAATTGCTCTCAGAATCAAACTTCTCAAGATTCAGTCATTCAGGCCACTGGTGTCTTGCCCTGCCACCCTGGATCCCACTACTCATCTCCTTCCCATCCTCCTGCTCAATTCTAAACTCCAGCTACACTGAGCTTTATTCAGTTCCAGAATCTATCATGGCTTCTGACACTTTAAAAGGCCTACATACTATTTCTTTCTTTTTTTTTTTTTTTTTTTTTTTAAGTTGTTGACAGACACAATACCTTTATTTTATTTATTTATTTTTATTTGGTGCTGAGGCTCAAACCCAGTGCCTCTTACATGCCAAACAAATGCTTTACCACTGAGCCACAACCCCAACCCTCTACATGCTATTTCTGAACATCTCTTCTTTACTTCTTGTCTTGTTAACTTCTATGTGTTCTTCAGTTCTCAGCTTAAACATCACTTCCTCTGAAAGCCTTCTTTGATCCCCAAATAAGATGGGTGTCTCTGTAACAGGTTCCCAAGTCTCCTCCTCCACCTGTCCTTCCTCCTTTCCTCCCTCCTCCTTTTTAGTAAACTTTTAATTTTGGAGTAATTTTAGATTTACAGAACTGCTATGATAATACAGAGTTCCTGTATACCCTTTACCCAACTTCCCCAAATATTAACATTGTACATATTTGTCAAAACTAAGACATAAACAAAGGTATGATACCATTAACTAAACTGTAGACCTTATTTAGATTCCACTAATTTTTCCATTAGTGTTCTTTTTCTATTCCAGGGTTCACTCCAGGATATCATATAATATTTAGTTATTATGTCCCTTAGTCTCCTGTGCTTTGTGTTCTAGTACTTACTATACTACTCTATTCTAACTGCTTCCCCTGCTAGGATATAAGATCTGAGAGCAAGGACTGTATGTTTTTTATAGAAACACCCCCAGTCCTTATAATCCTTACAATGTCCATAAGAAGCAATATCCATATATATATATATATATATATATATATATATATAATATATAATTGTTATATATATGTATATATGTGTGTGTGTATATATATATGTGTGTGTGTGTATATATATATATATATATATATATATATATATATATATAATTATTTTTTGAGACAGGGCCTCCCTATTTACTGATCTTGGACTCGTGATCTCAAGTGGTGCTCCTGCCTCAGCCTCCTGAGTGTGGCTGGGACTATAGGCATGTGTCACTATGCTAGGCTATTGCTGAATATAAAGCAAGACTTTTCCTTAAAGCATTTCTCAAAAAAAGGGACACCATCTTCCATTTCAGTTCTTACAAAATATATTGTAGCACATTTGATAATTTTATTTAGAGCAATAAGGCACTATTGAAGGAATATACATTAACCTGAGATGACCTCATCGGGTGCTTGGGTGATTGTACAGAGCATTTGTTGGAGTCAGTAAAAAGAGAGGCAAAGACATTTAAAACCATTTAGTAATCTGTATTTGGGGGGTTGTGAACTCACAGTAGGAAAGACTGGATGTCTTTGTAAACAGGCTTTTAAAAGTACATAGGGGAATAAAAGAGGAGATGGAGACTAAAGGATAAGGCTTATTATTATAAAGTTCACTTAAAAAAGCAGTGCAGCTATTCAGGGAACCAAGTGGAACACTTTCCTGGTCAATGCTACTGTTAACTGTTACCTCTTTCTTGGAACTCCTACAATAGCCTCCAAAATGATGTCTCTGAACCCTTTCTTATCTATCCACATTCTGCTCTCCACCAGTATCCAGGATAGTCTTTTCAAACTTCAAATCTCCTATTTAAAAACTTAAAATAATTTTCCAACTGATCTTTCAACAAATATCAAAATCTCCGATGATCTACAAAACCTGAGGCTGCAAATCTCAGCCCAAGCCACACTAGTTGTATCTCTGAGAAGGGGTGACCCTTTCCCCACCACTCTTCTTTTTCTGGGATTGTTCTTATCTCTTCTCTACCCATCTCACACACATACACAATAAAAATGAACTCTAGAAATTGTTTTAGGCTGTTTTCTTTATTTTGGTACCAGGATTGAACCCAGTGGTGATTAATCACTGAGTCACATCTTCAGCCTTCTTAATGTTTTATTTAGAAACAGGATCTCACTAAATTGCTCCGGGTCTCATTAAATTACCGAGGTTGGTTTTTGAACTTGTGATTCTCCTGCCTCAGCCTCCAGAGCCACGGGGATTACAGGCGCGTGTTACTGCTTCTGGCTTAGGCTGTTTTGTAGGGGACTCAGGTTCAGATCTAGAAAAGAGGAAGGTGTTGTCACAATTCAGTTTCAGAAGGATTACACTAAACCAGAGCCGTGTCTTAGGGTTAGAATTCTTCTCTCATGTACCTTTCCTCAAGCATGTTTCTATCTCAAAATAGTTTAAATATTAATAGCTGGTAAGTCAAATAATTATAAAGTGAAAAACTGGTGGAATTTCAAGTGAAGACTAAAAGATCTATGTAAAATTCATTCGTTCATTGAACAATGAGTACAAAAACAATTCAGGTACTTGAGACGTGCTATAGTTTGGAAGGCCCATGTTTTAAAAACTTGGACCCCAGGGTGGTGCTATTTAGAGGTGGTAGAACCTTTAAGAGGTGGGTCCTAGTGGCAGGTTTTTAGGTCATTGAGGAGATGTCCTTGAAGGGGATTGTGGAACCCTGGCAACTTCCTCACTCTCTTTTGTTCACTGGTTCATGCCATGAAAGGTTTTGTTTTGCCACGTACTTCCACAATGATGTGGTGCCTTGCAGCAGGTCCAAAGCAATGGGACCAGTCAATCCCTGAAAAACTGTGAGCCTTATTGACCCTTTTCCTTTAGATGTTTATTATCTAAGGTATTTTGTTATAGTAACAGAAAACTGACTAACACAGGAGTTAACAGTGAATAAGACATATGGAACTTTCCCCAGGGAGTTTCTTTTCTTTTCTTTTTTTCTTTTCTTTTCTTTTCTTTCTTTTTTCTTTCTTTCTCCTTCCTTCCTTCCTTCCTTCCTCTCTCTTTCTTCCTTTCTTTCTTTCTTTCTTTCTTTCTTTCTTTCTTTCTTTCTTTCTTTCTTTCAGTGACACTGGGAAATGAACTCAGGGCCTTGGCCATGCTAGGCTATACCACAAAGCTACACACCTAGCTCCCTCAAGGAGTTTAAATACTACTGGGGAAGACAAGTGAAAAATACTTAGTCTACTATCAGATAGTAATTAATGATATGAAGAAAAATAAAGAAATGGGGACAAATAGTGATGAGATATTCTTTTAGGTTATTGTGGTTAGGAAAGGTCTCTTTGTGAAGGAAGCTTAAGAAGAGACCAGCATAAAGAAGAAGAGAGGTAACCATGTGGAAGCCTAAGGAATAGTATGTATCTTGCCATGTATACTCATAGATTATTAGATTAACTTTGAACTGAGAATAAATAAACAGAATAGGGAAGGGAAAAATAATTCTTCCTCCTCTTCCTTCTCCTCTTCCTCCTCTTCCCCTTCCCCTTACCACCCCCAACCTCAAAATCAGGGCTGGGTTGTAGCTCAGAGGTAGAGAATTTGCCTAGCATGTCCAAGCTCTGGCTTCAATTCCCAGCACTGAGGAAAAAAATAACAATTTCACAATCATCTAAGCCTGAAACTTCCCTAAGTTCTTTCTGGTGGTTGGTTGTGTTTTGAAAAATCAAACAACATAGCCAAAGTTGAAGGCATTTCCTTCTTTAATGTAAAATAATTTCTAATCTTATTCTAGCCCTGTATTTTGCCTATTATTGGTACTTATTTATGCATTTCATGTCTACATAGTATAGGATATGCTTTGAAAGCAAAACCTATATATTTTTAGCATTGTACTGCTTAAAATATCTAGCACACAGTTCCTGACACAGAGTAAGCAAATAATTATTTGCTGAATTTAAATTTTTATTTTTATTATGGTAGGTACTTTTGGGACAAAATCATCTGACTCCTCGAAATTCCTAAACCACAAATAAGTGTTTAGTTTAGCCTCTTTGAAACTGTGCATGCACTGATTTTTTTTTTTTAAATAAAATGCCTGATCACAAACAAGTTCACTAAAATTCTCAGAGTCTCTGTGTATAATAAACAGGAATAACAATTTTCATTTAACAGTACTTGTTAGTGTAAGAACTTTAAAAAGAATGTAAATCACCCAGAACAGGGTCAGACATATGGTAGTATTTACTAAATTGTTGGTCATTTAATCACGAAATTAGGAATTTTCAAGGTTGATACAAAATCAGGTTATTTGTCCAGGTGAAGAATGAGTTAGTTATTTGTTAACAGCATTTGTTGTTATTTCCTGTAAGAGAACCCTAATATAGATACAAGATCCTTGGCTTTATTGAGGTAAGATTTATGTGTAATAAAATTCACCAGTTTTTAGGGTATAATTTTTAACAAATGTATATAACCACCACCACCACAATCAGTATGCAGAATATTTCTATTGCTGCAAAAAGTTTCCTTATACTTCTTTGAAATCAACTTTCTCCTTCTAACCGCCCCCCCCCAAAAAAAAAACCCACTGATTTGTTTTCTGTGAAAGATACTTTAAATGAAGCAAATCTTTATGAGGACTTTCTGTTTCAGAGTCCTTGAGCTAGCTACTTCATAGAACACAATGATAAGAAAGTTTGTATCCTTAAATAGCTAAAAATCTAGTATAGTTTTATATAATTTTGAGACTATTATGTCTACACATATTACAGTCCTGAATTTCAATATGAATTTTACCCACTAAAGATGTTTCCTCAACTTTGAGAACACTGAACAAAATTCTGTACCTTCATGAATGCCACTAATCATGATTTCTTTAAAAAGAACAAATTTATGATCACAGGATGTTCCAGATAATTTAAAAAAAATAAACTCTTTTTAAAATGAAATAACATGTACAGGGAAAAAATTGTGCAACAATTTTAAGTGCACAACTTGATCTTTCCAGGTTAATTAATGTCAACCTAGATCAGCTCTCTGACCAATACAATAAAAAGGCAACATCCTAGAGTCTTTTGGTTTAGATAGAATAATTACATCATTGAAAGAAAGTAAGAGATAAGAGAATCATGCTCTGCAAAGGCTCCAGGAGAATTGTGGGGATAAGTAGTGAGAAAATGGACAGCATATTAAAATTCATGAGGAAATTTGCCAGTTAAGTTCCATGAATAACAAAGCGATTATTATGCAAGATCAGGTTTTTCTTTCATCATTACAGAAAGAAACAAAATCATTATCATGATCTGCCATGTGTTTTTCCTTTGTCATTAGATGCTGGGGCAGGCCCATTAAATGTTCTGTGTTACCCAGGGGAACTGTCACAGTGGTGAGTGATGGTGGTCACCATGCACGTGGCTTTTTATGGTCCTAATTGTAAGTGCAAAAAAAACAGTGAAAAGGAACCAATTTAAAAGAAGGGTGGAATGGAAGGGTGGGCATTTTCTTGTGATGACAAAGAATTGAATCTTTTCTTAATCCTACTGTCTCTTTCTTCATGCTTTACACCTGCTGTTTCCAGAACAGACAAAACTGGTATTGTGTTCAGAGCCTCCTTGGGCAATACAATGGGGACTAATGGTCATTTCAAAAGGGGTAACACATGCGAATCGGGAAAGGGTGTTAGCATCAGGAGGAAAAACAGAATCTGGAATAATCATCTTATAAAAACGTGCATAGTGGGGTAAAAAATTACACACATTATCATTTCAATGTGCAAAGAAAGTATTGCTATTTATTTTCTTAGATAGACCTAATTTTCCTTGCAAGCTTCTGCCTTGCTCTACGGAGAGAGCAAACAACCCAACCCAAACAACCTTAAACTTGACAATTTAAGGTAACAGCCCTTCTTAATTTAAATTAATAGTTACTTTTGAATAATAAATACATTTTCTTTTGGGTAAGTGCAAGACATTTCACAATCTTTTCTCTTATCCCTGTTTCTCTTCAAAACAATGTCTAGTTGTATAAAAGGATTCTCGACCTAATGGTGGCAAGAAGAGGAGGGACCTCAGAATCCAATGTGCTACAGATCATCATGTCTATGGAATTATTGTCCTTAGAAACCTCTTTGAGGGGTCACAAGTTTTACGTGGACTTTGGACAGCATGCTGACATTATCACTGAGGACTTTTGCTTTGGCTATCTGCTCTACACACTGCAGTCTCCTCATTTCCACTAGATTCTTCCACATTCCTGTGATCCCTCATTGGCATCTTCTGTAGGCCACACGGACTTTAGAGAGCTAGGATTACTGCCTTAGGCTCATCCATTCATCCAGGTCTGTCACTCCTGAATAGCCACTATAATGGATGTTGGACCAAGTCAAAGAGATGCCCCTTTGCTTTCAACTTTCTCCTCCTGCTATCTAACGTGCCTTGGGGAAGGGTGCTCAGGACCCAGGACAGGGTCTAACTCCTCTTTTCCACTTTCAGGGCCACTCTCTACCCATCACATCTTTTTTTTTTTTTTTTTTTTCTCTTTGGGTGGGGTGTTCTGTATATCCTCTTGCTTTGGTGGATGGAGGTCAGCAGCATAAGTTCAGACATAATGATAAAAAAGGCATTTTTTTTCTGCCCTGTGAAAGAATCCATTAGGAGTAGTTCCTAGGGCTGTGGATGTGGGTGCTTGCCTAGCATGTGTGCGAACTTGGGGTTCAATACCCAGAGCTTCAAAAATGGGGAAGACAACTGGGTCTGGGGTTTATACAATATTTGTTTATTCTTCCCAAATATCATCTCAGTTTCTTTTGGTAGGAGGATGGTAAAACTTTTTATGCCATGGTGTTCAAAAATTGATGAGAGAAAAATGAAATTTGTGATTTCCACTTTGAGGCTACTCTTCCTTAGGCCTTTTCTAAAAGCTGAATTTTAAAATGACTTATGAAAAAAAAATCCCTATTTGAAGCTCGAGATGGATTACATTGAAGAAGAATGTATTCCAATTCTCATTTGAATTACTTTAATTCCATTTATCTTTTTTTGACCCTTTTCCCTCTTCTCTGTCTTCTCAGCTTCAGGAAAAAGAATCATTTCATTCCCCTATTGACAAAAGACATTGCCTTGAACCTATGGGTAATCAGGAAAACAACACGAAAGCACCTAAATTCCTACAGGAACAGCGTTCTTCTTTTATGTTCTTCTGTTTTATACTTTATATTCTTCTATTTCTTTAAAAAATATATGGAATCTTAGTGAAGGGAGTATTTGTGAATGCATCATAATATGTACAGAAATACAGACTTGGATCTCAAGGATCTTCTACCTTCAACTTCTCTGCAGTAGTTAAGGGGTCCTAGAGATACCCAAGAAGACATGGGGTATAGTACATTGACTTTCTGATAGGCTATGTTTGCAACTGATCTGGAAAATACAATTTTGCAGGCTTTGTCAATATCCTCATAGCCAGAGGGGAGATGTTTATACTTTTTAAAAAAATTTTTTTAGTTGTTGGTGGACTTTTATTTTATTCATTTATTTATATGCAGTGCTGAGAATCAAACCCAGTGCCTCACACGTGCTAGGCAAGGGCTCTACCACTGAGCCACAACTCCAGCCCCAAGATGTTTACTCTTAATTTCTTACTTACATAAGTAGACTTATTTATTGCAATTTTGATAATATTTGGGGAGTTTTCAATGTATAGTCAAATCTGAGACACACAGAAATGTATAGAGAATGACCTTAAAAACATATGTACCCAATAACAAATCATAATGTTGTCATATTCATTTTTTATTGCTTCAAAAGAAATAAAAAAGACAAATATAGTTGGAGGAAGTCTCCCCACTCACTGCAGAATACCATTATCCAAATGTTGATGTACATTCCATGATTTTATGATTTTACTACCTAGGTTTATGTTGATAAACATTTTATGTTTAAATACTTATTTAAATATACCATGTTGTAGATACATTTTTTGTAACTTTGCTGATACAGAATTTATTTCTACTATCCTATTTGTGTTTTCTATTTACCTTACTTTTATTTACTTCCTTTATACAGTTTTCTGTCTTCCATTAAGTTATTGATTTATCCCCCTGCCCCACAACATACACTTCTACTGGCATGAAAGTTATGTTTAAAAATATTAACCATGGTACTGGGGCTGTAGCTCACTGATAGAGTGCTTGTCTGGCATGTGTAAGGCACTGGGTTTGATCTTCAGCACCACATAAACGTGATTAAAATAAAAATAAAGGTATTGTGTCTACCTATGACTAAAATATTTAAAAAAATATTAGCCATTATTTATTATGGAATTAGTTTCTCTAGTAAAGTAGGGATTCAGGTTTAATTACATACAGCTTTACGTGATATAGGAAAAAAGTGCCAGTAAACAAAACTTGTTATTTTCCTACAGGCTTACACAGTTTTGGAATATGTATCTTTTTCTCAATGTAATTGCATATAAGCTTAAATTTTTATTTTTTAGATTTCTTTAACCATTTTTCCTTGGATACTTTCTCTCTGGTGGAAGTTTATGGTGATCAAGTATATTTTCTTCACAATGGTAAAATGAACAATAACTTATTTTCTTCTCTTTTACACTTAGAGAAACAAGGTCACTTTCTTTTTTATTCATTCAGTATTTACCCTTATGTTTATTTCTTCATTTTTTGTTTATTTTTGGTACTAGGGATTAAACCCAGGGGCACTTTACCACTGAGCTACGTCCCGTCCTTTTTATTTTTTATTTGGACACAGGACCTTGCTAGGTTGCTGAGGATGTCACTAAATTGCTGAGACTGACCTTGAATTTTCCATTCTCTTGCTTCAGCCTCCCCACTCCCACAAGTCACTGGGATTACAGGCATGTGGCACAGTGCCTAAGCACCCTTAAATTTATAGCATGCATATTCAATCAGGTGTAAAATAAATTGTTAGCGTCTTTTGAACAATATATTATCAGCTTCTTTGAACAACATATAATCTCAGAGTTGATCCCTCTCATTCTTCATGTCATTACTGTAATTTGGTTTACTATTTCAAAAACAGCTTAGAAATACTTATCAAAATTTATTTTTAACAGTCAATAATAATGTATATTTACCAGTATTTTTACTAGCTTTTCTGTTCTGTTCTTTGTCAGGAATTAAATAAAACAAATCCTTTTTCCTGGACTCAGTTTCCTTCATCATGAAGTATATACTTGAATATTTTTTAAGCAATGATTTGTTATTATAAACTATTTTAGTATTTATCTGAAAAATCTTGATTTCACTAACACTTGGATGATAGTTTGACAACAGACTCCTTCCTTATTTTCTTTCAGGGATCTGGATATGCCTATCATTCAATTTTCTTTTCTCCCTTATTTTTGTTGATGAGAAATCTGCTGATCATATATTATTGTTCTTTTGTAAGAAATCTTTTTCATCCTATTGCTTTTTAGATTTTCTCTCTTTTCATTGTGTTCTGTGTTTCACTTTGTTTAGATGTATACAATTCTTAATTTTTTTCTGTCTGGGGCACTCAGTGATTACTGACTCAGATATTGCTTCTTTCCCATTCTGTCTATTCATCACCATAAAACTCCTTTTAGAAACATATTAGGTCTTCTTATTTTATCCTCCAAAACTCTTAACTTCTTTTTCATATTTTCCATGTCTTCAAAATTACATGCTATATTCTAAGTGGTTTTCTTAGTTCTGTCCTTCTACTTCATTCTATTTTTCTTCATTTGTTTAAATTGTCCATTCCGGTTTTAATTTCAATAAATTTTTTAAAATTGAAAATTTTTTAAAAATACTTTTAGCTGTAGATGGACACAATATTTTTATTTGTTTTTGTGTGGTGCTGAGGATGGAACCCAGTGCCTCACACGTGCAAGGCAAGTGCTCTAACACTGAGCTATAGTCCCAGTTCATAAAATTAAAAATTTTATCCCTTAATTTTCAATTTCATCATATTTTAATTTGATCATTTTTTCAAACCTGCTTGTTTGTTTCTTACTATTTATTTCTTGTTTCAAGTTCATTTCTATTTTAATCTTTTAAATAATTTATAACTTACTTATTTTATAATTTCTGATTTTCTTATTATTTTCTGGTTTTGGGGGTTATAGTTTTCCTGTCTGTTGGGTTCCCTCATTATAGTTTTGCTTCTTCATGTGATACGTATTTTTGCTGTCTGCTCATGTTAAGTAAAGGATGCTCACTCTATCGGAATTCCTTGCACCCTGAAGTAGAGGTCATCCCCATAGAATAACTTTGCATTTTCTCAGGGATTTACATTCCTTTTTTGTTTCCAGCATCTAGGGATTCCTTTTTCTTATACTGTAGTATGAATATCTACATTTTTGTTGCATCAGGTGAGACTGGATCATCTGTATTTAACCTACTGGTTGCTGGAAGGCCCATGTAGTAAGAGAAAAAAGATGAATTTTCTGTTTAATGAAAAGATATGTAGGTAATTTGATATACAGAGTAAAAACCATGCATATGTGCAAAGTCCTAGAATTACTAACTCAAATCTCAGCATTATAGTTATCCCTGTCTAGATTGTTTCCTTTGTGTGTGTGTGTGTGTGTGTGTGTGTGTGTGTGTTTACTTTGTGATGAGATTTCTAAACACAGTGGCACTGGGTAAAACTAGACAAAAGAGGTATTCTGTAAGAATTGACCTTAGGGGAGGGAAAGGGGAAATACTGGGTAATGATACTGGCCAAACTATATTGTTATATTGTGTGCAAGTACAAATATGTAACAACAAATCTCACCATTATGTACAACTATATTGCACCAATAAAATATATGGGGAAAAAAGAACTGGGTCTAATTTTGCTTTGTTGAACTTCAGGTACTTAAAGGAAAAACACTGAAAATAAAATTTTAGATAAAAGCCTACTATTGGAGCGATTATCTGTATTTAATATATAGAATAAAGTTAGTGGCACATTCAATAGGAAGGACACAAACAGTTGGAAAGTACAATGGCTTAGAAACTTGGAAGGCTATACCCTAGACTTTGCTCTATTTGACCTTGGCAAGACATTGAGGGTCTTATAATCTCAGTTTCCTTATCTCTACGAAGGAAGTCACACTCTCAACAGTTTATAATTGTATAATATTAGGCAGTATGGAGATAGATAGTATTATTTGAAAATGCCTCAGAAACCTGACACTGCTAAATGAAATAAATTGAGAGATATAAGAGCCAAGATACAAATGGACTATAAACAAATACATAAAAAATTCCTACCATTGTCACAAATTGAAACTATAATGAGATGCTACTATTACCTATCAGAATGGCTAAAAGAAAGAAATAAACAAATTGACAATCCCAAGTCCTAGTAAGGTTGCAGAACAATTGGGAGTTTCACACATGATTAGTAGAAGTGCAAAAAGGTTCAGCCACTTTTTGTGGTCCAGTCACAAAAAACAGTTTGGCAGTTTCTTATAAACATGCATTTATCATTCCATGCACTAATTCCACTGCGAGGGTAGTTACTCAAGGGAAATGAAAACTTACTTATATTCAGAAACCTTTGTGTGAATGTTTATGGTGACTTTATGCATAACTACCAAAAACTGAAAACAACATAAAAGTCTCTCAACTAATGAATTGATGAATAAATTGTGGCACATCCATACAATAGAACATTACTCAATAAAAAGGATTAAACTATTGATATGCTACAACATGAATTAATCTCAAAGCAATTATACTGAATGGAAAAAGACAGGTGACAAAAGATTACATACCATATGTATGATTGCATTCATATGACATTTTGGAAGAGGCAAACTTACAAAATAAATCCATGGTTTCCAGGACCTGGAGGTGAAGGAATGGGTTGACCACAAAGGGACACATGGGAATTTGTTAGGGTGATGCAATAGTTTCATATTTTAAATATGGTTGTTGTTACATACACATATGCACTTGTCAAAATTCATAAAACTCATTAAACAATACATTAAAAGGTTATCATTTGGAAATGATGCCTCATAAATTTGACCAACCCTTAAAAGATTTTTCACAATGCTAATTACAAATTTTAATAGTAATACAAGTGTAAGCTTCTTCTTCTCCTATGAAAAAATTGTGTCATAACTGAGAAATCAATAGACAATAAAATTTTAAATATTAAAATGAAAAGCACTTGTAATATAAAATCTACCATGCTGTAATAATAGATATGTATAATATTTAAATGATTACTTATATTGCTATATTTTTCACTTTTTGATTTTATGAATTATCAATGAAAGTTTTTTTTTTTTTTTCTTTCAGAGAAATAGCACCGTTTCATTTTTCTTTCAAATAATGTTGATGCTGAAGTTTCTCATATAAACCCAGCTTGCCACCTTCAGGCAACTGAAAGATTTACAGAGACCAGAGTTAGAGCTAGAATATTAATTTTGAATATTTCTTGATAACTCTTAATAATATCTCCATCTATTAGCACTTTTTGTTTTGGTACCAGGGATTGAACTCAGGGGCACTCAACCACGGAGCCACATCACCAACCCTTTTCTGTGTTTTATTTAGAGATAGATCTCACTGAGTTGCTTAGGGCCTCGTTGAGTGGCTGAGTCTGGCTTTGAACTCAAAATCCTCCTGCCTCAGCCTACCGAGTTGGCTGGGATTATAGGTGTGCACCACCATGCCTTTTGTGAAATTTGTCTAGAAGCTTTCCCTAACAATTTTCTGGAATCTTCCCAACTTTCAAAGCTCAGTTCAAATGCCACTAACTCCAAGAAGATTTCCCTGATCATTCCAGCTACCTTTTTCCTCCTCGAAATATTTTATCTCCTTCATTGCATGTAATCTCATTGAAGGTAATGACCTTGTATGGATCACACATATTTTTATGCCCCTGTATGGCTACTAAAAAGGGTACATATAAGTGTACATTTTAATATTTGTTGAATAAATAAATGAGTGAATAAATATGAAGCTAGAGTAAACCTGGAGCTTTCATTTGGAAGAGGCTTTATTTGCCAGTAGATTAATGAGAATTGCACACATTTACCCAACATTATATGCATACATGTAAAGTGTTAATTTTAATGAATAATGATGAAAGGATCTCGATTTCTATTAACCTCTCAATAACATCATGATTTGTCTGCTTGGTGATTGGCTCTGAGATACTCAAATATTAATATCTGGACATATAAAATGTAAGATTTAGAAGAGAAGAAAGTGTGATTGATAATGGTATCTTTTGCACAGAAAGGTGGGAAATATCTCCCAGTTCTATGATCTCACCATGTAATTATTTTCCTCCAAATACTCAAGTTGCTAATAACATACAAATTAACAGAATATGTTAACAAAGGCATGCAATCCACTACTACCTGGCTCATTGCAAAGTTCCCAGTTTTTTTTTTTTCTGTCTAGTTCCATCTGGTTTTCAGTGATTTTTTTTATGCTTACATTTCCTCTATAATGTATAAGCTCACCTCTCCTTCTCTCTCTAGAGATCTACATATATACAGGACTGCTCAATGACAAGCTGGTTGTAGGGTTTTGGTTTTACTTATTTCTAAAGGGGAGGAGTTCTATAATTGAGGTTGGCATATTTTCTTGAGTCCCTTCCATTAGAATTTTCTAACAAAACAATTCTTTCTCTTGCCATCTTGAGGACTTTTTATCCCTCCTGTCAATTCATCCTCTCTCATTATATCCTCCCCTCTGTGCCTTCTTCTAAGACTCAGATTTATCTATCACAGAGAGGAAGTAAACAGATTGTTAACAAGCACAGGAGACTCTAGAATGATCCTCTACTCAGCAGTATCCTTGAATATTTATTTCTGCTTTGGTGAGGGTTGAGGAGGAAGAAAGGTTTATTGGTTTATTAGTAAGTTAGGAAAAGGTGAAGAATATACAGAGGAAAAAAAAACAGATTTGCGTGTGTGTGTGTGTATGTGTGTACTTTACCACTGAGCTACACCACAGCCCATTTTATATTTTATTTTGAGATAGGGTCTTGCTAAGTTGCTGAGACTGGCCTTGAGCTTGCAATCCTCCTCATTCAGTCTCCTGAGTCATTGGGATTATAGGCATGTGCCACCATGCCCAGTCAAATCAGATTCATATTTTGGGTAACAAATTTCCCACAGATGCAAATTTATAATACAAATCTTGACTAAAAAAGTTTTGTTTCAATATGGCTTCTCTTTTCAAAATGTAAACTTGCTATTTCTTTCATCAGTGCTCTTATTTCAATTCCCCTAAATGCATCTTTTAATTGTATCCCAATAATTTCATTGACCAAGTCTTTTCTTAATCATCAGATACATGCTGTAGCAGTCATATCTTCTTCCAGATATTCTTTTCTCTCCCTTTCATTAACCTTCACTAATTCTAATCAGACATCTCCAAATGTATTAAGTACATTTTGCTCTCTAATTCTTTTTTTCATTCACTTACAATCTGGCTTCTGTCTGCTTCTCTTTACCAAAACAACTTTTTTTTTTGTCAAATTAATGAGTTAAAAAAAATTCATATACTTTGCCAGGTGCATGAGCACACCTGCAATCCCAGTGACTCTGCAGGCTAAGACAGGAGGATTTCAAAGACCAGTCTCTGCAACTTAACAAGATTCTAAGTAACTTAGTGAGGGCCTGTCTCAACAAAGATATTTAAAAAGTATATAAATAAATTTAAAATGAAAAGGGTTGGGGATGTAGTTCAGTGATAAAGTACTCCTGGGTTCAATCCCCAGAACCCACCCCCCAAAAAATCCGTATATTTTGATACCATAGCTTACTCTTTCTTGTGAGCAATTAGGTTCTGTTATTATTAAGTTTCTGCATATCACCATCTGTCTAGTGTCTTTAATTTTTTGGTTGTTGTTGTGGTAGTGATATCTTTGATAATTTTCTTCTTTGCACCACATACTACTTTTAACCACCATGACAATGGTCCCATACTTTTCTTTCTTTCCTGAAGATGACTTAACAAGTCTATTCCATTTTTGTAAATCTTTAATATTGAGCCTTCTGCCTGTTTCTTTTGGATGCTCAGAAACAGGTTACTTGGATTCAAGAACATTTTGAAAGACTTCTCATGAAGCAATAGCAGCAGGGTGCAATTCATATTCCTCACACTTCTTTAAATATCACTTCTTTCAGATTTTTCTTGTGATCCAAAGATAACAAGAGATTCAACGTTGTTGGGGATATTGACCTTTCTTTCCAAATTCAACCCATATATTGTCTATTTTTACTCTTTATTTGTGTCTTGTTTGCCATTGTAATTTGTAAACTCATTGGGCAGGAAATAATCGTTAATCTTTCAATTTGGATTAGCCCCAAGCACCTGGTTATTAATGGTAACATGTTTTGAATGTTCTTTGTTGTAAAAAGAACAATGTTAAACTCCATTTGGGTTTTTCATTTATTTTCCTTCCTTCTTGGCTTATATGTTTTACTTGGGATATTCTTTTTAGGTGGTTCTCACACAAGAATGAGGTCAGTTTTATAATTAAAAACACTTGAAGAAAATACATTATTTAGGTACCAAAATCTAGATAATTCCATCTTTCATTGCATATAGTGGTTACTGATGTGATTTTGAATCCAGGTCTCCTTAACTCTTTGCTTTGTCATGATGGACAAGTTTCTGAACTTGTTTCTTAATGTGTGAAAATTAGAGATTCTAACAATTTACCTCTTTTAAATTTTTGTGAAGAATAAAGGAAAATACACTGAACATTTGACTAGCCATTGCTTAGTAAATGGTAACCATTTTAAGTCCGAAATGATTCTGCTCTTTTTTGGGGTGGGGGGGAATCTCTTTACCACTGAGCTACACCCCCAGCCCTCTTTATTTATTTAAAAATTTTGAGACAGTGTCTCACTAAGTTGCTTAGGGCCTTGCTAAATTGCTGGGGCTGGCTTTGAACTTGCAATCCTTCAGCCTCAGCCTCCAAGTGGTTGGGATTACAGGTGTGTGCCACCATGCCTGGTGATTCTGCACATTTTCTTAAGAAAGTGATTCTATTATGTTAGTGATATAAGTGGCCTTGTACTGAAATACTTGCCTATTGAAGTCACCAATACCTTCCTTTGTCTGTACTGTATTTTTGCTTTTTTGTTTGTTTACCTGATTTCTAATATTTTGAATTCATAACAGGATCCAGAAGGTTGGGACATGCCCTTAATGGATGAGAGTTTAAAACTGAAGATGTTCTACTTCTATCAGATTTCTAACAGATATGTCATTCATATCTGTTAAAACTACATCTTAGTAGTTGTTGATCAGTTCCATTTTAAACGAGTTGGTATAAGTACAAATTAGATCACAGCAAAGTCCTGGACTCCAATAACCTTGTAGTACATCTTTTGAAACCTGTTCAGAGAGGGGTTGATGATTCACCATCAGCTTTGAGTTGCCAAGGGGCTGCCACCAGTGACTCCACTTTTTTCTGTGTGTGTGTGCTGAGGATTCAACTCTGGGGCACTCTAACACCGAGTACATCCCCATCATCATCATCATCATCTTGAGACGGGATCTTGATAAACCCAGGCCTGCCTCAAACTTGTGATCCTCTTGCTTAAGTCTCCCCAGTCGCTGGGATTATAGGCTTGCACCACTGTTCTCCGTTGAGTTGACTTCTTTGGCAATGAGTTTTGGTTAATTAGGACAGCAGGAACAATGGAAAAGTCTAAGAAACAATCATTTTCATATTGTGTTGATTTTGTTACAGTTGACATTACTACAAAATTGGCAGGTTCTCATCAGTTACAGTGGTTTCCAATGAATGTACATCTATTAAAATTAAGATCAACTCCTAAGAAGATCAATCATCTATCCAGCGAATTGAACAAATGTCGATTGCCCATCTTGAGTCACTGTGCTGGCTGCTGAGTGTACAATCCTGTTCCAAAGTTCTGGCTCTTATAGGGTTTTAGCATCTAGACGGAGGGAAGGGAAAATATGCAAACAAGTTACATGTAGGGTTCTATAAAGAAAATGAAACAGCATGGGGAGAAGTAAACTTTGGAAACAATGAGAAGTTCAGCCCGGCAACTCAGTAACTGTGCATTCTGAACTGGTCACTTCAGATCCAGAACTATGAGCATGAGCTGCTGAAGGCCATACTGTAGGATGGCTCCAGTTCCCGGCAAAGGGTCACAACAAGTCAGGTGTGTGAAGGCAGACAGAACAGGCTGCGCGTGATCACCTTGGAGAAGAAAGGCGGTGTCCTTTCGTCCTTTGGTTCACAAGAGGAAAACTAGGAACCAGCCTCTAGTGCTTCAAGGACGCTTTCGCGACCCCAGGCCGAAGGCGCGTGGCAACTGGCGGGAAACCCACGAGGGTGCGCCTCGGCTAGTGCCGGGCGCGTAGGTCTGGGAGCTTTTAGCTGCGCGCCACGTCATCGAGACGCTCCCCCTCCCCTCACCTCGAGTCGCACGCGCGGAAGTAAACACCTCCACGTCATCAGGCCGCGTCTTCGCCTTTCCCCTCCCATCTCCCCAGATCAGTGGACGTGCTCACCTCCGCTCCGGGCCAGGTCTATGTCCCGGTTTCCCGCCGTCGCGGGCAGGGCGCCAAGGCGGCTGGAGGAGGGTGAGCGGTCAAGAGAGCTCCAGGAAGAGCGGCCCTCTGCTGTTTCCATCGCTGATAGAGGTGCGGTCCGCGGGACGCTACGGAAGCTAGCGGGAGTTACGGCACGGGGGTTTTGGGGATAAAAGTATGCCTTGGGCAGGTAGAGAAGAGTAGGGGAGGAAGCTGCGGCGTTCTCCTGGTCCTGCAAGCCCGAGGCGAACTTTGCGTCCAGTGAGCACTTTGGCTTAGAGGGGGGCGGTCCCATACTCAAGTTGGGTGAAAACCTCATTGGGGACCAAAAAGTGAACCCCAAAGCCGAAACGCGTTCTTCTGTTTAAACGGGCTCATAAAGCCTTTGTTCTCTACCCATTCATCCTCCCCCACCCCCTTCGTCGGGCCGCCAGCCTGCCTTTGGGTACGGTATGAAGGGAGCCAGTTTCCAGGAGCCAGTTTCCATGGTTACCCACCACTTGGCCTTCTGGGATATCAGTCACTCTGAACAGGGACCTAACTTGAACCATGAATCAGAAGCAAACACAGGTGGCTTCTAATTAAGCGGAGAGTTTTCTGCTGCGTTCCAGTTTGGGGTCTATTGTTTAATAAAATTGGAATTTTGTGCTTCTGTGTAGGTATGCATGCACCTACATTGCCTTGTGCTAGAACTACTTTGTCAAGTACTTTGAGTTAATGCCTTAACATATGCTGAAGTTGTTAGATTTTATTAAAAAGTTATTCCGGGCTTATAAAACTTCACTTATGAATCGTACATAGGTGATTTAACTGAAAAGTCTTGGATCCATCCCTTCTGGTTCTCGAATTCTATTGCCTTTCTCTTTTCAATTCTGAGACGTTGTCAGAGGTATCTTCAAATTGCACAATTGTTTTTCTGTTATTACAGAAGAGAAAGGATGCACATCACAAGAGGGAGGAACTACTCCAACTTTTCCTATTCAGAAACAAAGAAAAAAACTTATTCAAGCTGTGAGGGACAATTCATTCCTTATTGTTACTGGAAATACAGGAAGTGGTAAAACAACTCAACTCCCAAAATATCTATATGAAGCAGGTAATTTAATTCTAGGCTAATACTGGAAGTTTAAAAAAAAATTGCCTCTTTCAGGCAAATAGGACTTCTGTATTGCATAAATGCCCATTACTTGTTTTACAGTCCCACTTCTCTCTGGCACAATCTCCCTGTATCTCCTCTTTTATAGTCTTATTTCAGATTCAGTAATTAGTTGGGATGACAAATTTTTCCATTTTTAATTACCATAATAATCATAGTAGAATGACAAGTAGATGTTAATTTTCTCCTGTAGAAGAATATTGTCTTGCAATAGGCTATTAACTAATGGGGATTGAACTGTTTTTGAGGGCAAAGGAATTTATTGATATCTGTTGCTGACATTAATGTTTCTTGGTCCTTTTTTCAGAGCATAATCAGGTAAATAGCTGTCCCCTGACTCAGACAACACCAAATCAACTAACAAATTACCCATAAAATGTCTCTCTGTTCTGTATGAAAAAACTTTTTATATAAGATTGGTAAAGAGCAAAATTATATAGAATATGATTCACATAAAAATTAAAATTCTTTTTCTTTTTTGACAGAACTGGGGATTGAAACCAGGGGTTTTCTACCACCAAACTATACTCCCCAACCTACACGTTGCCTATTTCTTTTTTTTTTTTTTTTTTTTTTTAAGAAAATGATTGGAATTTTTTATTTTCTCTTTGAGCAACTTTTCACTTTTCCAACAGTTATTTTGCTGATATACTGAAATAATACTAAAATACTAAATGGTCCACATAGGTGACTGCACTGATCTTATTTGAAGTGAAGTTCAAGGTGTTATGTGTTATTTATAGAGAGCTCATGCTGGAGAGCTGTTTTCAGATAGGATGAATTTGGTGTTGCTGGGCACAGCCTTTTTATTTTATTTTATTTTTGGGGGAGTACCAGGATTGAACTCAGGGGCACTTGACCACTGAGCCACATCCCCAGCCCTATTTTGTATTTTACTTAGACACAGGGTCTCACTGATTTGCTTAGTGCCTTGCTGTTGCTTAGACTATCTTCGAACTCACAGTCTTCCTACCTCAGCCTCCTAAGCTGCTGGGATTACAGGAATGCAGCATCATGCCCAGCAGCCTTTTTATGTTTTGAGACAGGGTCTTGCTAAGTTGCTGAAGGTCACTTTCTGAGACTGACCTCAAACTTGTATCCTCCTTACTCAGCCTCCATGAGTTGCTGGGATTACAGGTGTCCCCACCACACCTAGCAAAAAATAAAAATTTAGGTTAACTATTCTAATGCAGCAAATCTAGCATTCCATCTCTTAAGACACACCACTATTTTATATATTATTGAGAAGGAAAAAAAAAAAACCATCAATTTTAAGATGTATCTCCATTTCCAGAGATTTTAAATGTTAGAAAAAGCCTAGAAGAATCTTTAAATCCAGTAATAGATTTAAATCCAGTTTCACTTCTGTGGAAAAGGTAGATTTATTTTAGGAAGTATTTGGAATTTTGCAGATTTTTAGGTTTTAAAATTCTTGGCTTTTTAGCGTAAGTCTTTAGATAGGAAACAAGAAAACAAAAATCCCTCAAACCTAATTAAAAATATATATATAGTTAGACTAGTTATGAATATGAATTCTTATTTTTAATTAATACTTAAATTTACATAGTAGGCGTGTTATTCATGTAATTCTCTTTTGAGTATATTAAAGTGGTTTGTATTTATTGGCTTAGCTCTGGTAGGTAGAAGTAATTACTAACATTGTGTTTTTCACCTCTGATTTTGATAGGGTTTTCACAGCATGGTATGATTGGTGTGACTCAGCCACGAAAAGTAGCTGCCATATCAGTTGCTCAGAGGGTTGCTGAAGAAATGAAATGCACTTTGGGATCCAAAGTAGGATACCAAGTTCGTTTTGATGATTGCAGCTCTAAGGTATAAAAGTTTTGTTGCTATTTGTTTAAGTACTGTAAATTTATAGAAAGAGTATAAAACATTCTGAAAGATTTTTAACCTCAAAATTCCATATATATTTTTAAAGAAACCAAGCCTCAGATTAGAATTAATTTTTGATTGTCCCTTGTTAATGTTTTACCTCTGCAGTGTGATATTTATCCCATTTTCTCCCTCCTTAATTAGTTTTTAAGTGACAGGTTTATTTTTCTTAGGATTCTCCTCTCTCTCCTTTTTGGTCCTAAGGTTCCTTGACATGTTGGTTATATATATATATATATATTTTTTTTTTTTTTTTTTTAAATTTTATTGTAGTAAAGTGTGTATGACAAAGTTTATTATTTTAACCATTTTCAGTTGTACAATTCAGTGGCATTAAGTACTTCACAATCTATTGTATAACCATCACCACTATTTTCAGAACTTTTTTTCTCATCCCAAACAAGAACTCTGTTTCTATTAAAGGATAAACTTCCCATTCCCATCCCACCCAGCACCTAGTCTGCTCTCTGAATGTCTCACCTAGATACCTCATATAAGTAGAATCACACAATATTTTGAACTTTGTGTCTTGCTTATTTCACTTATCATGTTTTCGAAGTTCATTCAGTGTTGTGTGTTTGTATTTTTGAACTCAGTGGAAACTGACAAGTTAATTAACAAGGTCAGCAAGTTTTATTTTTTTATTTATTTTTGTGATGTTGGTGATTGAACTCAGGATCTCAAGCATGCTAGATTAGGCAAGTGCTGTATTTCTAAGTGATAACCCTAGCTCTGTCAGCTAGTATTTATTAAGCATCTTCTGTTTGTTAGCCACCAAGTTCAAAATTGTTTTCTTCTTAATAAACAGGTACAATTTACATTCCTTCAGAATTTCTCAGTCCTGTATCAGATGCAAAACAATTCCTGATTTACATACGGTTTCTAGTAGAAATGGCTATCAAATGGCTTTCCTAAATACTGTTTTTGCCTTCCTAGTGGTCACACCTAGGGATTTTTCCTCCTTTTCCCTTGTCCTTGTTTTCTGTATGTTGGTGCTGTTATCACTAGCTTTTGGACTGTATTCTTACCTGTTTTAATGTTAGTCAAGTGACACTATTTTTTTTTTTTTTTTAATAGAATGGGCAAGGGAGAAGAGAGTGAGTGGAAAGTATACATTTACCATTTTCTCTGCTTTCCCTGCTAAATCCTCTAAAGTAGTGGTTAAGGGAGCAGATGAATCCAGTTTCCTTGTTATTTCCCGGTATCTTACTTACCTGAAGCCAGGGCATTGTTTTGTCACTTTCCATTGACTTCTTTGTATCTCCTTAATGGTTACTTATGTTGCTTTATCCCAGAATACCCACCCTAATTCCTTATCTTTATAGGTCACATAGTTTAATAATTTACTGTCCTTGCTAGACTATTTTATGTACATTTTTATTTAATCAGATTGGTTCAATCATTTAATGTCTGGGCAATTTGGGTAAAAATGCAGTTGAAGAAGTAGTGTAATGCTATAAGTTGATATACTTTGGTGTTTGAACATTAGGAAACAGCAATCAAATACATGACTGATGGATGTTTACTGAAACATATTCTGGGAGATCCAAATCTTACCAAATTTAGTGTCATTATTTTGGATGAAGCCCATGAGAGAACTCTAACTACAGTGAGTATTGTAATATATTTTCAGGTTTTTTTGTTTGTTTGTTTTTTTAATTAGCAAGAAGTTTGTTTGAGGTTGCTCTTTACTAAATAGAGAATTGTCTTCTCTTACATTTTAGTCTACTAAAATAGGAGTTTCTTGGTTAGGATAGTAATCTATTTAAAATAGGCTGGCTGGCAGATACACTTGTGACTTACTAGACTTTATTTTTCTTTTCAGGATATCTTATTTGGTTTATTGAAGAAGCTATTTCAGGAGAAGTCTCCTAATAGGAAGGAGCATTTAAAGGTGGTGGTAATGTCAGCAACGATGGAATTAGCCAAGCTCTCTGCATTCTTTGGAAATTGTCCAATATTTGATATACCTGGAAGGCTTTATCCAGTCAGAGAGAAATTCTGCAATTTGATTGGTCCACGAGATAGAGAAAATACTGCGTATATTCAAGCGGTATTACTTGGTGTCATTTTTATGTCTGTGATTCTAGTTCATTGTGTAGTAACATAATTCATTTGTTCTATATTATTTTGATAATAAGCCCTCATGGGTCCTAGGACTTTTGAGAACCAAATTTAATTTTTTGGTGGAGCAAGGGGAGGTAGGGGTAGGGGAATGACTGACTGTATTTCCATTAGCATATTACGGTTGTATTTTTTCCTTCAGATTGTGAAAGTGACCATGGATATCCATTTGAATGAAATGGCTGGAGACATCTTGGTTTTTCTGACTGGTAAGCATTCCATACCAGGTTTAAAAATGTCTATTATTTTTGGAGTTTTGTTGTTGTCTCTCTGTATTGCCCAGACTGGCCTTGAACTCCTGGGCTCAGCCCCCTGAGTAGCAGGACTACAGGCATATGCCCCATGTGCCTGACTAAAGTCTGCTATTTATAGGCAAGGAATATGACACTAAAGTAGAGTGTTACCTCTATTGGGATATCTGGGCTCTTACTGGTTACCTTTTTATGAGTATCTGAATAGTTTTAGATTAAAGATACATATAATGTCAGGTTCATTAGTAAATACATGTAAAACACATTGATCCTTTAGTTAGAAATTAAGTGGTAAAGTATTATTTTTTGGTCTATTTTACATATAGCTATAAACTGACTGAATAGTCCTGGGTCTAAATGATTTATTCACTTATTTCAAAAGCTGTCTCATTACTCCTTTTTTCTTTATGGATGGGATGACAGTACATAAGGTGTAGAATCTGAGTATTATAGATTAACCTGTGGCATTTTTTTGGAGGTCAAAAATAGAACAGTTAAGCCAGTTGTGGTGGTGCATGCCTGTAATCCCAGCAGCTCAGGAGGCTGAGGCAGGAGGATCACCACTTCAGAGCCAACCTCAGTAATTTAGCGAGGCGCTAAGCAACTCCGTGAGACCCTTTCTCTAAGACAATATTAAAAAGGTCTGGAGATGTGTCTCAGTGGATAAGCGCCCCTGAGTTCAATCCCCTGTACCAAAAAAAAAAAAAAAAAAAAGATAAATCTCAAGACTACTGTAACTTTTTTTTCTTTTCTTTTTTTTTTTGGGTGCTGGGGATCGAACCCAGGGCCTTATGCTTACAAGGCAAGTACTCTACCGACTGAGCTGTCTCCCCAGCCCCTACTGTAACTTTTAAGGGGCACCGTCCTACTAGCAGAGATGAATCGTTTCACTGCTCATCTCCTACACTGCCTTTTACTAATGTAAGAAGTGAGACATAACAGTCTCTTTACCTTTTGGAGGTTATTTAAGTATTTTGAAATATGCCTGAATTCAGTATCTCTGCAACTAATTTCCCCTGTGTGTAACAATTTAGTGAGTCTTCCTCAAATTCTGTGAGACTGTATCTCCTTTATATCAAAGAGAGATGAAAAAATATCTTCGTAGGTGAAAGTGATTTTAATCTAGACATTTTTATCCTTAAATTAATTTTGCTGTTCAATTGTTGAAGTTATTCTTCCCTCCTATTTCAGGCCAATTTGAAATTGAAAAAAGTTGTGAGTTACTTTTTCAAATGGCGGAATCTGTTGATTATGATTATGACGTTCAAGATACTACTCTAGATGGCTTGTTGATATTGCCTTGTTATGGATCTATGACAACAGGTAATTCCTCATTGGGATAGAAAATATGACTGGTATTTTAAACATTTTTTATTGAATTATACATAGAGAAAAGTATTCAGATTTTTGTTTGTACGTGTGTGTGTGCGCGTGTGTGTGTACCTATATATACATATATATATATATATATATATATATTTTTTTTTTTTTTTTTTAGTCCATCTGTAGATGGACATGGACCGTTATTTTATTTATTTTTATGTGGTGCTAAGAATCAAACCCGGTTCCTCACACGTGCTAGGCAAGTGCTCTACCACTGAGCTACAACCCCAGCCCCCAAGTACTCAAATCTTAAATGTTTAGGTCAATAAATTTCACAAACTAATCTCACCTTTTTAACTTAACACCCAGAGCATGTAACAGAACATTAATAGAACCATTGTCTCTTGAATGAAGTGATTTTTGCTTTAAGTTTTTTCACATTAACTTTTTTTTCTTTTTGTTACTGGGGATTGAAGCCAGGGGCACTTTACCACTGAGCCCAACCCTTTTTGTTTTTTATTTTGAGAGAGGCCTCACTAAGTTGCTGAAGCTGGCTTTGAACTTGGAATCCTCCTGCCTCATCCTCCTTAGGCCCTGGGATTATAGCCATGTGCCCCACATCCAGTTTACATTAATTTTTTCAAGAGTCTTGGATATTTCCCTTAGTTTTTTAAGAATAGTTATGTCCTTTCACAGCAGAACAAAAATATTGGTGGGGATTCTTTGAGTTGAGTACTGTAATTTCTTGATAGTACCATAAGTCAAACTTAATTTGCCACTACTCCAGAATTTCTAAAAATCATTTATATCCAAATTTATCTAAGGCTAAACACGATGAATTGTTTTCCTTTTAAGTAGCTATGTATTAATTTGCTCTTCAAGAATGATCCTCTTCTTTGATGAATTCAAAGATCAAATGTAAACTTTCGTTTTGATTGTTGGTCATAATGAATATAGTTGAGTGGGAATTAGAATTTGTTTTGTAAAAGTTTTATTGTGGAATTTGAATTGTAAAACTAAAGGGAATTTAATCTTAGCCTGATGGAGTTTGATTGGGATTAGTATTTAAATGTTTTTAATATTTTATCCATATTGTTGTTTTTGTTCAATAGGTGATTTTTTTGTTGTTGTTGAGTAGATGACTCTTTATGTTAAAGTTTCGCAAAATATGTGTCAAGTTAAGAACCATAGATCCAGTATAGTTTTGAAAATCTCTTTTGTGATATCAGATTCTTCCTATTAACATTGAAGTGCAGATCTCTATTTTAGATCTTTACATGTTCAAGGAAATTATTAGGGTTTTTACTAGATATTTAAGGTTCTTAGGTTTTCTGTAGATTGATCCACTGACTTTGTCATTATTGAGTGTGTAATTAATTCAAAGATCACAATGGTTGCTTTGTTATTAACTATGAATTAAATATACATATTTTTCTTCTATGTAAATAATTTCATTCTTCTTATGCCACATTGAAAAATACTATGTATCTGCCATTGCCTCTTTTCTTAATTGCCTGACATCTGATTTTTATACTGGTAAAGGTTGCTGAATGGCCTCCTATTTCTCAAATCTAGTGGCTTTTTTTGTTTGTTTGTTTTGGATTTTGATTTTGTGATATGAGTGATAGTATCCTTCTTGAAATGTTGTCCCCCAGATAATATTTAGTTATCTGGTTCTCCTGACTATTCTTTATCTGAGACTGGCTAGCTCCCTTCCAAGCCCCCACTTTGTTCTTCCCCAAAATGTAACTGTTCTTTAAAGTTTCATCTTTATCTCACTGTTTTCTTACCAACCTCTGTTTTGGAGAGGTTGATTTGTTGGACTCACCTGTCACTTCTGTGGATGACACCTGAGAACTGTTTCCAGTCTCATTCTTGCACTCTAAACCTCCTGAGTCTCTTAAGTGAGCTTGCTGGTCTGTGAATCATATCATCCCAGATCACGCAACCCCAAGCAAGTGGCATCTCCTATAGGTGTTCTTTTACCTTTGCTTTTTTTTTTTTCTTTTTTTCACTTGTTGCTAGAGTTGGGATACTCAGTTTGCTTTTCTAAGTTGTTTATGTGACCTATTGACATTCCCTGGTTTAATTTACCATCCTACCTGCAGTGGTAAGCATAATCTTTTAAAAGCACAGCTCTGATTTTGTCAGTCCTCTGTTGGGTATTTGCAGCCATTTCCTACTGCCAGCTTAATAACCTGGTATTCATTATTCTTCCAGCATGACTACAACCTTCTTTCAGTCTTATTTCCCAGTGTATGTAATTTTCTGTGTTGGTGTGCATGTATAAATGGTAAAGATATGTGACGGGGTATGAGTGGAGCTATTATGGAAATGTTCTGTTTATTTTAGTTTCCCTTCTGATTCCAAGCACACTACCCAGGGTGAGCTACTCGTGATCCATTATGAGCATAATAATAATTATTATAGTAGTTTATAATGGTACAAAGAGGCATTCATATGGCCCTGATGAGGTACTGAGTAATGGGTAAAGTGGAGTTGGATAAAATAGGGAAGGAGTGGTAAGTACTTGGGATCTTAGGCTTTTTCAGTCTGGTTATTGAAACATAGTACTTATTTTCTTTATTGATGCTACTTTGGGTATTGGAAAGAGATACTTTCACAACATTTTTTCCTTCATTTCTTATGCTTTTGGGATAGAATACTTGCACTTGAAGAGAAGAAGGATTTCTTGCCTGGGACCTATAGTAAAGGGGATTGACCCATAGTTGGGTTTAGTGAATAGGTAAAAATTATAAGGTGGATACTTTATATTTACTTTTACCCCCTAGGCTAGCCTTGAGAGTAGCTGCCTGTTTTAAAGAGACATCTTAAAATATTTCCCTACATTATATCCAAAATTTTCATCTGTCATATGTGGAGAGGTGCTGTGGAAGCATTTCTGCCAAGATTATATGAACCAGCTTCCTGGTCTGGACTACCCCAGTCCGGCCCTTTATGATGTTGTTCTCTCATTGTAGGAGATATTTTTAATTTCTTTTTCCTCCTCACCTTTTTTGTGATTCTGTGTTTGCTATTTCCTTAACCAGAACTCCTCCTGTGCATTTTTTTCTCCCCTCTTACTGACTGAAATCCTGCTATTTTGTTTTAGTAGTGCAACCAACTCCATAAAAACCTTTCCTACTTTTCCTTCCTCATAACTTTGATGATCTCTTCCTCATTTGAACCTCTGTGTGCTTTGCTGCACCTTTCTGACACTTAACACAGTCTACTTTGTGTTGGAGTCGTCATGTCCCCTCTATAAAACTGTGAACTTCTTGAGGGCAAGCACACTGGAGCATATGTTGAAAATGTCCTGCTTAAACATTGGTTAAACAAAGTTCCAGTCTTTTTGTTTTCTGCCAACATCTCTAAATGTCTTACTTCAAACAGTAGTGTCTGGAACCTTATTCTTGTTTCACTTACATCTTTTCCCTCTTCTAACTTCCTTGTTTTTGTTCAAGTTATTGGAGTTTTTTAATCTTGTCATGCATGTAGGGAAAGCCGAGCTGTATAAAATGTATGAACTGAAATGTGTAAAAAACTGAAGTTGTTTTGTAAATGACAAATATTTGCATGTAACTAGGTGATTTTAGCACTAAAAGTAATTGTTTAGTTTTGTACTTAGCTTTTCCTGAAGAGTTGGGCGTGGGGTGTCTCAGATTTCTTTAAAAGTTGTGAAAATCACACTAAACCACTAGAAAAATGCACATATACCCACATATATGTTTTTGCATAATCCCACTTCTTTATTTTACAGGTAGAGACTAAGTTATGATCCTGAGATCACATGGTAAATCTGCATTTGATAAATGGTTGTTTATTCAGTAGAGGCTGATACGACAGTGCCTGTATTTCCAGATTATGTGAAGAAAAGGAAAGGAGAAATATATGGGAGAATAAGGCTAGGAAACTTTTCTTTTGTCTTATAAAGAAATATATAATTCATAATTATTTTTATGAAATACACAAAGTAAGGAAATTGACTAAATCACCCAGATCCCACCAACATAATTGATTATCACTACAACATTTTCTAGTACATTGCCCTGAGCCTTTTTGTTACATATTTAAATATTCTTATTGTTTAGTTTTATATTTTTAATAAACACATGGGATTATGTTTTTTTTAAATATTTTTTTTAGTTTTAGATTGACACTATACATTTATTTAATTTATTTTTTTATGTGGTGCTGAGGATCAAACCAAGTACATAACACATGCTAGGCAAGTGCTCTATTGCTGAGCCACATCCCTGGCCACAAGATTATGTTTTATATGGTGTTTTATCTTTGCAGAAATTAAAAATGTAGGAGAGTGCCAAATATCCATTTCCCACTCTGCAGAATTAACACATTGTTAGTATCTCAGCATATTTACTCCAATTTTCTTCAAGAAAAATTAGTTGAGGAAAAAGTGGTACAGTTTCATTATAAATAATTCAAGGAGTATACAAAATCACAAAGGTAAAAGTAAAGAAATTGCCTCAAATTATTCTGTCCAGAAATAACTAACATAGGAAAAATATTGTTCAGACAGCTGTGTGTACTTGTGTGTGTGTATGTGTGCGCTCATATATATGTGGATTAAATAGGCAGATAAATTGATAGAAATATCTTTCAAAAGTGAGATTATAGTACTAGTAGCTTTTTTAAAAAGTGTTTACTTTTGCCCGAATTTACTTATGGTAGACTTCAAGTAAATCTTTACCACATGAAAATATTTTATAAAGATTGTTTTGATTAAAAATATTAAGACGTTGGAGTAACTTTCTTCTTTATAGATTATATTTGATTGGAGATCTTACCTGTTGACTTCCTAATTTGAAAGATGAGGTCATAATCACTTTGACTCTTCTGTATCTTCCCCTTCTGACTTTTGTTAGTCAATTTTATATTTTTTGGATGTATTTAGTGTTCACCATCAGTCCTTTTACCATTCCTCAGTTATTTTTTTTGTTAATTTTAGATTGGCTAGGTTTTGTTAACTTTTTTTTTTAACAGAAGGGCTCTTGTACTTTTTGTTAGTTTTAATTTCTTTTATGTTTGAAAGTGTTTGGCTTTTGCCTTTATACTTAAAATTACATCTTGGCTGGGCTTTATGTTCTTGGGTCACACTTTCTTTTCCTTAGAACTTGATAGACGTTGTCCAGTTGTCTTCTGGCATTGAATGTTGCTGCGGAGAAGTCTGAGGCCAGCCTGATTTTTTTTCCCCTCCTTGTAAGTGATTTTTTTTTCTGATTGCCTAAACATTTCTATTTTTATCCTCAAAGTTTTAATTAGGATTTTTTTTGGTGTGTTTTATATTAAAATATTCTAGAATTTGCTATGGTTATTTTAAAAAATTATTGAGCTATAATTTACATGCAGTAAAGTGATTGCTTTAAGTGTACAGTTCATTGGTTTTTGGCAATGTATATATACTTGTGTAAGTATCAACCACCTCAAGCATGATGAAGAACAATTCCACTTGGCTTTTTTGATCTGCAGATTCAATTCTTTGTTTCAAGGAAATTCTTCTATGTTTTATCTTTGAATGTAGTTTATATCTCCATTTGTTTATTTTCCTATTTCAGGGACACCAATTATTCTTATATTGGATTATCTCTGTTTCCTATTTTTCAGTTTCCTTCTTTTTCAGGTGTCTTATTTCAAGCCTTTCTCTGTGTTATAAGCTTGATTTTCAGATGATGGTAGAATCCTCAAGGCATTTTTGACTCATCCACATGACTTTTTGGGGTGGGGCAGAGTTAGAGCCAAGCAGCGTTGTATTTCTGTGTTCTGCACCAGAACTATCTTTTTTCCCTTATGATTTTTGTTTACTGCATTATATTCCATTTATTCACATATACACATACATACAACTGCATAAATACGTTTCTTCTTTGGTCTCTTTTTTGAGGGTATCTGGGACAAGAAATTCAATAAAGACAGTTCATTTGCCCTTATACATCTTTCTTAGGAGCTTTACTTAAGTGTGTTGAATGGTCTTTCCTTAATTCCTTCACTCCTTGGTAGACTTTGAAATGTCTTTCTGCCTCTGCCAGTTTTTTTCCCCTCTTTACTAATAACATCCTGGTGTGTTATTAGGTGGGGTAAAACATATCAGAATCTTTCATAGGAAATGGAATTAATCAGAGAATTGTTGTATCTTAATGAAAATAATCAGTTTCCCTTTTCCTTCCTGAGAACTCATTTTAGAAATATAAGTTAACACTTTTCTAATCCTTCATAAACAAAGAAAAACTGGCATGTGTTTGTAACTGGAATATGGTAGTAAAGTGTACAGGTGAAATGTGAAGTGTGAAACAATGTTAAGTCTTATCAAAGCAGCATTTTCAGAATTTTAATTGATTATTTTGAATAAAATGATAAATGAATCAGGAATTTTGCTTGAACTGAAGGCTATAACAAATCTAGGACTGGTAGCACATGCCCATAACCTCAGCCACTCAAGAGACTGAGGCAGGAGGATCACAAGTTTGAAGCCAGCTTCAGCAACTTGATGAGGCCCTAAGTAACTTAGTGAGACCCTGTCACCCTAAAAAAGGTAGTGGGGGGCAGGCAAGGGAAAAAGGAGGTGAGCAGGTATTTTCATTGGTCCTGTCCCTGGATTTAATCCTCAGTTTAAAAAAAAAAGTTGGTTGAAAATCTTGATTATGAATAAATGTGTTTAGAGAGGACATTTATAATTTATGTGAAATTTTAGTGCAAGGTGGAATTTTAAAAATAGAAGGATCTTAGTATTTTATTTATGTAATGTATTTTCAATTTGTCAATTCGTTTAACATCTATTTATTCAATACTTAAAATAAAACCAGGTCTTGATCGAGGTACTGAGTCTATACCTTAAGTAAAAGCAAGTCCTCTTTCATGTGGCTCCAGTGTTATAAATAGATAATGAACGTATAAACATGTATTTTGCATTATAAAATATTATGTTATTCATCTGAACCATATTAGAAGAAATAAGCTACCTATATAAGAAATATATAATCATAACACTTAGGCTTTTTACCAGATTCTCCAAATCTGAAATAGGTTTTGGGTGGTTTAGTTTTGGATTTACATAAACCTGTTTTTTTTTTTTGGAGACAGGATCTCATTGTGTTGCCCAGACTGACCTTGAATTCGAGAACCTGCCTCAGCCTCTGAGCATGCGCCACCATGCCCCTCCACATATCTTTTAGAAAGTTACCTTTCTAGCACTTATTTATTTGAGAAATTAATTTTGGAATGATAAGCAGGAGTAGAAATGTGACTTTGTTTTAAATTTGCCTATGTATACAAATCTTAGGCCAGCCACTTGACCTCTGTGGGCTTTAATTTTCTCATCTATAAAATGAGGTGGTTAGCCTACTTTCATGCTTTCATTTATTTTACTTTGCTTTTTTGTGGCACTGGGAATTAAACCTAGGGCCTCACACATGCTAGGCAAATGCTTTACCACTGAGCTACATCCCCGGCCCAAGTTTCATTATTTTAAAACCACACTCCTTTGTTCTGTTCCTTTTCTCCCTTATAATAGCTCATCTTTGGTCTGTTTTCTATACTGTGAATACATGATCTTAGTAAGATTTTATTAGGAAACAGTGTTTTTACTTCATCTTTTTGAGATTTTTTTTGACTGCTAATCTCCTGGAAATCAAAATGTTATGCATTTAAAAAGCATTCTTTACAAAATATTTGCATATACTACTATACTAATATGTATAATGGTAAATACAAATAAATTAAAGGTTTAAAAGTATCCTGTGAACAATGTAAATACAAATGCTAAGAATTTCTTTTCATATCCCAATAGTTTTGCTTGTGTTCTCCTTGGAATGATAACTCCTGATGTTTGGATATCAGTGATGTAAATGATCCACCTGACTCTTGCTTTGAAGTTTCTTGATCTTTTCCTTCATGCCTACTCGGCTACCCATTTAAATACTTGCATCCTAGAATTTGTCATTATCATCATTTCTGAAATCTCAATTTTTAAACATCTGTTTTCTGATGTTGTCTTCCTGTTTCTGTCAACTCACTAACTTTACTTTTCCTTATTCAACAATTTTCAGAATACATTCAGACTTATCCTTTACCAACTTTCACTTATCTCCTTTCCCCCTACTGTAATTTCTTTGCCAACAGTCCTGTTTTGTCCTGTTTTCTTCCTAACAAGGCATGGGACAGGTCTGACCAAACCCATCTTTTTACATTTATTTCACAGTCAGTGTACTTAAGGCCTGGGAAAAGACAGGAGCCTATAAATACTCTGTTGTAAACTTTGATGACTAACTCTTTTTTCTTTCTAGGCTAACTTTTTTTCCTCTGTGAACATTAGTTACTTTCCAATGGTTTAAAAATTTGTTTTTCTTCTTTGTAGTATACTAATCTAATAAGATTTAACATCTTTTGGACCTTATTCCAAACTCTCCAGGAAATTAGATTGGCCCACATTGGGGAAAATGTTTATTCCTGGTGCTGGAGGAGCAGGGGGCATACTAAAAGCATTGCTGCCGGGGCTTTCTCTTTAGTGGAAATGAATGTGACATTACTTCTTTTGAGATGTAGTCATTAGTTAGGCGGACACCCTCTAAAGTAAAAACCACTTATCCAATCAGTCTTTAAGGCAGAGAGGTCCTTAGTCTGCCAGTCCATGGATGGGCTGGGAGTATCGGAACACTCTAAAATTGTTTGAAAAAAAATTTTGTGTGTGTGTACAGATGTGCTTTTTAATGGAGAAAAAAAAATCTACAGTTCTATACATGTCCTCAACCAGATAAAGGACTCTGTTGTATGTTTTTTTTTTTTTTTTTTTTTTTTTTTGGTAATTGTGGTCTATGATTCCCTGGATTTAGAAATCCAGTGAAAGGTGAAGGAAAAATCATTTTTTGCTGTTGTATTTTTTATTTAAGATATTATACAGGTGAAGAAAACAATTTTTAATGAAAAGAAGTTTGTTCTTTAAAACTTGAGTTTGACAAATACATGGTGTAAATTAATATTTTCTATTTACATCTATTTTAGATCAACAGAGAAGAATATTTTTGCCACCTCCACCTGGAATTAGAAAATGTGTTATCTCCACCAATATTTCTGCAACATCGTTAACAATAGATGGGATCAGGTACAGCTTTTTAAAGTTCTCTTAAAGGAAGCCATAAATAATCACAACATTACTGAGTTTTCTCTACTAATTCCCTTCTTGCTTACTTTTTAATGCTCTTCACTTGTATTCACCTTTTGGTTTTGTGATTATTGATTATTTGAACAGGAAATGGAGTAGGTGTATACTATATCTCTTTCTAGCAACTTGGCAACTTGAAGCTTTCTCTGCCCCAATTTAAGGTTATCTGGGATTCATGGGTTCTGGCTGATCCTATTTTTCTGCACTGTCATTACTAGCATGTATCTTAGATGAAGTGATATTCCCTTCTACCTTTCATTTTAACTTAGTAGAGTAACTTTGTTCGTCAAATATTTTCTGGAGGTATTGTCTCTCACCTGTTACTTTCTTATGAAATTGAACCATGATGCAGGTTCCTTGTTTTTGGATGTACTCAATAGTGCCATCTAATTTTTTAGTACGGTTAGCAGAGAAACACTTGGAAATTTTAAGTCTGGACTGATAGCTGACTATTGACTATTTTCGGTATTTATATTTTACCCAGTGTATTTTATGTTCTTAGCTGAGTCCAACTGCCACAGAAGGTTGGCCTAGAATCCCAAGAATCCTATATATTTCTTCTAAGTAAAATGATCACCCAGATCTGAGATGAAGTCTAATTTCCTCTGCTTTTCTGCTTCACTTAAAAAAAAAAATGTTTCATTAAGAAGTTAGGGGAACAGCTCTCTAGAGTAAATTGACCTCTAATTTTCTGTTTCCAGTGCAGGCAAAAACCATTAAATGGCAAGTTTTAGAATGAATGTTGCCTTAGTGAATGATATTTGCTACCATTCTTAGTTCATTACCTGAATTGTTCACCTTTTTTTTTTTTTTGGCGGTGCTGGGGATCGAACCCAGGGCCTTGTGCTTGCAAGGCGAGCACTCTACCAACTGAGCTATCTCCCCAGCCCTGTTCTCCATTTAATTGGCTTAAAAATTTACTTGGAATTTTGAACTGCTAGAATGGCCTACAGCTGACTTTGAAGTTTATGTAATTTTATTGAGGCAAATTAATTTAAAGATGAACAGTTAAGTGGTATTCAGTACATTTACAGTATTACGTAACCACTATCTCTGTCTAGTTCCAAAACATTTTATTACCCCCAAATAAAATTCCATATGCATTGAACAGGCATTTCATATTCCTCTTACCACCTCAGCTGCTAGCAGCCACCAGTCTACTTTATGTTTCTATTACCCATTCTGGATTTTTCACATAAATGGAATTACACCTTTTGTGTCTGGTTTCTTTTACTTGGCATAGTGTTTTGGAGGTTCATCCATGTTGTAGCATGTATCACTATTTCATTTCTTTTTATGACCAAATAATGTTTAATTGTGTGTATACCCCAATTTCTTCATTGATTCATCTTTTAGTCATTAGGTGGTTTTTACCTTTTGACCATGGTTAATAGTGTTGCTATTGAATATTCATCTATAAATATTTCAGTAATTTCGGGTATATTTTTAGGAATCAAATTGCTGGGTCATATGGTAATTCTGTTTCACTTTTTGAAGAACTGCCAAACTTTTTCACATTGGCTAAATCATTTACATTCCAACCAGCAATGTATGGGAGTTCCAATTTCTTGACTTAAGTTTTATACTTAACATTAAAAGTAGCATGTGGTAGTAAATCTGGTAGAAAAGAAGAAAACAGAGTGGTTAAAAATTGACACGTCTTCCTGACTTTCTAGAACTGACTTGCTTTCATTCTCCTTAGGTATGTGGTAGACGGTGGCTTTGTGAAGCAGTTAAATCACAACCCCAGATTAGGGTTGGATATCCTAGAGGTGGTTCCAATTTCAAAGTAAGTGTCTTTATCCTTTCCTTTTTATTTACATAACAGTTGATCATATGCTTTCTAGTTCTTTGGGGATTAGGAAGTAAATTACTTGGGAAACCGACAAAAGATTTTGTGGACTTTTTTATTTTCATTTGTAGGAGCGAGGCATTACAGCGAAGTGGCCGAGCTGGCAGGACTTCCTCAGGAAAATGCTTTCGGATCTACAGTAAAGATTTTTGGAACCAGTGTATGCCTGACCATGTGATCCCTGAGATTAAGAGAACTAGTTTGACATCTGTAGTTCTGACCTTAAAGTGCCTTGCCATACATGATGTCATAAGGTATGTAGGCATCTTGCAAAAAAGAAAAATTTTGTTAGGGTGAAGCCAGGTTATTCCACAGTTATTGTATTTCAATATTTGACATCTCTGGGAATTGAAGGTCAGCTATTTGCAAGGTTGGTTTTCACATTGGTTGTTTTTCAACTAAATCCAAAAGTATTAATTCATCTAATATTAAATTCACTATTTTAACCATTTTAAAGTGTACAGTTTAACTTGGTTTTAGTAGATTCACAATATTATGAAACCATTGCCACTAATTGCGAATGTTCTTATCACTTTAAAAACTACTGACATTTAAGATTATAGGAACTCTGAAGTAAATGGTATTGTACTACTACATGGCTTCAAAATTTCTGAAATTTTAATATTTCTAATTTATGCTATAGTAGATGCTAGTATTGCTTTATTGGAATCTGATTGATGCTCATGTTTTAACCTTAATAGGGGTTTTTGTGCTGATGCTTATTTAGTTCATTTAGTGACTACTGTTTATTTGTAATGAAAGGCATGTAATGACTCTACTACTAGTCAGAAAGGTTTTTTTTTTTTTCGTTGTTGTTGTTCTTTTGTTTGTTTCTTGGTACTGAGGACTGAACCCAGTGGCACTTTACCACTGAGCTATATCCCCAGCCCTTTTTAATTTTTATTTTGAGAGAGGTTCTCACTTAGTTGCTGGGGCTGGTCTTGAACTTGTGCTCCTACCCCAGCTTCCTGAGTCACTGGGATTGCAAGTGTGCACCACTGCACTGGCCAGAAAATGTTTTTTGTAGCTTCTTCATTGTACTATATACCATGAAAAGACAAAGTAATAATACTCTAGTATAGTTTTTTGTTTACACTAAACTTATGTTGGGGAAACAAGATTCAGACACATGAAGTAAAGGATAGAACAACTGTCAAATTAGTCAAATGTTAATCTGTGTGATCTATTCGAATAGGACAGAATATTGTAGGGGCCTGATACTTCATATGATAGAGGAAGTAATGAAGGGAAAATTCTATCTTGTTCTTCATTTTGTTCCCAATTGTCTGGGAATGTAAGTGTCAGGAACCTTGAGAGAAACTGACAATGTGTTCTTTAAATTTATAATAAGGAAAGTGATTACTAGGTGCATCCGGCTGTGTATTGTATACTTTTAGAAGGCCAGTTTAAAAATGTTTTGGATAGGGCTGGAGATATAGCTCAGTTGGTAGAGTGCTTGCCTCGCAAACACAAGGCCCTGGGTTCGATCCCCAGCACCGTAAAAAAAAAAAAAAAAAAAAATGTTTCGGATAGTTGTCGTAAGACCAGAGATTTTCTAAAAAAGAATGTAGCTCCTAGAAAGAGGATTACATATAATTAATGAAATTTAACTAATCAAATAAGAAAGAAGGAAAGAAAGAACACTTTAAGAAATCCAAATGATCCAACCAAAAGCTTTTAGGTGAAACCAGATTTTAAAAATAATATCTTGATATTTTTTCTTAACTTAGGAAGAAGGGCAGATTCTAAAAACAGCTGTCTAGTAAGCTTGATATTGATTTTTAGCATATTCATAAAGGAAAGCAGAACAGCATATAACAATCAGTACTATGTAAGAAAAATAGGAATTAAATAATTAGGATTAATCAATTTAAATTATTTAATATCATCTGTACTGAGTTATTTTTCCACTTGTCTTAAAAACTAGATTCTACTAAGTCCCTGAAATGCTAGAGATGAAAATAAAAGACTTACTTCCTCCCTCTTTTGTTTCTTGTTTCCTTTGTTTTTACTTTTGTGGGGGGTGGTACCAGGGATTGAACTTAGGGACACTTGACCACTGAGCCACATCCCCAGCCTTATTTTGTATTTTATGTAGAGACAGGGTCTCACTGAGTTGCTTAGCACCTGGCCGAGGCTGGCTTTGAACTCGCGATCCTCCTGCCTCAGCCTCCTGAGCTTGCCAGTTGTTTGTCTGGCTGTTTTTACTTTTGTTATTGCTTTTTTAAAGACAAGGTCTTATTTTGTGCAGGCTGGCATTGAATTCCTGCCTTAGTCTTCTGAGAACCTGGGATTAAGGTGTGTACCACTGCACCCAACTTCCACTGCTTTATAAAACTTTAGTTAAAAAAAAAAATGTATGAACTACAGAAGAGAATAGACTTGATATTGGTTGTGAAGAATGAGGCAGGATTGAGATGTAGAAAGGAATGGTGTGTGTTCCAACCAAGGGGTATCAAAGGCAAGTACATTGTGAATGAGAAAAATGTGATTCAGAAAAAAAATTTCCTTTTTTGCTGAATGCTGATCATGATTATAGCACTTTTTATTTTTAAATGCGAGGAAGACTTGAAAAATAGAAGTAAAACCTTTTCATCTAGTCTGTATAAAATCCTACCATATTCAGGGAATGGTCTCCCATTTCATATCTCATTTAAACATACAGGTTTCCCTATTTGGATCCGCCTAATGAGAGACTCATTTTGGAAGCTCTTAAGCAACTTTACCAGTGTGATGCTATTGACAGGTAAAAAAAAAGAAAGAAAGAAAGTTAATAACAGGTGTTCAACCTTTAAATAAGGTTCTAAATACCTTTATCAGTAAAAAAAGTTTCATTTGAATAGATTGCTTTACTTGAAATTAGAATTTGTCCTCAGTCTGTCTTTATTGCAATTCTAATTGAAACACCGTGGTATAAAATAATTTTGTTTAATATTGCTAGTATTTAATAAGTAATTTCTGAGTACCATTTCTGTGCTAAGCATTATACGATGAGTTCATAAAAATGATAAGAGCCAGAATCTTTGTTCTCATGATTGTATACTAGAGGAAGGTTTGATAATTATCTTTCTCTCAGTTCTTTAAGAATATCCTCTCTGTATTTGTAGATATTATACTACTACCTTCTGCCTCGTTGTTTAGGTTTTTTGGATGTATTAAGGCTTTTGACAGTAGAGAATTTATATCTTTTTGTTCTTCTTGTCAATGACCACAGTATTTTATTTCTTTGAATTGAACTTCTGGGGGTAATTTAAGGTAATCTAAATTATGTTTGATTTATCCTGAATGGTGAACATTGCATTTTTATTCTCCCAAGGCAGAAAGACCTAATAACATTTTCTTTCTATTAAGGAGTGGTCATGTGACTAGATTGGGTTTGTCTATGGTGGAATTTCCTCTCCCTCCACATCTGACTTGTGCAGTAATTAAAGCTGCTTCTCTAGATTGTGAAGATCTACTGCTTCCAATAGCAGCAATGCTGTCTGTGGAAAATGTTTTCATTAGACCTGGTAAGAAATTGATCAATAAGTTTTTTTTTTTTTTTTTTTTTTCAACTTAATTAATAGACTTTTCAGTGTAGTTGGAAGTTTACAGAAAAATTGAGCAAAAAGTACAGAAGGATCACATTAATCTTGCAAGCCCTCACAGGCACACATCCCCTATTATTAGCATCTTTTGTTTGAGTAGTACATTTGTTTTAATTGATGAGCCAATATTGATATATTATTAACTAAAGGAATCATTCATTATGTTATATATTCTATAGGTTTTGACAAATGTATAACAACATGTATCTACCATTCGGTATCATACAGAATCATTTTACTGCCTTAAACATGCTCCACTAGTTCATACCTACATCCCTTCCCACAATCCTCTGGCAACCTCTGATCTTTTATTGTCCCCATAATTTTGTCTTTTCCACAGTGCCATATATTTAGAATCATATAGCATGTAACCCTTTCCAGGTTGACTTTTTTCACTTAGTAGTATGCATTCAAGATTCTCCATGTCTTTTTGTATCTTGCTAGTTTTATTTTTCTCTTTTTTTTTTATTTTTTATTTTTGTGGTGCTGGGGATCAAACCCAGGGCCTTGTGCTTGCTAGGCAAGCACTCTACCAACTGAGCTATATCCCCAGCCCGCTAGTTTTATTTTTATCACCAAATATGGAATTCCATTATATGGGGAATGTGTGTATCTATTCACCTATTAAGGAAATGTTTGTTGCTTTTTCATGCTTGGGCTATTATAAATATACAATAAATAATGTTGACTGGTTTTTCTTTCACTTAGGTAGTATGAAAGCTAAACATACTCTAAAAACTACATAGTATTGAAGTTGGAGTCAGGAGTCCAGGATTCTATCCAATTCTACTGCTATTTAATTATCTGAATGTATAGCTTTTCTGGTTTGCATATTTTCATTTGTAAAACCAGAGAGTTAGATTCAGGAGATCCAACTCTCCTGAAAACATTAAAAGAAAACATTTCTTCCTTGTTGGAAAATTTAAATAGATAAAATTAGTCTGGGGTTAGTTTCTCTCTTTTTTAATCTCATATATTGCCCAGGCTAGTCTTAAAATCCAAGCCTTAAGTGGTCCTCCTGCCTCATCCTCTTGAGGTAACTGGGATAGTTTCTCTTTTTTTGGTGATATTTTATTGTAATATAATTCCAAATTTGAACAGAAATATTTCAAGAATGGTAAAGGTATTGTTTTATACTTTCTATATAGTTTAATCAACTTTTAACCTTTTGTTCCCTTAGCTTCATTATTCTCTTTTGAATATATATGTGTGTGTTTGCATTTTTAATTTTTTTCTAAATAAGAATAAATTGGAAACGTTGTGCTCCCTTAATGTAAAATATTTGCTTGTGTATTTACTAAGAGCAAGGGTAATCTCTTAATATAGTACATTTATCAAAATTAGAAAACTTAACATTGGTACAAATCCAGAGTTCATATTCAAATTGTCCATTTTCCCTAGAACATACAGAAAGTTTCAGAATTGCTTAGCTATACCACTGTAAAGGCACCCCTGTATAACCGGAGGTAACATTTATTATTTTTTAAGGTAAAATTTACATATAGTGAAATGTATAAATCTTAGGTGAATAATGCAATGAATTTTGGGAAATGGATGAACCTTTATAATCCATATCCCTGTAAAGACAGAACATTTATATCACTCCAGAAAGTTCCATTGGTGTTACTTCACAGTCATATGTCACCCCATCTCCCCCAGTTAACTTCTTTTCAGGTTAGTTTTGCTGCCTCTAAAACTTTTTATAAATAGATTATATTTGAATGTTTCTTGCATGTAGCTATTTGTGAGTAAAACTGTTTTGAACATTCTTGGAGTCTTCTGTAGAGATATATTTTTATTTCTCTTAGGTAAAGTAAATACTTCAGAAACAAATTGCTGTGCTATTGAATAGGAATATGTTTTAAGATATTGCTAAGCCTTTCCCCAAAGTAGTTGTACCATTTTAAATATGCACCAGCAATGTTTGAGTGTGCAGCTTGCACTGCATATCTTCTTCAACATTTGTTATTGTGAGTCATTTTTTAAAAAAATATTTTTAGTTGTAGATAAACATAATGCCTTTATTTTATTTATTTTTCTATGTGGTGCTGAGGATCAAACCCAGTGCCTCACACGTGCTAAGCAATTTTTTTTTTTTTGCGGTGCTGGGGATACGAACCCAGGGCTTTGTGTTTGCGAGGCAAGCACTCTACCGACTGAGCTATCTCCCCAGCCCTCTTTGTGGTCTTAATTTGCATTTTCTGATGACTAATAATGTTGAGCACTTTTTCATGTGTCTGTTTTTGTGAAGTGTTTTTCTATGATCTACATACCCTGCCCTGTTTTTCTTTTTCTTTCTTTCTTTCTTTCTTTTTTTTTTTTTTTTTAATGTGGTGTTGGGGATGGAACCCAGGGCTTCGTGCATGCTAGGCAAGCGTTTAACCATTGAGTTACAAACCCAACCCTTTTTATTTTTTATTTTGAGATAGGATCTTGTGAAGTTGCTTAGGACCTTGCAAAGTTGCTGAGGCTGGCCTCGAACTCAGCCTCCTGAGTTGCTGGAATTGTGATCCTCCTGCCTCAACCTCCTGAGTTGCAGGAATGTGCCAGGCATGTGCCACCATGCCTGGCTCACTTATTTTTCTACCAGCTCAGTTGTATTCTGGAGCCTCTATCATGAAGTTTTTGTTTTGGTTTGTATACTTGTCAACTCAAGTAGTTAGCTGATGTTTGGTCAGAGGTTTTACCTAAACCTCTTAAGCCAGTGATGTTTTCATCTTTATTGTTGGGTCTGTGTTGTGTAATTTTGAGATGACTTTGGTGCTTGAGGGAATTTATGAATTTGTCCTGTCTTCTGCCAAGGGCCAGAGACTTCATTTGTTCCCTTTCCCTTCACTTCTCAGAAGACACAGCTTTGGGCATGTGCCCAGGATTCCAGGATACCAGATTTTAGCAGGTTTCCTTTTTCTTCACTGATCTCTCTTAAAATTTTTGTCTGGTATTTCTCTGTTGGTATTATACCAACCTACCAGTCTTCATTGATTTGCTAGCTCTATAGCTCTATTGTCCTATTGCCCTATTGCCTTTCTTTTTTTGGGGGGGGGGTACCAGAGATTGAACCTAGGGGCAGTTAACCACTGAGCTACGTGTCAACCCTTTTTTAAAAATTTGTTTTCTTTTTTTTTTCCCTTGAGACAGGGTCTCGCTAAGTTACTTAGGACCTCACTAAGTTGCTGAGGCTGGTCTCAAACTTGTGCTTCTCTTGCCTCAGCCTCCCAAATTGCTGGGATTACAGACTTGCACCACTGTGCCTGGCACCCTATTGTTTTTGACAGTGCCCTGGGATATAAATTGCTTACAGTCTTATCCAAATAGAGATGGGCACCTTGGCGTGGGAAAGGTATTGCCAGTCTTTGATGATGCTTGTTCCCATCATCTCTGGGAATAACGTCCGTGCTATGAAGCAGGAGCTTGTGGAGAGGTGAGTGGGGGTCTGCTTTTCCCTAGCTGCCCTACTTACAACTTTCCTGTAGAGCAGAGGTGTGATCTTTGGGAGTGATGGTTCTGCAGCTACCATCATTGCATCTTCCCTGGTACAAAACACAGTGAGAAGCTCTTATGGTATGACTATGAAGTGTTCCCCCAAAACTTCATGTGTTGTAAACATTACCAATGTAACATTGTTTAGAAGCGAAAAGATTGGATTATGAGAGCTGTTACCTTATCAGTGGATCATGAAAGCTGTAACCACATCAGTGGATTAATTTATTGATGGATTAATAATTTGGATGGTGTATCAAGAAAAAACAAATAAAAATAAATAAATTTATTGAGAAAAATTTGAATGGACTGCTGGGTGGTAACTGCAGGCAGGTGGGGCATGGCTGGAGGAAGTAGGTCACTGGTGGCATGCCTTTGGTGATTCCGTCTTGTCCTTGGCTCTTGACAAATGTGCAAGCATGCTTTCTTTCTCTGCTTCCTGACTTCCATGACTTGAGCAGCTTTCTCTGCCACATGTCATCTCAGACCCAGTACAATGGAGTTGGCTGACCATGAACTGAGCCTCTGAGCCCATGATCCCTAATCTCTTTCTCTCTAAGTGGTTCTTGTCAAGCTTTTGGTCACAGCAGCAAAAAACTGACTAATGCAGAAGCAATCTCTGTATGTTTACAGGCTGCAAACAAACTGAAAAGTGAAACCTGGAATAGCTGTAGGAAGCTAGAAGTAGTGGATGCTACTGCACCCACTGAAATAGTTCTTCTGCAGTGCAGAGCTGTGGGGGAACTGTGGTCTGCATTCTTTAACTGTTTTGCCATAATCTTCCCTAGACTAGGAGAAACTTGAAATGAGAGAAAGGAAGCCACTTTCAAACTGCCAGTGACTTTCCCCTGCACCACAGCTATAGGGGTATTGGGTATCACTCTTCCTGTTCTTACTGAATTCCATAGATTTGTTTTAAGTGTTTTGATCAATCTCCAGAGACTTTGAATGATTGGTAGTTTTGCCTAGTCTAATAGATATCTCCCTGGAGTTTTTTGTCTTGCTATTTATACCACTATTCCCAAATAGGTATATATAATTAAAAATTCAAACTACAAAAGGCTTTAAGTAAAAAATACTTTTCTTTCATAAACACAACTCCTGGTCTGATTTCTAGACCCAACAGCTGCTACCAACTTCTTACTTATACTTAAATACTTTTGCTACATACATAAATGACCTAAACCTGGGCTGTCAGAATTTTAACTGCTTCAAGATGCAGCTTCAGTTTTTGAACTTGTGATTTGCTGAGATTTTGTTAGACCCAGCTTGTCCATTGGCTTTCTGCCTACCTCTGTATCTGTTTATAGGTTAAGCAGTCCTTTCTGGCTTGGGTCTTAGTCATGTAGGTCACCTAATTTAGTTTATTATGTATTTATTATTGGTAAAACTGTCTAGTAGTCTCAGATCTGAACATTGACATAATTTAAACTTCATTTACTTAAGATTCTTTTGACATATATAGCCATCTTTCTTACTGTGTAGTAAATTGTATCTAGACACTAGTGTAGCTGTTGCTTTAGACATCAACAACAGAGGGAGGACTGTTAAATTATTTTTTTAGGTGGTAAATAGCATTGCCTTAAAATAGAGCAAATTCAAAATTATAGCTTTGTTTGGTTTATTATTTTTATTTTAAATGTTTTAACTGTGATGTTTTTAGTAACAAAGAATACAACATGTGTATTAAAACTAAAACTGGCCAGTGTCCCATAGTAAATTCAGAGTAGGTATAGGAAAGTCTAAACCCCTGTTTAGACTTAATAGCCTTATCCACCTGATCCAACTCTGAGAACTGTTATTATTGAAACCCTTTCTGTGTAAGAGTTTTGTTTTCTGGGGCTGGAGGGTGTAGCTTAGTGGTAGAATTCTTGCCTAGCATGTGTGAGGCCCTGGGTTCAATCCCTGGCACCTGTTTTGGTACCAGGGATTGAACTCAGGGTCGCTTTACTATTGAGTCACATCCCAGACTGTTTTTTAATTTTTTATTTTAAGACAGTGTCTCACTAAGTTGCTTAGGGCCTCACTAAGTTGCTGAGGCTGGCTTTGAATTAGCAATCCTCCTGCAAGCCACTGGGATTATAGGCATGTGCCACCACACCCTGTGAGTTTTTTTCCCCTTTGATTGATTGCTGTACAGAAACTTATTGAATTATCTTCCCAAAAGGAAAAGTTAAGATGATATAGCTTTTTTTTTTTGCTGCTTCAGCTTTTTATTTATACTTTTTGCCTGGTGGCATATATCTATTTGCATGAGGTAAAGTTAAGCATGGAATCTTATCTGGAGAAGTTTATAAGCTGAAGAAAATGACACGTCTACTGGGAAAGTAAACATGGATAATCAAACTATTTTTTAATTATGGAACAAGCTTGCTAAGATTGTGGAAACCATCTGTAATGGGTTTAGACTTTCTTATACCTACTCTGAATTTACTAAGGGACATTGCCAGTTTTTTAGTTTTAATTAAATAGAAGTTATTCTTCAGGGAAGAGGTAGAGAAAAGGAACAAGAATGTGTTGTCTGTTCCCTTACCTTTGAGAATAATGGCAGTGGTAGGGTGGGGGAATATAGGCAGACACAGAAAGAGTAAGAGAGACAGAAAGATAGAAAGAAGCAATGTGGGAAGGAGAACTGTGAAGCAGTGAACTGGCTACATTTTTTAAAAAAGTTTGAGCAGGTGGCCACTCTAAACAATAGAAATCCCAACTGACCACATAGAATTAATCTTCACAACATAAAATATGATCTGAGTTTAAAACTGTAATCCACTAAAACTTATTGCAAAGTTATGATACATCTTAATAAGAGATGTCGACCAGTCTGTGTAAAGTATTATAGTATGTATTCTAGTCAAATTTAAGATTTCTAGGGTCAGCCAGAGGCAAAGAAGGAAAGAATGGGACCACCTCTGAGGATTTATAACCCAGGTGACCCAGACAGCTGGGACTCTACATTTGTGTGTGTGTGTGTGTGTGTGTGTGTTTTGCTGGGGATTGAACCTAGGGGCTTTACATTTCTATAGCAGGAAACACTAATTCTGGGGTCCTAGGAGCTCATGGTATTAATAGTTAGGTTTGTCTCCTAGTATTGGGAGCCAGGGAGGAATTGGTTTTGGATCTAGTGCAATTTGACTTTAGGCACAATACCTTCTGGGGAATAATGGTGCTTAAAATTAAATATTTTGTGTTTAAAATCAGTATCCCTGAGTGACTCCAAGAAACAGGCATTATTAATATTGTATATTTTTATCTTAGCAGGACCATGCACATGATCTGAGATATATCATATTCTCTGCATTTGTCTCTAGCTGATTCCTTCAGTTGTTACCTTGGTAACAGTTAGAAGCCACTTAAAGCCTGGGATGGAAGACTTTATACCTTCGTGAATGTTTTCCTTTAATCAGATGACTTTTCCCCTAATATCAGGAATTGCTACTTTGCAGATTCACATTGTATTCTATGTAAGTGTTAGTCCCTGGAATGAGGCAACATTAGTGTCTCTGCTAAATCTGGCTGTGATTGTTATACTGAAGGAATAAGAATTTGGTATGATGTGTTATCTATCATGAAAGAAGAATTCCTAGTAGTTTTGAAAAGAATGGGATTCTGAAATATTAGCCTGGGTAAAGTGCTTTCTGGGGAACTTGGTCAGAAAGCATGTCAGGTCTGAATGGGATCAGGGAAAGTATTTTCAAAGCCAGTAACAGATAAATGTCAAAAATATAATGTTGAATGAAAGAAACCAGACACATTTAAGTACATACTATACAATTCCTTTTATATAAAGGTTAAAAACAGGCAAAACTCATCTGTGGGGTTAGAAGTCAGGACATAGTTGCTGTGATGGTAGGGGAAGGGTAGTTAGAAGGCAAGCATAAAGGGATCTTCTGGGAGCTGGTCAATCATTGAACTGGTTGTTAAATACATTGATGTGTTTTGTTTATGAACATTTATTGAGCTGTACACAGTCAAGTGTGTAGTTTTCTGTATGTGTGTTATACTTCAGTGTAAAATTATAAAAGAATGTTCATAGTAGGTCCGTTCCGCATATTTGGAGGTCATGTTTAATTGCCCATAATTAGGAATTGGATAAATAGGGACTGGGTAAATTATGTTATATTCCTCATACCTCTGGGTAATACTAGATTGTTATTTCTGATAATAAATAATTCTATATGTATTGACGTGGAGCTGTTATAAAATTGTTAAAGGAATTTTCAGAACATATGTCTCATTTATGTAAAAATAAAACACTGTGTGCATATGCTTCTGTAGGTGTAGAAAATATCTGGAAGGATACATACTAAATACAGATGCTCTTCAAATTATGATGGGTTATGTTTGTATAAGTTGAAAATGTCCTAAATTGAAAATACACTCAGTACATTTAACCTACTGAACATAACTTAGCAACAAGAGTATCTCTTGTTTACCCTCATGATTGCGTGGCTGACTAGGAAGTAAGGCTCCGCTGCCCAGCATTGTGGAGTATATCGGGAAAAAATTAAAATTCAAAGTATAGTTCCTGCAGAATGCATATTGCTTTATTACCATTATAAAGTAAAAAAAAATATTAGTTGGATGATTATAATTTGGGGACTAATTAACCATGATTAGCCTTGAGGATTAGTTTGTGGTATCTGTAACAAACTGGGAACATTGAACTTTTATATTGTATCTTTTTTTTGTACCATGGTATGGGTACTTTACTTTAAAAAAAAACACACACACATTTTTTTTTTAGTTGTAGGTGGACACAATACCTTTATTTTATTTATTTATTTTTATGTCTGCTGAGGATCAAATCCAGTGCCTCACACATGCTAGGCAAGTGCTCTACCACTGAGCTACAATAAACACTATTTTAAGAAGTAAATTCCAAATATATTTTAAAGGCAAATGCATTGAAAAAAATAATGTTGCTCTTCTGGTAAAATCTCCAAAATGTCCTAAAAGAAGAAAAGAAATTGTAGAAAAAATTAAGACGTGCCTGCCCCCTGCAAGAAAAACTAATATAGTTCTACCTTACTATACCCCAGTGAGTGAGGCAGACATTGATGACTTTGAAAAAACAAAGTGAATGTGGGCACTTAATATAAAGTAGAACTAAGTTCCTTCCTAATTCTCCTTTTAGTTGATCCAGAGTACCAGAAGGAAGCTGAACAGAGACATCGAGAATTGGCAGCTAAAGCTGGAGGATTTAATGACTTTGCAACTTTAGCTGTCATCTTTGAACAATGCAAATCAAGGTATGTGAGGTATTCCTTTGTACTGGAAGATACTAGTTTTGATATATAGCTCCAGAATATACTTACTCTTGCAATGTTAAATGCTAAGGTTCAGTGGGGATAATGTTGACCTCAAGGTATTTTGAATATCAGTGAGATTATGTCAGGTAAGTATTACTTCTTAGGCATTTATTACATAATATTCTCTTCTTTCTTCTCTCTTCAAATCTTTCCTGAAAATAAAATCTCAAATCTTAGAAATTTTGCTACTTTGTAGGTAATTTAGATGAGAAATGAATATTTGTTCATGCATATGTGTAAAAAGAAATGTATTTACAATCTAACTTTTAATTTCGAGGCATTAACACAAATTTTTTTTTCAAACTTCCTAAAGTGCCTTTTTAGTAGTTGAACAGATCTCATAAAAGAGCTGACAATTGCTAATTGATTTCTACTCTTGTAATAAAAGTGTGAATGTTAGGGCCAGGAACTGGGTACATGCTTGTAATTCTAGCTACTTGGAGGCTGTGGTAGGAGAATTGCAAATTCGAGGCCAGCCTGGGCAACTTAGTGAAACTCTGTCTCAAAAATGTTAAAAGGTCTGAGGATGTAGCCAGTGGTAGATTATCCCCTGGGTTCAATCCCCAGTACCGGGGAGTGAGGGGAAAAGAAATGAGAATGTTAGATTGTCTTTCACTATAAATATTTTCAAGAGATCAGTATTTTTGTTTTGCAGTGGAGCTCCAGCTTCATGGTGCCAAAAACATTGGATTCATTGGAGGTGCTTATTTTCTGCATTTCGTGTGGAAGCCCAGCTTCGAGAATTAATCAGGAAGCTTAAACAGGTGATGGTTGTTTTTTTTTTTTTCTTGAGTAGCACTTTTGGCTTGTCTATTCCATATTGATAATATAGGTACTTCTCACCACCCTTTCTTGTCCTCTGCCTTCTCTTTTTGCATATAGCCATCTCCTGACCCCATGAATGATTCCTACTAGTAATAAAGAAATTTATATGGAGAAATGAGAATATTTTAAAGTAACTTTACTGAGCTATAATTGATATGCAGCAAACTGCATACATTTAAAGTATATAATTTTGACACTTGTATAGACCTGTGAAATCATCACTACAATCAAGATAATGAACATACCCACTTCCCAGAATTTCATCATGTCCTGTAGTAATCCATTCATCTTTCCTCACAGGCTTCCCCCATTTTCTCCTTACTCAGCAACCACTGATCTGCCTTTTGTCATTGTACATAAGTAGGCATTTCCTTGAATTTTATGTAAATGAAATCATACAGTGTGTGCTTGTTGGGGAGGGAGTCTGGATTCTTTTCATTTAGCATAATTTTTTTCAATTTTATACTTTTTTATTGTGGTAGAGTATATAACATTACAATTTATCATTTTAAAGTTTACATTGACACTATGCATAGTGGCATGTGCCTGTACTCTCAGCAGTTCTAGAAGCTGAAACAGGAAGATTCCAAGTTTGAGACCAGCCTCAGTGACTTTAAGTGTACAGTGTCATTAAGTACTTTCGCAGTGTTGTGTGGTCCTTCCTACTTTCTGTCTCCAGATAGGAAAAAAAGAAGTTTTTTAAGAACTTTTTCATTATCCCATAACTAAAACTCTATGCCTATTAAACAATAGTTCTCCATTCCCTCTCTTTCCATTCTCTAGTTGTAAGAACAAAAGGACGGGGTGCAGGGCTGGGGATATAGCTCAGTTGGTAGAGTGCTTGCCTTGCAAACACAAAGCCCTGGGTTCAAATCCCCAGCACCACAAAAGAAAAAAAAAAGAACCTGGGTTTTGCAAAAGGACGGGGTGCAGACCTCAGTGGATTCAGAGAAACCTTTATTCCTTCAGAGACTCAGGCACCTTTGGGGCTCATTTTCTGTATGCAAAAATGACCATCAGTTACTGAGGGGATTTTGGTTTTATAGGGTACAATGAGGATGATGTAATCATTGGAAGCCATGCAGTTTTGACTGTTGGGCTAGTTGTACAGGTTAAAACTTTAATTTAGGAGAGTAGTTGTAAAAAGATTGAAACTCATTGTTGTCTGGAGAGGTTAAGAGTCCAGACCCTGAGGGATGAGTACTTAACTCTTGCCCCTTGTTATTTGCTGTGCCTCCGTTTAGAACTAATTTGCCATGGGGGAAGGTCAAGGTTTAGAGCCCAGCATTCAGTGTCTGCCCCTTTCCCCTAGGACCCATTGTTATCAGAAAAAGATCTGCCGGGAGGTTAATCCTTGTCTAGTTTCCCCTCCCTCCTCTGGATCTTTACCTCTTTCTAATTTTCTTCGGGGGTACCATACAGGAATATTTTTTTCCATAACCCTTCACTAGTAACCAATTATTTTCTGTCTTTTCATTTTAAATAATGTTTTCTATTTGCTTTACCTTTACATTCACTAATCTTTTCTTTTGCAGTGTCTAATCTGACACATATCCCACCCTGGTATTTTTCATTTCTAGATTGTTGTTCATCTCTAGACCTGGAGAGTTTATTTCAGGTCTTCACTTAACTTTTTCTTTCTTCCTTTTTTCTCTTTATGGTGCTGGGAATCTAACCCATGACCTCATGCATGCTAGGCAAACCCTTTACCACTCAGCTGTATACTCCTAGCCCTCCACTTAACTTTCGAACATAATATATTCCATTTATAATATGTGTATAATTCTGTCAATAGCTGTATAATATGTGTATAATATCTGTCAATTATGAGCTGATTTTGCTTGGTTGATTTATGTCCTCATTATGGGTTGTATTTTCCTATTTCTTCACATGCTTGGTAATTTTTGAGTTAATGCCAAACCTTGTGAACTTTATCTTGCTGGGTGCTAGATATTTTCATATTCCAGTTACTTGAAAACTGACCCTTTTGGGGGGGGTCTTGCTTATAAGATTTGTTATGTGTGATCAGAACAGTGCTCAGGATAGAGGTAGTTATTCCCTACTTCTAAGGCAAGACCCTTCTGTGCATACTGCACAAAAACCATATGAATTATGAGATATTCTAGCTGACTAACAGGGGCAGGTAGCATTCTTTGCTGGTGTGAATATACTTCCGTGGCTGCTAGTTTCCTCACATTCATAAACTATTCATACTCAGCATTTGAGGACCTTTTGCAGATCTCTGGAGTTCTACTTGCAGTTCTCTTTGTTACTATAAATTTCAATCACCTTTGTCTTTCTGGACTTTGAGCTGTGTCTCCTCAACTCAGGGAGGAGTTCTCTCTTTGTTCCATTTGGGGTTTTCTTTTTTGTGCCTTAGTCTTAGAAAGAATGTAGGCTGGGCAGTCAGTCATAGGGCTTGCTTTATTTCCTGTTTCTCAAGGGTTGCTATCATTTGTTGCCTGATATATATGGTGTTCTGGAAATCATTTTTTCTTAATTTTGTCTGTCTTTCGATTATTTCAGGTGGAAGGTTAAATCTAGTTCTTACATCATATTGACCAGAAGCAGAAGTCTTTAGGAGTATGGACTTTTCAAAATAAAAGATAATTTTGAATTGTTTTATGAGATTTACTACCAAATATATATTCTTTCTACAGCAAAGTGATTTCCCAAGAGAGACATTTGAAGGCCCTAAACATGAAGTACTACGAAGATGTCTTTGTGCAGGCTATTTCAAAAATGTAGCTCGAAGGTAAGCAATATAAGCTTGAGGGATGGATCAAGAAATACTACTATATTTGATTATAATACTGAACTATTTAATATTAAAGATTGGAGATTCAGTTTAAGTTCTGAGGTGATGATGACTTAAATTATGAGCTGTTTCATAATTGTCACTTGTACGGGGGGAACCACATTGGCCCAGAGTAGGAGGAGAATGTATGAAAGGTAGATCCAGCACAGGTTATCACCACCTAAGGCAATTAACAAGGATTTTCTTGTAGAGATGTGACCCCATGTGGACTGTGAGAGCCAAAAAGGTTGAGGATGGCATTCCTAAGAAGGGGTAGCTTGGCAAGTAATGTCAGACCTTAAACAGCCTGTGGAGGGATTATTTGAGCTGGCATATGAGGATGTGAGAGTAGTGAGGAGAGTATCTTCATAGGAGTGGGATAACAGTGGTATGCAAAATTCATTATATACAGAGGAATGGATCATATCACTAAGTATATTGATGATTATTAGAGTGAGAAATATTGAAAGTAAGAAAACAAAAGCAATTTCTGAGTTGATTTGGAATTTCAAGTTATAATAATGAATTTATGGGGCTGGGGTTATGGCTCAGTGGTAGAGCGTTTGCCCCACATGTGCAGGGTGCTGGGTTCAATCCTCAGCACCACATAAATAAGTAAAATAAAGATATTATGTCCATCTACAACTAAGTGGGTTAAAAAACATAATGAAGTTATGAAGGTACTTGATGGATGAATGGATAAATTGATATGAGAATACAAATAGTGTGTGTAATAAATATTTGTATGTATGTAAATAGTGTACATACATACCCTAGCTCTGAGAGGGACTGGAAGCAAGACTTCCCAGCACCACATAAAGAAAGACTGAGGAAGTATTCCAGAATGAGGGAGACTAATGGGACATGTTAAGTGAAAGCAATGCATGATTCTGAACTCAGTCCTTTTGTTTTAAAGGATTCTATTATGACATTTGGTGAAATGTAAGTGGCATCTGAGGATTAGATGTTAATAATGCATCAGTGTTAATTTCCTGGTTTTGATAGTTGAATTATGGCTATGTAGTAGACTGTCCTTGATTATAGGAAATGAAATGCACACTCAGGTTTTTGGGGATGGTAGTTGAGGCATCAGGTTGGCGACTTACTCTCAGTGGTAAAAAAAAAGGTTTTTATATGGTACCTGTAAATTTCCTTTAGATTTAGATTTTTTTTTTAAGAATTTTAAAAATACGATGTTTTGGTTACCTGCTGTGTACATGCAAACACTGGGCAGGTACTGAAGATAGAAAGGTGGAGTAGAATGAGAGTCCTGGCATCATTCCTTTTTTTTTTTTTTTTTTAATTTTTTTTTTATATATATTTTAGTTGTAGATGGACACAATACCTTTATTTTATTTATTTATTTTTATGTGGTGCTGAGGATCAAACCCAGTGACTCATACATACTAGGCAAGTGCTCTACCACTAAGCTACAAGCCCAGCCCTCCTGGCATCATTCAAGATGATACTTAAGTCTAGTAGAGAATACAGATAGGTAAGTGAATAATTATAAGGCAGTCTGATCTGGGCTACAAGAATAATACATGTCAAATACTGCAGGGACTGAGTTAGACTAGGGCTATTATTTTGACAAAGTTTTTAGAATGACAGTGTAGAAAAGAATTAAGAATTTGAGGTTAACTGTATGTTTAGAAAAATGATACATGAGATTTTTCTAATTGTCAGACTTTAGTGAAGAAGTCAATCCTTTGAACACAGATGTAACATAATAAAAAATAAGAGAGTACTGCATTCAAGACAGAAGACATATGTAGGACTTAGTTTCACCATGCATTAGCTTTGTGATCTTGAGAAGACTAGCTAATTTATTTGAATCTCAGTTTTTGTGTGTGTGTGTGTGGTGCTGGGGATTGAACCCAGGACCTTGTGCATGTGAGGCAGGCACTCTACCAACTGAGCTATATCCTCAGCCCTGAGTCTCAATTTTGACCTTTGAATAAAGTATGTGACTCTCAAAGCTCATAGGTTGTTTTGAGGGTTTGCTATGAAAACATTTTGGAAACACATATATAACATTATCATTAATATTACTAATTATTGACCTGAAATGCTTATACTTAATTGAAATGACGTTTAACTTGTATCACTGATTCGAAATGAATTGGTAGAGAGGTTATAGTGTCGGTTGAATAAATTTAAACCTCTGGGCAGTTTCTTAAGTTCTGTGTGCCCGGCTGCTGCATACTTGTGATGCCATGTGGAAATCAAAACTGTACCCTCCCACATGGCTTCTCTAGCCATCCATGGCACTTCAAATGAGAGCTGATAAGACAGCACCAGCAGCTCAGCTGCCAGTAGTGGTCCTACATTTGCAGTTGAGCCACCTGATGCTGCACCCCTGCAGCCAAGTCTGAACACTTAGATAGCATCCACCGCAGCTGCTAGGTATAGGCTGTACTCTTGGGCAAATGTTGGGTCAAGCCCCCCAGTGATGATTGGGGGCTTTAGTGGAGGATGTCATGCTGGGCCTTCAGACCTGATATCACTTACAAGGAGCCTCTGGGAACCCAGCTGGCACAGTATCAGGAACAATTTGGCCTTTATTCCTATGAGATAAATCAACTTTTGCAGTGTGCTCAGAAACAGGCTGATGTGATGTTAAACTCTCAGAGTTTTAGTGCGGTGCTGACAAACTTGTAAATGGATTAGTCTAATTAAAAAATTCAGATTTAAGAAATGAAGTATCAGCTCTCATTACCAAGTTACTTTAGCATAAAGATATAATTAACATTGAAAGAATTAAGTGTAAAACTTCTGTTAAACTTATTAATAGCTTCGTTGTTCAGCAATGAAAGAGGGTATTCATACTGTATAGTAATCACTGAGGTAGTAAAACTTTGGGTATGGGAAAATGTTTGTGTGGCTTCCTTAAACCACCTGTTGTGATGTTTCTTGGTATGAAGGGATTTTCTTAAAAAAAAAAGAAAAAAGAAATAAAGGTAAGCTACTTATTGTGCTGTTTGTAGTAGGATCATACCATAATTGTTCATTTTTGGACTTAATGTTCTACTTTGTTGTTTTACTGTTCTGGTCTTTATCATTTGGTTTTTCTGTTTATAGATCTGTTGGGAGAACTTTTTGCACAATGGATGGGCGTGGAAGCCCAGTTCACATTCATCCTTCCTCAGCAGTAAGTACCTTATTTTTAATAAAAGGAAGGCATTTATAAAGATGTAGGAATGAGTAATATACGAATACTGTTTACTTTTCATTTTGAGGTTAAATTTACATGTATCTATATTACATAAACCTCCAAGGGTATTAGTTGGCTCATGCCTCCTGTTTGATTGAAGAAGATAGGAATTAATTCAGAAAGATTTGGGCTATTATTTAGTTGGTCTAATATAGAATAGGGCAGGTTATTGAGTTATCCTTAAATGAATTTTTTTGTGTAGCTTCATGAACAGGAAACCAAACTTGAATGGATCATTTTTCATGAGGTATTAGTTACCACCAAAGTCTACGCAAGAATTGTGTGTCCTATCCGTTATGAATGGGTGAGAGACTTGTTACCCAAGTTGCATGAATTTAATGCACATGATTTGAGCAGTGTGGCCCGTCGGGAAGTGAGGGAAGATGTAAGAAGGAGATGGACAAATAAGGAAAATGTAAAGCAGCTTAAGGGTGAGTGAATCATTTGTTCTCTTCTTAACTACTATGTCATACTATTTATGAGCAGTGCTTTACTATTTTTATTTCATTTATAAAATTTTGTGAATTTTTAACCTCAGAACCGCCTTCTTTTCCAAGGGTCTTTTTCCTGAAATGCTAGGTACCTAGATCAGAGGCATAAACAGTTGTGGTACTGAACTAGGACAGAAAACTTAATTATTATCAACTCAACACAAAAAAATATTCAATAAAACTTTTTTTTTTTTTTTTGGTACCAGGGATTAAACCCAGGGTACTTAACCACCGAGCCACATCCCCATCCCTTTTTTTTTTTTCTTTTCTTTTCTTCTTTTCTTTGAGACAGAAACAGGGTCTCACTAAGCTGCTTAGGGCCTCACTAAGTTGCTCAGGCGGCTTTGATCCTCCTGCCTCAGCCTCGTGTGCACCACTGCTCTTGCCTCAATAAAACTTTTTGATGGATCATATTGAATTATCCTTATTTAACATAACTAGGAATAGAATGGTGAAAAGTTTTACACTACAAATCACAGAAGGGTCTTTAGAAATGTTAGCCACTAAGTATTTTGTTAAAAATATGCTTGAATTAGGGTCAGTTTTTCTGACTTACTGGCATCAGGACTCTTATTTTTATTTTTTGGGTGGTGCTAGGGATTAATCCCAGGGTCTCATGGATACTGAGTGTATACTATACCACTGAGCTACATTCCTGGCCATATGGTCTTAGTTTTTAACCACAGTCTACATCATTTCTTTTGGGGTTTTTGTTTGTTTCATCTCTGTGGTACTGGGGCTTGAACCCTGGACTTTGTGCATGGTAGGCAGGCACTCTGCCCCTGAGCTACATCCCAGACTCACATTATTTCTTTTGATGGGGCAAAATATAACTTTATTTATTCCTTTTCTTTTCTTAACATTGAAAAGTCATAGCATCTCTTTCTCTTAATACCACTAGTATTGAATCCCAAAACTAAAGTTTTATTGGATTAATTTGTAATATTTTCAGATGGAATATCAAAAGAAATCCTAAAGAAAATGCAAAGAAGAAATGATGACAAATCCATATCAGATGCACGAGCTCGTTTCCTTGAGAGAAAGCAGCAGAGGACACAGGACCACAGTGACACACTGAAGGAAACAGGCTAAGCAGTGAATCCTCTAATTCAGGAAGTAGGAAAAGCAGCCAGGAAATGTGCTTCTACTTTACCAGTTATTTCAGACAGCACTATGAAGAGGAAGTGGTCAGCATCAGTAAATAGCCTATGAGCTAAAAGCAAATCAAAGCTCACTGATACCAACAAATGAAACTTTGAAAGAAAAGATTGAATTGCATGGTCACAGGCATTGATACATGAAACCAATGAAAGACATACATGTAATATTTTCCTCACTTCAGTTTTGCTGGCCTTAACTGGTATCAAACGCTGTCATTGAGATATTTTCAAAGAACATTGAGTTGTATTTAATCAGCGTGTATTCCATTTGCATTGAAGCATTAAAAATTATTTTCCTTAAATCTCTTTAAGGCCTTCTTGTTGCTATTAGAATAGTGTTATATCAGGTATGTGACCATTTCCTTCAGAAGGCTGAACATAAGAGGTTTTTACTCAGCAATACTTAGATGTCTAACTGTTTAATTGCTACAGAGCTTTATAGATATTTAGAGAAAAGAATCAATTAGTAAATAAAATTGCCTATGTCAGGATTCTTTCTTGAATTAATATTAATCCTTAAATTGATTTTTCTGGGATTATACAAATTCCTTTTTATATAAAAATATATTGTTTAAAACAGTAGCTATAGCCATTAACCAAAGGACAGATGATATACATACATATATATATATATATATATAAAAGTTCTTTTTTAGCTGTACCTACATACTTGTATCAGCACCACGTATGTAGGTGTGGTAGTGCTTTCAAGTAACCCCTTCACCTAGCCTACTCTCTTGCTTCCAGCTGCTTGGGTAGGACCATTTAAACATCTATTATGTTGATCTTGAGATGGGATTTCAAAGCAACCAACACTATTTCACCAGTGTTTCTAATTGGAACCTTGAGGCTAAGTTAGTATTACACTCAGGCCACACTCAGCACTTGCCTACTCTTGTTTACTGCCTTGTATTCTAGTTATTTGTGTATTTGTCTGTCTGCCTCACTAGATTATACGCTCCTTGTGGGCAGGGACTGTCTTTTTCACCTTTGTATCTTTCATGACACCTAGCATAGTGCTTTACACATAGTAGTCAATGTTTGTTAAATAAAGCTTTTAGTGTCATTAAAACTTAAAAGATGATAAATGTGTGTTTTTAGATATTTTTGTGTAAAAACCAAGAGTGTGAATTTCTTTTAGGTATAACTAACTACTCTGGTCTAGTTTTTTCCTTTGGCATCTAAACAGCTTTATTTCCAGCACTAGAAACTACAAGTTTTGGGTTATTATTGTTTTGCGGTATTGGGAACTGAACCCAGGGCCTTGTGAATGCTAGGCCTTCAAGGACTATATCCCCAGTCCTTGAAGCCTTTCTTGAAAAAAAATCATATGAGGACCCCAATCCCTATGCCTTTCCTTGAAGGTGAGTAGTGATTGTTTCTCTGGACATTTTCAGCGTTGTTAATATGTTCACTTTTACCTTTAGTTATCTAGACACTGTCTTGTTTAGTCCTGTCAGTTTGTCTTCTTAGGTGTATGTTGTTGGTGTGTTTCTTTAAATGTGGTACAAGTATGTGTGTATTCCTAAAAAGAGAACTCTTTTAACTCAGTATTTATTTAGCACACATTCTAAATCTATAGTCTATATTCAAATTTCATCAATTGTCCCAATAATATATTCCCTAGATGGAGATTCATTCAAGGATCATGTATTGTTTTCAGTCTGTTTTAATCTGGAAAAGATCCTTAGTCTTCCTTTTTCCTTTACAGCATTAACTTTTTTTTTCTGCCCCCATAATATAGGTTAGTTATTTTATAGAAGGTCTCCAATTTGAGAATCTCTAATGTTTCCTTATGGTTAGGTGTATTTAACTGGAATACTGCATAAACGATACAGTGTCTTTTCTGGGTATAACAACTGAAGGTATGTGGTATTGCCCATTATCAGTGATAATTAGTTTTTGGGGGGAGGTTACTAGGGATCAAACCCAGGGGTGCTGTATCATTAAGCTACACCCCCAGCCCTTTTATTTTTTATTTTGAGAGAGGGTCTTCCTGAGTTGCTGAGACTAGTTCCAAACTTGTGATCCTTTTGCCTTAGCCTCAAAGTTGCTGGGCTATACATGTGATTTTAATTTCGATTATTTGGTTATGTTTTTTTTTCTTCAACCTAGTTACTCTTATAATTCGTAAGTAATTTAATAGGGAGGTACTTTCAGATTATGTAAAATATCCTCACAAAATATGAGGATTTATCATCAGTTGATGACTTTTTGCTTGAATCAGTTTTTTTTTTTTTTTTTTTTTTTTTGCAGTGCTGGGGATTGAACCCATGGCCTTGTGCTTGCAAGGCAAGCACTCTACCAACTGAGCTATATCCCCAGCCCTTGAATCAGTTTTATTTTAATGGTTGCCAGTTGGTGTTTATTTAAAAAAATTCTTTTCTATATTTATTTGTTGGTAGTATATTGTAAGGAAGGACATTCCTTAAAGGATGAATTTCCAATAAACAGATGAATGCTAGGAACAGCATGAATCAAGACTAAATTGGAAAGATTGGGAGGTATTTGAGAGGGTATTTGTACAAATAAACAGTCCAGTTTATTTGTACATAGTGTTATACATAGAAGGGGTAGTATGCTAAAAATGTTGGTAGAGGTCATTCTATGGAAAGCTTTGATTGCCAACCTTTTTGAACTATTCTGTAGGATATATGGATTTGTTAAAGAGAAATAACATATTCATAGTTTTTTTGTTTTTGTTTTTTTTTGTTTTTGATATTGGGGATTAAACCCAGGGGTGCTTTACCACTGAGCCACTACTTTCCATCCCTTTTTATTTTTTTGGTATTTTTAAATTTAGAGACAGGATCTCATTGAGTTGCTTAGTGCCTTGCTTTTGCCAAGGCTGGCTTTGAACTTTTAATCCTCCTGTTTCAGCCTCCGGAGCCACTGGGATTACAGGCATGTGCCACTGTGCCCCACTCCTTTTTAGTTTTTATTTTGAGACAGGGTCTCACTACGTTGCTGAGGCTTGCCTTAAACATGGAATCCTCTTGTTTTGGCCTCCTAAGCTGCTGGGTGACATGCACCACTGCATCCAGTGTTTTGAATTAATTGTGCCAATTCCCATTTTCATTGAGAATGCTCTAAGGGAGTAGTATCAAAGGAATACTTGATCTTATTAAGGCAAAAAGGTAGAGAGAGCCTTGAGAAAGGTGGTTTTAGAGGAGTTTGTTCCTAAAAGAATGTGAATGCACTTTCACGTGACTAAGACAAAATAAAAAAAAGAAAAATGTTATAATAGAAAAGCAGACCAAGGACATGTTAGTCATTTCATTAAAAAGGAAATACAAATGATCAGTAAACAAAAAATAATGAACCCTATTAATAATTAAGAAGATACAAGTGAACATAACAGTGAGATGCCATTGATTACTATCAGATTGTCAACAATTAATATTCCTGAAAAGTATTAGTAGAGAAGAATAAATTGTTCTTATTTTAGAGAATATTAGTAACATCTAGCAGAGTTAAAGATGTGTACAACCTGTGACCCAGTAAGAACACCCTAGATTTATGTCATAGCAACTTTATGAGATTATGTATACTTTTCCTCATAAAATTTGATTCTTGGAGGTTTAGCATTAATTGTTTTTCTTTGTTTTGGGGTGCGGTGGGGATACTGGGATTGAACCTAGAGGCGCTTTACTGCTTAAGTACATTCCTAGCCTTTTTTGTTTTTAAGACTTTGTCTCAAAAGTGGCTTATTGCCTTGCTGAGTGGTTGAGGCTGGCCTCAAACTTGTAATCCTCCTGCCTCAGCCTCCCAAGCTGCTGGGATTATAGGCATGCCTGGGTAGCATCAATTGTTGATATTAAATGTAGCATCTATAAAAATATTAAATAGAGAATTCGTTAAAATGCTTAACATACCATTGTTTTTAGTAGTAAAATATTGAAATGGTATACTCATGGATAGACATACACACATACATATGGCTAAAATATATAGCTATCAATAGGGAATGGTTGAATAAATTGTGATAATGTTCTTATGGTTGAATTCTGTATAGCAAGGAAAATAATTTTTGAGGCTCCTGATGCCTACTCCTAAACTTTTTTGCAGAACAGAAGACCCAGTTCACATTCCTATCTGCAGTGTTAAAAGTGCACTGTACCCTTGAGGTTCTTCATATTCTAATCAGACTAAAACATAGAGCCTTGTTATCTTACTTATTTAGATATTTAACACTTTCCATATGTTCAGACTGTCTATGAGAAATAATAAAATTATCTGATTAATATTTAATAAAGCCAGATAGTAAATACTAGTTTTTCCAGCTATACAATCTGTTGTAATGTCTCAGTTACTGTAATAAGAGCAACCACTCTCGATGCATTTATGCACCCAATGCATAAATGAATGAATATCACTTGTTCTAATAAAACTTTTATTAGAGAAAATGAAATTCAGGTTTCATATAATTTTTATGTGTCAGAAAATAATTTTTTTTTCGGTACCAGGGATTGAATCTAGGACACTTTACCACAGAATCCCATCCTCAGCTCATTTTTTATTTTTTATTTTGAGACATGGTCTTGCTAAGTTGTTGAGACTCAAACTTTTAATCTTCCTGCCTCCGTCTCCCAGTAGCTGGGATTATAGACATGTGCCATTGTACCTGGAAATAACTTAGGTTTTTGGTTTGTTTTGCTTAATCTACTTTTATCAGTCATAACAGGATGAGGCATTTAAAAAATAATTTCTAGTGTGTATTAGGTTTGGTACATATTCAGATTGGGCTATGTTCGTTAGGTGTACTGTACAAAAACTGTTCATTATGATGAACATGAGGCCTTTAAAATTTAGAATTTTTTTCCCAATATCAATGTTTTCTCAAAGCCTTTACAAAACAACTTAATGTCAAGTATTTAATTTTGTATTGTACTACTGAAAAATATTTGTCCAAGGTGCAAATTAGATTGTAATTCCTTCAAGCTTTATTAATGATTTAGCCAAAAACTTTTTTATCAAATGTCATTCTTTAGACATTCCAAAGAAGAATTTATTACCATTAATAAGGTGTGCACATTGCTATTGACACTGCATTCCCAGAGTGTGAGAAAACTTTTAAGATTGCTGAGGAAACTTGTTTGTGGAGCATGCTTTGCTTTTAATTGGAGACAATAATGACTCTAGATTAATAAAAAAAGGCACATATTTAGAAATGGGAGGGGTCAACAATCATTTCCCCACTCTTACCCTCATTGCCTTTTTGCTCTATTCATCTTTCCAGCTTCCCATGACTTGTTTTTGGATGGGAAAGGGATATTGTGACTTGGCATCTGACTCCTTATTGATCAGCAGGGTTAAAATGCTTCCGGGTTTTTTTGTCCACATCGCTCTGTGATGACTATATTTGTTTTTGTTTTTGGTAGTGGGGATTGAACTTAGGAGCACTTTACCACAGAGCTACATCCCCAGTCCTTCCTATGTTTTGAGATAGGATCTCGCTATATTTAAACCAACTTTCTTGAGATGACTTTTTAAGGTAATGTCTTAAGCAGTTTCATTCCTCTGTTGGGATGTGATTTTAACTTTTAGAAAATATGGGCGGGGCCTGTATAACATGACTGGTTTCCAGCTTGGATTCCCATAAGGCTAATCTTGACTTTTTACTTGGAACATGCTCCCTACTGATAAAGACTCACTCTAGCTAGGCATGGTGGTGCAAGCCCAAAATCCCAATTTGGGAGGCTTAGACAGGAGGATTACAAGTTTGAGGCCAACCTCAGCAATGTAGTGAGACCAGAACTCCAAAAATAAAAAGGGCTCCTGGGTTGGATCCCTGGTACCAAAAAAAAAAAAAAAAAAAAAAAAAAAAAGTAAAATCTCAGTTCTATTTCATATTAAAACAGAAAGGTCATTAAGATTTTTCCCCTTGCTTTTTAAATGCTTCTTTCATTTTTTTCATCCTTTGTTGGGAGTTTACCTGTAACCTACTTTGTACAGAACCAAAGTAATAGTGGACACTATGTTGACCAAGACCCAAGCAATACTCATTTTCTTACTGGCATGTGATAGGCTTGCTGCTCTTTATCTTGCTTGAAAAGATAAAGACCTAGTCTAATCCTGATGGGATTCATATCAGTAGCCCTAGGGAGAGCTGAGATGATTCAGAGCTGCTGTTTAAATGGCAAAAACAGTTATCTTACTTGGGTAATGCTCAAGTATTATCTCTTATGGCTTCACTATAATCTCAATTGTAAATATTTGGGACAAAATATGTTTTGAAGTTCTGCTTTTAATATTTGAGTTTGAATATCTGAGAGATGGTTTTGTGACTTTTTGCAATGTAGCTAGCTTAAGCTGTTTCCTTTTTTAGGTACTGGGGATTGAACCCAGGTACATTCTACCACTGAGCTGTATCCCCAGCCCTTTTTGTTTTTGAGACAGTGTCTCACTAACGTGCTCAGGCTGGGAACTTGTGATCCTCCTCAGTCTTTGGAGTAGCTGGGATTACAGGCATGCAAGCTGGCCTCAAGCTGTTTTTAAAAGGTCAGTTTAAGGTGGGGGAGCCTTGGTGCCAGGGCTTATTTAATATGAACAGCTATTGAGGAATCCTACAATAGGATTTTTTTGAGGTGTAAGGTGTCATACATACCCACACAGAAACACATACACACATCATAGTTCATAGTTCCTGCAACAAAATATAAAAGTAGTGGCACAATATAGGCTTCCTGTATAGATGTTGAAAAATTGGTGCTCCTGGAAATGACAGACCAAGCAATGCAGTTTTTGCTAATGAAACTTACTGCAACTGACTGCAAGGATCTACTGTTGATGGACATTGTGATTAAAATAGCTTAAAATTGAAAGAACCTGACTAATTTATCTTATTAATATGGCTACCTTACTAAGACACTTTCTAAAACCAAAGGCCAAGGTGATGATTCATACATTGCACCAGTCGGTTTGTTATAGTTAGAAAAAGATCTGGGTAGCAGGATTTGTTTTTGGTTGTCTATTCTGTCTTTTAACTTAAGGTGTGCCTGATAACAATGCCATTCACGTATAGCTTAGAAACCCCTCATCTTTTGGGGTTTTTAAACCAGAGATTTGAGAACCTTTCTCCTGCCTCTACACTGTTAGCAAGGACAGCATGTTCCCATAAAAAGCAGATTTATTACCCCAGCCCAAGCTACAGATCTTTAATGTGGGGTTTTTAGTTGTTTTTTAAATCATCTGTACCTTGTTTTTTTTCCTCTTGAAAAAATGTTGCATTGATTTTTAAGAGTATCGTGTTTTAAAATGATTCGGAATATCACAATCTATTTTTCTTCCTGAATGAGTTCTGAAAACAATGCATTCATTAGATTTCTACGTGTGATGACACAGCAGTCATTTTAACAGAATTTAAGTGCACTTGTTCGTCAGATATTTCACACCAAATATCAATTACTTTTGGGATTCTAAATGGACTTCCAGTCTGTATGAAAATGCAAGACACTTATTGATAAATTTTGGGCCCATTCTTGACGCAGCTCTTGTATCCCAGATTCTGATATTGAAAATTTAATTTACAGGACTGCATTACTCCAATAAAATAATAACTCCCTTAGGATTTTAATAAAGAACTTGTGCACTTCCAAGAAGGATTTAAAGCAGCTACTATTAGACTGGTATTAGAAAGGTCCTTTCAAATGTTGCAGAACACAGGACATCTTCAAGTGTTTGGCTTAACAAAGCAACATGAAATTTTGCAAGCATAACTTTACTACAATATGGTGGCAAGGCTCTTCTTTGTAGAACAGTCTCTGACTACCCTCTTACCTGCCAGATTGTTCTCTGATCCTCAGTATGAAAGACAGTGTTTGGGGAAAAATACTAAAAGCAACACAAATGACTAAGCAAACTTCTTTTAAGAAAAACTGCTTAACACACAAAATTACTGTATATCCAATAGGGTTTTATGCTCTAATTGAGAAGGGCACTGAAAAAATTATTGTGGACTTGAGTTTCTTCTCAAGGGCTTTCTGGGGAAGGAAAAAAAAATATCTTCAAGATGAAAGGCACGCAATTAAATTTTTGTCCTTTATTGGTACTATTAATAAATTATTACAGTTTATATTTTATCAAGAAAGCTCTGGGAAGGTTATTAATCGATAAGTAATGCCGTAGATACCTTAATGCTGTTGGAAGATACGATGCTCCGGCTTTGACGTGCTTACATCCCACACTGCTAACCTACAGGCAGTGTTGAGGTGGTCCCACCGAAATACACAGCTAATAATCCCTTTCCTTCAGGAAGACATGTCAGTCACCTTTAACGTAATCATAAAACTCTGTAAGATTCAACCCGGTATCGCTAAAGTCTGCTACAATTTTGGTGTAATCCTTCCGCGTTATTTTATGATACTTAAAATTCTTAAACGCCAAGCTGAGCACTAATAAACTAGACTGATACAAGCCCACCAAAATGTCCGCAGAAACGCTAAGGCTAGCTTGAGATACATCACCGATGGCCTTCACTGTCCTTTAAGCTAATTAAGTAACACCCGAAGAGAACGCTGGTTCTAGTCAGAATCCGCGCGTCAGGTTCTCCAACCGTCAGAAGGGCGTGTGTAAGGGCAGAGAGGATTTTAAACCCCATTTCATTCCCCCTCCCTGGGATGTAAGAAACCTCCCACTGCATGAAACTAGGCGGGGGAGGAGTGCTGCACCAGCTGCCAGGGGAGCGCTCTGCGGCGAGGCCGTTTCCCTGAGTCACCGAGAGGGCGGGAGGCAGGGCCCATCTGCCCACGCCACGTCCTCTTCATCAGGGACTCGGTCGAAATATGCAGGGGCCGCAGGCCAAGGAAGCAGCACACGCCATGCCTCAAGGAGGCCGAACAGTCACCTCATTCCCAGAACACACGGCATTTCCCTAGCACTCTCTCCATTCTGGCAGCAACCAACCCGTCACTGCCAGCATCACGTGCACCTGGAAGTGCGTGGGTGGGACCTAAAGCGCCTACGGAAATGACGTCGGTCGCCCCGAGTCGCATGATGTGGCAAAATGCAAAAAAAGTGGGGGGAGGGAAAAATAGCAGACTGGGGAAAGTGATGATTCTAAAAAAGTAGTCCCTCCGGTTCCTCTAGCTCCCTCTTGTCGCATCAGGAAGGGAGGCTTTCGGCGCACTGCGCCCCGAATTCCTGCGCCTGACAGCGATGCGGCGCTCCGTGGAGGGGTACATAAGTCGGAGGGGGTGAGGTGGTTGGGCGGAGTTCAGTCGCGGGATCCTTCCGCAGGGCTCAGCCGTTTCCGGAGTCTGCGCTGCGCCCGGTTCCGCCATTGCGGCTCTCCCGGCCCCTGGAGCCTCCGCCCCCGACCCAAGCTCTCTCGTCTGCCTGCCAGTTTCCTGCGTCCCCGGAGAGTATCCTGCTGAGCCCAACCTCCCCTTTCCCCCTCTCCTCCTCTCCCTCGGAGAGCCCGGGCAGCTACTGCCCCGCAGCCCCAGTGACAGGAGGAGACCATACCCCCCGACAGCGCCATGGCCCAGATTCTGCCAATTCGTTTTCAGGAGCATCTTCAGGTGCGGTTGGGACCAGGCTGGTGAGGGGTGTGGTGAGGTTGGTGGGAAGAAAGGAGGAAGCCGAAGTGTGGGCCCGAGCAGGATCGGATTGGGGGGGAGGGCCGGTTTTGGCGTAGATGGAAGAAGGGGCACTATCTTTGAAAGCGTAAAGGGTTAATGATGTGGGGGCTTGGTTGAAAATGACGAATCGGGGTGCAAAGGGGGCCGAAGGCAGGCCTGGGTCCAGGGGCCTCTGTCTTGTTCCTGGATGGCAAGAACTGCGCATACTAACTTCCTCCTCTTTATTTTATTCGGTTCATTCATTTGAGTAGGGGGTAAAAGCGGGGAACTATCCGGCGTTTCTCCCGGAGCAAGAATTCTCATCAAACCCTAGACCAGTGCAGGGCTGTCACCTTCCATTGCTCTTCTCTTTCCTTTACCCATCGTGTCTGCGCCCTAGAGTTGTGTGGCGGGTGGGTTGGGGAGGAGCAGCCTTTTTTCTTCCTCCTTCCACAGCTCACAATTGAGAAAGGCACCTTCCTGGGGGAGGGGGAGATGGCTTTGACTTGTCTTTTGCCTTTCCTGAGACAGTAGCAGCAGAAGGTCACGGAGGAATAGAAAGAGGATAAAATGGGGGAACGCATTTCTCCAGGCGGTGTCAATCTCATGAGTGCGTGGGGTCAAGGTCCCTAGGGGAACTCGCCTTTTTCTTTTTTTTTTTTCCTTGATTTCTTTGGGGGTGGTGTAACTCTTAATGTGTCTTTGATTCTAGAAGGTAGGAAGAGTTATTCGGAGAGTTATCTTGGGGCCTTCTGGAGTCTAGTAGGTAGTTGTGATTGTGGCCTTGAGTACTTCTCTCAGGGCTGCCTTAAATTGAATAGAACCCTGGGGATAGAGCACACCTGCTCGCGGTCGTGCGGGGTTAGTTGATCTGTAACTGGCTTCTTTTTAGTAGGTTCTAGAGTTGTTCCCCAAGGCGTTTTATCCTGGAGACAGCATGCCAGTGACCGACCTAGACAGGTGACCATTCGAGGGCTTCACCGAATTAAGCCTTTGCCGAACATCTGATTTTTCTGGTTCGATCCTGATTTGTACTTTGGCTGGAGTAATTTATTCATATTAATTTGCTCCCACCCCCACCCCAAATTCCCCCTTGAGCCTGCCTGGTGTTCGGCTCAGTCATCGGAAGGACTAATTTCATGATAGAGGGTGGTTTGATATAACACGAATATTAGTAACTTACTGGGCGCTCTTACCATTGAAGCCATTTTTATTTACTTTTCCCCATTGGTATAACATCCATAAAGGATTCTTGCTAATTAAAAGGTTTAATATTTAGGCTGTGAGTAAAATAAACTCTTGGTTCTTTACAGGTATTGACACATTTGCTTGCACTAGCAAGAAGTTATTTTCCTTTAAAACTTGAAATGTAAAAAATAATAAATCTTCACCTACATAATGAATTAAATGTTACTTTTTTCAGTTATCTCTAGTTTTCAAATAACTCATCTGACTTTGACAAGGAAAACAAAACTGGGATGTGATAGCATGTGCCTTTAGTTCTACCTTTTGGAGGAGGCTGAATCTGGAGGATCACTTGAACTCAGGAGTTCCAGATCAGCTTGGGCAACATAGCAAGACCCCTATCTCAAAAAGCAAAACAAAAACGTTGTTTTACAAAAGTTTAAAAACTGTTAAGGGATTGAGTGAAGAAGTTATTTTTTGTGCTAAATTCGGGTTTAATTGTGATTACCTCTCTTAAAATGGGGTGGTAAATGAATGTGGAGGATTGGGGATTACGAAGGTGACACTTCGTGGATATGAAGGAAAAAACGCAGGTTTGTCCTCAAACTGAAGAGCATCTGAAGTATCTTTCTACAGACAAATATATGTACATCATATACAAAAGAAACAGGTACAGCTACTTTTTCCTTTCTTTTCCTTCTCTACTGGGACTTGAACCCAGGGATACTCTGCTACTGAGCTACATCCCAGCCCCTTTTTATTAATTTTGAGACAGTCTGGCTAAATTGCCCAGGCTGGCCTCTAGCTTGCCTTAGCCTCCCAGGTAGCCACTACACTTGGCTTAGTTTTTCATTTCTATTAAAGAGGAGAAAAGAATGGTTAAATAGTCTCAAAGATTGGAATCCAGCCTTGTCACTAATTAAAGACAGATTTAATACAGGTCTGATTTTTAATTGTGGTTTCTGCAGGTCCTTGAGCTAAGCTATTTGCTATCAAATAATTTGAAGATTTTTGAGTATAAAGCAGCTTTGAACATAAACGTGAATTCTGACATCCATTTTTTGGAATGCTATGTCATCACTAAACTTAAGCTTAGCTAGCTAGTATGACTGTATGTTCTTGTAAATAGTGATTAATTGCATGAAAATCCCAAAATCACCAACCTCTTTCAGAATAATGCATCTTCTGACTTCACATTTTTATTTCCTCTTTTTAGAAATTAATAAGGATTATGTTAATTGGCATTTTAGGTCTTTGACCTCTGAGTCAGTTTGCTAAGTAGCAGAAATGTTCTGAAACACTTAGGATAAAAACGGAAATAAGAAATGAGAAACTTGAGCGTAGATTTAGCTGTGGAACTTAAGAAAGCAAACTGTCAATTAATTTATTTTTATGCCCCCTACCTGCATTGTCCAGCTGAAGAATCAGTCACTAAGGCCTGAAACTACATTTTATGAATGTTAAGTTATGAAGGAATTTTTTTTTCCATGTATGGATTTTAGGCTGATGGCAGTCAACAAATAATTGCCAATTTGGGCAAGACATTGCTGGAGTTGCAGATTCTGAACAAATCCTTGGCTACATATAAAATATTGCCTGCAATTTTCAATTCTTGGCATAGAAAGTGTCTTTATGCCAATTGGCACATTCTGTTGTGTTCCTGGGCTCTTTAGAGCTTTCCATTACAAATCTCACTCTCTTCCTTTTAATGCATACATGCAGGCTTGAAATGTGTTGTTGGGTTGAATGTAATGAGCTAAGATTAATTTGGTTTGCAAAAGGAAAGCAATGTTAAGCATTACTAGGGTGTGTTACATGCTTAGCTGGAGTTGTCTGGAAGAGGCAGACCGTCTGGAATTATGCTACAGTCTACCCTGTGAATAGCTTCCAAACTTAAGATATATTTTTCAGAATTTTCTTAATGGTCAGTTCACTCAACTTAAAGGGGTATGGCTGACTTTAGTGAAAGTACTTTCACTCTGATTAGGATATAATTCAGGACATGGAACTGTGTGTGTTACAGCACCACAATCTTTTTCCATTTTAGTATATAGTGAAATTTGATTTTAGGAAGCTTGATACTTTGCTCTTGGAATATTCTGACCACAGTTGAAATTTATATGTTGGTTTTCAAAAGTTCAAAGGTTCCATTTACATTTAGTTCTCAGCTTTTTTTTTTCCCCCCAATATTTTTTAGTTGTAGGTGGAGATAATTCCTTTATTTTATTTTTATTTGCTGCTGAGGATTGAACCCAGGGCCTCACATGTGCTAGGCAGGCACACTACCACTGAGCCACAACCCCAGCCCAATTGTAAAATTATTTTTAAATGATTGTGTTCAACAGTATACAATACCTATTTGGGATTATATGTAACAGATGTATTTCTGTGTGTTAGAGATGAGGTTCTTTGCAACTTCTGATTGTTATTGTCCAGTAGAACTTTCTTCGGAGATGGAATTGTCTATTAGTTACACAGGGATAATGAGCACTTGAAATGTGCTTAGTGTTACTGAGAAACTCAATTTTTGCTTTTATTTCTTTTTAGTTCATTTTAAATTTTAAAAGTCGAGTGTGTATTGACAGCCAACATTGAATTGCACAATTGATGTGGGCCATACGGATGTGCTTTGTAGAAATGAAAGTTTATCTGGCTACCCATGTTTATATATGTAGAACATTTTGATAGCAAAAAATAAAACACTCATCATCCAAGGGTTAGTCAAATACTGTCTCTTTTGGGAAGGACTGATAATAAATGATAATACTGCTAAGTGTACGGGATAGCAATAGACTTCTTGAGAGCCTGTTAGGTGTCTGGGTACTTTCAGATCTTCAATCAATCCCCCCAAACACCTTTTTTTCTTTTTTTAAATTACAGTAAAGTTAAACTTAAAACAACAACAACAACAACAACAAAAAAAAACTCAGTATTTAACCTCTGAGCCACATCCCCAGCCCTTTTTAAATATTTTATTTAGAGACAGGGCTTCACTGAGTTGTTAAGTGCCTCCCTGAGTTGCTGAGGCTGACTTTGAACTCCAGATCCTCCTGCCTCAGCCTCCAAGCCTCTAGGATTACCGATTTGCACCACCAGTTCAGACCCAGACACCTTTCTTAACAATTGAAGTAAGTGAGAATCCAAGTAGTGCCCAGGGACCATGATGTCTGAATGGGGTTTGTCCTTAAGAGACAGTATCCTAGTGTGCTGTTCTTCTTTAGGACTTTGGCCTAGAGACAGAATTCTTTCTACTTGCTTAAAATGTAGTTAATGATGTGATACAGTGGACAGAACAGGTGTTTGGTGGTTGTTAAGACCAGTGCTGTCTAATAGAAAAATAATGTGAACCTCATTTGTCGCTTTAAATATTCTAGTGGTCATGTTAAAAGTAAAGTGCAGGTGAAATTAATTTTAATATTTTATTTAACTAATACCAAAATCATTTCAGTGTGTAATCAGTATAAACTTTACTAATGGACTTTTACATTTCTTTTTTGTTTTTTCTTTTGGTACCAGAGATTGATCCCAGGGGTGCCTAATCATTGAGCCACATCCCAGTCCTTTTGATTTTGTTTTTGAGACAGGGTTTTGCCAAGTCTTAGGGCCTTGCCAAATTGCTGAGGCTGGCTTGGAATTCTTACACACCACACACACATCATGGTGGGATTGCAGGCTTGTGCTACTGCACCAGACCTGTTTTACATTTCTTTCTCCCTAAATTCCAAAATCTGATTTTACACTTAGAGAGCATGTCAATTCAGATAATGTTTTTATTTGAAATACTTTATCTGTTTAGAGTTCATAAAATTTACAATTGAAAAAGCAGATTTGTGTACTTAGTTTATTCCAAATATATTTGTTTTCCAGTTTAATCAATTATCTGTTAATTATTTGATTTTAATTAATTTAAAATCAGTCATAGCTGCATTTCAGGTGCTCAGTATCTTGTGACTACATATGAAAACACAGGTTAGGACTTTGTTTCTTTTTATCTGTAAAATAGGCGTACTGCCTCATAAAGTTAACGTGAGGATATGAGATCATATATGTGAAAGTACTTTAGGAACATTAATTTTTAGGTGTATAACTTTTGCCCAACACATTTCATTCAAGTATCTCAATCAGTGACAATACCTTGTGTGTGGACCTGGATTTATTTGGGGTTAGTGCATTAACTCTAAATTTGAGAATTTACTGCATTTCAGGAACTGTATTAGACTGTAGGGTTAAAGTGGTAAATGAGAGGCTACTTCATGGTTGCATTGATGTCTGATTGTGAATCTTTATGTATTTGAATATTCGATATACAGGATTTAATACAAATACTAATATGTTTAAATAAATTGATGGCACTCTGAAATTGTACCCCCAAAACAAAATTTGTCTTATGTTACATTCTATGAGTTCTCGTTGTGTGCCTTTGGTACTTTGTTTTGTTTTGGTACTGAGAATTGAGCCTAGAGGCACTTTACCATTGAGCTACATCACCAGCCCTATTTTATTTTATTTTATTTTGAGACAGGTCTTGCTAAGTTACTGAGGCTGGCCTTGAAATTATGGTCCTCCTGCCTCTGCTTTCCGAGTTGCTGGAATTACAGGCATGTGCCCTTTGGTACATTTTTAATTAGTATAATTATATAAATGTTCTTTTAAGGTGGTAATGTTTTAAGTGAATATTCTCACTTAGATGGGAAATAAATTCGTAGCTTATGTTTTAGCCCTTTATCCCCTTTATGTTCAAATGATGCTGTTTTTCCAAATTCATATATATGCTGTGCTAAAACTACATAAATCAACTTGTCTTGTGAGCTAGGGCAAAGTTCATAGGTCTAGATGTCATCCACTATCCCCCAACCCATAGTAGCTTTGTGATGTTAGGAAACTTGGATCTGTCAAATGTGGATTTTAGGAATCTCTTATGTTGTCATTTTATGTTTATTATCCCATTTAATTAGCAAGAGAACCCCTTTTGGGGTAGGTATGCTTTGCCTTATTTTATAATGGGGAACCTAAAGTTCATAACAAGTACCTTAAAAGGTAGTGGGTGTTAGACTTTAATTTTTCTTTTAATTTGGCATAGATGCCTCTTGGTGAATGATCTGTGTAATTTGAAATGCAAAATATACCACGATTATTTGTATCTGTGCCATAATGTTCTTTGATATGCACATACTGGAAGTTTGTTTTTAGGGCAGTACTTTTTATATTTTAAGAAAAGTAGGGGACAATGACTATGTAGGCCTTGAATGATTATGTAGACAGTATCTTTAAAAGGTTTTATCCAAGTTCCCAGGGCAAAATTGTGCAGAATAATTAAGATCAGGTTAACTTGTAACCAGGATTATCTATATTACTCTCATAAGGCTGAACTTCGGAAACTTTTCTACAGACTTTAATGACAAGAATGTGTTTCTTTTGAAGTCACTTGTGAAAGCAGGATATTTGTTTTCTCTTTCAGGATACATTCATCTTTCTGTGTTTATACTAATGTAAAACATGAACTCCTGAAGAGAACAGTTGTGCTTGAGGAGGGCTGTGGAGGACAGTGGGAGTAGACCATGCTTACCCAATTTGAGTACTCTGGTGGTAGATGGGGGAAATGGTTGCAAAGTTGTATGGTTCTACTTGGAGGCAGAACTGCCAGTGATATTGGTACTTCCTGTTCAGAATCAATAAGCAAATAAAGGCTTGTCTTTAAAGTCTGAGTAAAGAAGATTTTAAAGATTGTTTGTGAAAGAATAGGAACCAAGTTCATTAAAACCACATTTCATCCCATTAAAAAAAATTGACTCTGAGGTATGCAATTCTGGAAAATGTGTCAGATGTTTAATCTGGGCTTTATTTGATTATGTCAAGTTTTTAGCTTGTTTCAACTTCTTCATTTATTAAAATAGTACTTCCTGGTAGTTGTGAAATTGGTATAGGTTTGTTTATAGCATAATGCTTAGTCCATACAGAAACTTAAATATTGGTTCATCCCTTCTGCCCTGAGGGAGTCTTCTTTTATCTACTCCATGAACATATATACCATGCTAAAGGCAAAAGACAAAACTAAAGTCTGTTCTGTTATTGAAACCATGTTCTTGGAATTGCACCAGTCTTTTCTCTTTCTTATTTTCTACATCCAGACCATTCCTGGAGTAGAGAAAGGAAGAAATATTGTTGTTCTGTACACTGGGGGTCCCAAATAATTGCAGTTTTGAATACCCTTTGTCTCTTGAAACTGGGAATCATAACAGATGAAAAAATGGAGTTGGTTAAGAGTTGCTTTTATTTCTGATCAGCTGCCCATCTGAGGAAACCACCGAAGTAGAGTAAAGCCAAAGACAGTTCATGTGTACTTAGCTTAGCAAACAGCCAACTTTGAATATGTCTTTCTCCAGGCTGTATTATTCTAGATTTGGCCATATTGAACTATGGAAACCTTTTTATTTTTTCACATCATGTGTGTAATGTGCTGATATTGTAACAAGGTTTAGAGGGAGGCACATCTCACACAAAAGCATGAAAATCCAGTCATGCTTATGAACCAGATAGATCTAGTAATTTCTTCCTCTGCGTATGACCTCACGATTTGCAACTGTTGAATGTCACAAACATCTTAAATATTTCTCAAAAAGCAATCTATAAGGGTACATTTCTGGAGATCATAGTTCAAATCCAAAGATTAGTTGAAAAAACTAATTGCAAATGGGAATTTGATGCTTGTAATAAAATTCCCATGATTACACCATAATAGTTTTTTTTTTTTTTTTTTAAAGCTCTTTGGACTGGAGATGACTTTCTAGTACTAATGAAGACACTAATATCAAAATTGCATATGAAGAGAATCTTTATCCATTTTCTCTTGTTGTAACTAAATATTTGGGACTTGGTAATAAAGACAAGAAGTTATTTGGCATATGGTGGAGGCTGGGAACTTACAAGAGCATGTGGGCATTTATTCTGTATCCGGTGAGGATCTTCTAGTTGCGTTATATCATGGTGGAGGGCATCACGAGGCAAGCTAGAACAAGTGAGCTAATTTTGGTCTCTTATAAAGCCACTAATGCCATTGTTGGGACCCTACCCTCATAACCTCATTTAATTATTGTTACCTCTCAAAGACTACCTCCAAATACTATTAGCATACCACTTTGGGGCTTAAGTTTCCAATGCATGAGCTTTTGGGGGATTCATTCAAATCCCATAGTAAGGAGTTTAAATAAAATGTTTTTTGAAAGGAGAAGTGTAGAAAAAACTTCCAAGTTATAAAAACATTTCCAAGTTATTAATTTTGTAGTTTTGTTTATATAAACTAAGTCAACTGATGACTTGAATTATAAATTAGCTTATTATTAGATAGACTTAGTTTTTACCCTGGGAATTTATAGTTTAAAGGAGCCAAAAGCCTTTTTTGTTGTTGTATTTTGGTTTTTTCTTTTTTTAATGCTGGGCATCACCTGTGCTAAGTAATAACTCTACCTCTGACTTACACTGCTGACCTCAAAAGTCTTTTCAAGATAAAATTCATAAAACAAACAGAATTAACCTTATTTATTTACTGAGTTGAACCCAAGGGTACTTTATCAGTGAGTCACATCCCCAGCCCTTTGTCATTTTTTATTTTGGAATAAGGTCTTGCTAAATTGCCCAGGCCTCAAACTTGAGATCCTCCAGCATCAGCCACCAAATTGCTGGGATTACAGACATGTGCCACCAGACCCAGCAAAATTCACTCCCACTTTAAAGTGAATAATAGTTATGTAGTACATTTACAATGTGCCACTATCACCTGTATCTAGTTCCAGAGCATTTTCATCATCTGAAAACTCTCTATCCTTAAGCAGTTTTTCATCCTCCTGTATCTTGGCAACTGATGTACTATTCTGGATATTTTATGTAAATGGAATTATACAACATTTGACCTTTTGTTTCTAACTTCTTTCACTAAGCATAATTGAGGTGTACAGCACATCTTGATACTTGGTTCCTTTAGCTTAATAATACTCCATTGAATGGATATATCACATTTTATTTCTCCTTACCTTTCATCAGTTGATGGATATTTGAGTTGTTTCTACCTTTTAGCTATTGTGAATAGTGCTGCTGTGAATATTTGTTTGTTTTTGCTTTTGGTGCTGTTGAGATTGAATGCTAGGTCTGCTTTATGCTAGGCAAGTGCTTTATCACTGAGCTACATCCCAAGCCCTTTTGTGTAAATTTTTGGTTGAATTCCTGTTATTAGTTGTTTTGGATCTGTGTGAGGGAGTGGAATTGCTGGGTCATACAGTAATTCTTTTAATTTTCTTTTCTTTTTTTTCTTAATGTTCTTTTTAGGGGACCTCCAAACTATTTTGTGCAGTGCCTGTACCATTTACATACCCTTGAGCAGTATACAAAGGGTTCATTTTCCCTTTATACTTGTCAAAAGCTTTTTTTTTTTTTTTTTGTGGAACTGGGGATCAAACCTAGGGATGCTTTACAGATACCTCCCCAGTTCTTTTTATTTCTCAGTGAGACCCTATCTCTAAGTAAAATACAAAATAGGGCTAAGGATGTTGCTCAGTGGTCAAGCACCTTTGAGTCAATCCCCAGTGGGGGCCCCCCCCATAAGAAGAAGATGGTGTCTTATTAAGTTACTTAGGGTATCACTGAGGCTGGCCTTGAACTTGTGATCCACTTATGAGTTTCCAAAGTTTCTGGGATTACAGGCATGCACCACCACACCCTATTTGTCAAAGTCTTTTTTTTTTTTTTTTTTTTAATGGTGCTGGGGATTGAACCCAGAGCCTTGTGAGCACAAGTCATGCCCTCTACCAACTGAGCTATATCCCCAGTCCTCAAAAGCTTTTTTAAGTGTAGAGAGAATAGTCTTATTGGGTATGGAGGGTATTTTCAGGTCTACCTATTTTCTCTGACATTGTATCCCTGAGCTCTCTTAAATTGTCTATCCTGTTTGAGGTTGCATTTTCATTTCTTCTGAGACATCTGGGTGAGCCATACATTCTGTTACTTCATGGCACCATAATAATTGCAGTGTACCTGTTTGCTGTACACTGAGTGAAAAGGAACATCGCATTTACAGTAGAATTCTCTGTGCTTTAGCTTTGGGCCTGGCACTCAGGAACTGCCCAGTATCTGTGTAAATTTGAGATTATTGGGGAAAAACTACTACAGGACTAGAAAGAGACCTGAAAAATACTTAAGATAAGTTTTTTTGCTTGGAACTGGAAAAAAGCTTTAGAAAACTGTTAGTATCATCAGAGGCATACAGAAAAATTATTATGATAGAAATAAGGATCTGTAGAGATAATGAATTGCAATAACAAAATTTAAAAAATGATCTTGATGGCAATTAAAAGCAGAATTGTTTCTGCAGTGAGCAACATGGAAAGATTATTGGAAGACTTCTTTTTTTAGACTTTGAATTCAGTGGTAAATCCCAGAATTAAATAAGGGGGGATGCGATAGAAGGTTACAAATTTAAGAATTAGAGAAAACAAAATAATTGGAATGGAAGCAGTTTTCAGACAGTGGAAGAAAACTGTACTGATTGGAAGAAAGCAAAATTAGAAGGGACAGACGTGGGTAAATTTTAGTACCATGAATTAAAACTACAAACATCCAGGGCATACCCTCTCCCTGATCAAAAAAATCAAGGTGCCCTTCTTTTTATAACACTAAATTTTAGAGTGAAGCAAGTGTCTACATGATTTTGAGATGGAATGTTTTTTCCCACTTTTTTAGAGGACATGAGCTATAGTTTGAACACTCCAAGATCCTTTGAGCCTAAAGTCTATTTTTTCCCCTATAGATTTATTTTTTATAAGTAGTATTGACAAAGTTGCAATTTTAAATTGCCAAATAATAGGTGCTTAATAGATATTAAGACAAATCATCATCTGATAATTTTAATGTTGATTCGGATTCCCTGAATTTTTAATATTAAATAATTTTGAGGTAGCCAGTAACTCTTCATGCTCAGTGTTAGTTACTTCATTTATTTGAATTTGAAATTTGTGGCATTTAAGTTCACAAGAACATACTTTAATAAGTCAATTGTAAAATAAGATGGTTCTGGTCTTGTAACCAGTAGAGCTGTAAGGATGATCATACTTTAAATGAGTCAACTTGAAAAATGAGTGATACTGTATACTATCTGATTTCCTAGCCGGTCTGTCAGTATAGGGTAGAAAATGTGTGGTTGTGTGCAGCAGTGATAGAGATGAACTTAAAAGCACCTTTGTCTAGAATGAAGTTTCTTTAGGACCTTTAAAGCCATAACTATAAGGAAACTGGACAGACATTTTAGTTACTCCTACCAGGAAACCAAGCCCTTGGTGTTTGCCCAGGTCCATTCAAATCATCCTTTGAAGGTCTTCATGTTGAGTTAGCACCAAGTATTATAATCTTGAACCATTGAAGTAAGCCTTTTTTTCTTTTTTTTTTTTTTTTTTTTTTTAATGGAGGCTTGATATGTTCTACTCCCTACCACCCATATATAATTGATTGCAACTCTGGTAGCATTTGGTGGTTCTGTGCCAGCTGAATGGCATTTATGCAGGAATGGGCATGATCTTGGAAAGTCATTCCCATCTCAAAAGATTTGGGACATAAAACCTTCCCTGTATTTTCCTGGATCATGTTCAAAATTGATCTAACATTTCGTCTTAATTTGGAATTTAAAAAAAAAGAGTGTCAAATTTAAAGTTTAAAAATTTTTCAGTCTCTAGTAGTTTATAAGTAGGAAAAGTTCTTTAGGTCTTTGAGTCTCCTGGTAGTTTGTCAAAGCTAACAGTCGTGTCTCTGGCTGTGATTTCTTTCTGAAGGGATTGCTTGCAGTTTGAAGAGAGTAACATTCAGAAATTCTCCTTAGAGACAAAGATTCATTCCTTCAGAGGCTAACAAGGTTAAGAAACAAATTTGTATGTTTAAGTGTGAGGTCAGCAAAGATTAAAGCTGTGTTTATTTGTTAGGTGAAATCTGTGGAGCCCACAAAAAACAATGGCTGGTATCCTGTTGATGGAAGAACTGAAGGAATGCTGCATTCTCAGCATTTTTCTTCATTTCCTGTAGAATACAGCAACTGCAGTTTTTATTTGACATTCTGCTAGTTTCCAGGAAGGGCTTAATGAAGAAACACCAACTTTTTTTTTTTTTTTTTTTCTTTCAAGTTCTAGAGATTGAACCTAGGAGGCACTCTTCCTACTTAGTTAATATCCCCCAACCCTTTTTTATTTTTTATCTTGAGACAAGGTCTCACTAAATTGCCCATGCTCGCTTCAAACTTCTGATCTCCCTGACAGCTTCCTGAGTCGCTGACATTACAGGTATGCACCACTGTACCAGGTTTCTCAGATCCCATGCTCTCCAACATTATGATTGATACCAGTAAAGGTAACAGATGTTTGGGAGTATTTATTTATTTATTTGGTGCGGGATATTGAACATGGGACATTTTACTACCAAGTTACATCCTCCATCCTTTTTGGTTTTCATTTTGAGGCAGTTTTGCTAAGTGGCAAAGGTTGGTCTTGAACTTGTAATCCTGCCTCAGCCTCCCAAATTGCTGGTATTACAGGGATTACAGGTGTGTGCCACCATTCCTGACTCTGGAGTTTTTAAAAGAAAGCCTGCTGAATGAAATACTTTGGATAGGAACTTTAAAACAAATCTCGAAGCACATACTGTAAAATTCCTGTATTGGGAGATTAGTGGTACCATCAGTAGATCTCTAAAATTGTTGACCTTTTCACTGTATTGGTAACACCAGAGTCCTTTTGATATAGAAGTCACAGAAAAGATAACTGAAACAATACTATACCTAGAACACTTGCAAAGTAGCTTCATCTGAAATTCAGTAGCTCATACAGACTTCCTTAGATTTTTATTATTTGGATGAAACCAGAAGGAAGACTCTGGAAAGTATAAAGCCAAACACTAAATGTGGGAATATAAGTTCTTAGTAATGCTGTCACGAACACGAATTTTAATTTTCAGTCAGTAGAGCTGATAAATGAGCTCTTTTCCAAGTGTATTAGTCATTCATTAGGAGGAAAACTCTTATGGTAAACTTGCAGAGATGCCAATTTCTGATTGAATTTATTTTTGTCTGATCAGATGTAAGAACTGCTAGAGGAAATTAGTAAGCTCAAAGCAAATCACTCTTTTAATTGTGTAGTGTTTGTAGGTAGAAACATAGTTGTGATTGATTGTTGAGATAGAGCCTTTGTGTGAATGGAAAGGTGTCTTTAATCAGAGAATTGATCATTGAAAGATATTTAATCCAGTAGACTACATTAAGAAGGGTAAAAAATTAGGTATGGTGTCGCATACCTATAATCCCAGCTACTAGGGGAGCTGAGGCAGGAGTATCCCAAGTTTGAGGCCAGCCTGGGCGATTTTGAGACCATGTCTCAAAAAAAAAAAAAAAGAAAAGAAAAGAAAAGAAAGAAAGAAATGAAAAGACCTGGGAATGTAGCTCAATGGTAAAAACATCTCTGGGTTAATCTACAATATCCCTCGCCCAAAGCAGGGTAAAAGGAAGTAGGGCAAAAAATGCTAGCATAAGATATACAACCAGAGGCTGGGGTTGTGGCTCAGTGGTAGAGCACTTGCCTAGTACATGTGAGGCACTTGGTTCAATCCTTAGCACCGCATAAAAATAAATGACTAAAATAAAGGCATTGTGTCCATCTACAACTAAAAAACATTAAAAAAAAAAAAAAAAAAAAAGACATACAACCAAATAAAGCCACACTATATTTACGGCCCATTTGCCTTTTAACAATATTTTAATAGTTTTGTCATTAACAATATTTTCATAATTTGACTCATCACCCCTGGGTTTCCTGATTCCTGGCATATCAAGGTTTTCCCATTCTCTAGGAACACATGAACAAAGCAAACTGGTCTATGTGAGGTTGAATGTGTAATGTTAGTAGAATGACGTCCAGACCAGTCTATTTCATAACAGTGTGTATCGCCATACTGTAGTGTCAGAGCTACATAACAAAAAAGAAATCCTTACAGTGTAGAGCAGTCCTGTGATCTGTGTACTTGATGTGTACCAAGTCACTTTAACTCTTCATTCAGTACTGAGGCATTGCTTTACTCCTCCTCAAGCAAGGATGGACACTTTCCCTTTTCTTTTTGCCATAAATGTGAGTAAAAGTGACAGTAAATATTTTTAGGAAAATGTAAATCAGTTCTTCAGTGAAAGGTTCTTCAATTTGGGCTTATCTAATAGGACATTGTGATTAGATTCATGTTGAGTAATTCTGACAGGATACCACCAAAGTGTTATTCTATTGTTTGTTTGTTTGTTGTTTTTCCAGTACTGGGGATTGAACCCAGGGCCTTGTGCTTGCAAGGCAAGCCCTCTACCAACTGAGCTATACCCCCAGCCCTATTCTATTGTTTTTAATGTATTGGGTTGAGAAGCACAGGCTGTCAATTTGAGTCATTGCTAGTGATAATTCATTGACAAAGTTTCTACAAACTTTCTTTTCCCTTTGTAATAAGTATCTTGGGGGATGGGGGAGATACTTTGTGTAAGTATCTGTTACTCCAAATTTCATCCATTAGTTTTGTTCCACTGATGATTCTTTCCTGAAACAATTCTGATTGCCAGATAATGACTTCTTAAAAATTCCATCAGTCTTTCACTACTTTTAAGTTGACTTTCTTCTGAACAACTTTTCCTTCTCCCCACTCTTTTCTGTTAGTGTAGATTCATGGATTTTGTCTCTTTTAATTCATAATTGTCTAGAATAGCGATTATCAAGGAATACAAGCAATAATAGGTGTCGGCATGGATGTAGGGAAAAAGATACACTTGTACATTGTTGGTGGAGTTGCAAATTGGTGCAGCCACTCTGGAAAGCAGTATGGAGATTCCTCAGAAAACTTGGAATGAACCTGCCTTTTGACCCAGTTATCCCATTCCTCAGTTTATACCCAAAAGACTTAAAATCAGCAAACTACAGTAACACAGCCACATCAATGTATATAGCAGCTCAATTCACAATAGCTAGATTGTGAAACCAACTTAGATGCCCTTCAACAGATGAATGGCTAAAGAAACTGTGGTATATATATACAATGGGATATTATTTAGCCAAAAAGAAGAATAAAATTATGGCATTTGCAGGTAAATGGATGAAGTTGGAGAATATCATGCTAAGTGAAATAAGCCAATCCCCAAAAACCCAAAGTCCGAATGTTTTCCCTGATAAGTGGATGATGATACATAATGGGGGTGGGAGGTGGGGAGTAAGAGAAGAATGGATGAATTTTAGATTATGTAGAGGGAAATGACAGGGGGGAGGGCCAGGGGTATGAAAGATGGTGGAATGAGACAGACATCATTACCCTATGTACATGTATGATTACACTAATGGTGTGAATCTACATTGTGTACAACCATAGAAACAAAAAGTTGTACCCCATTTGTGTACAATGAATGAAAATGCAGTCTGTAAAAATAAAAATATTTTAAAAAATTGTCCTGAAAATTAGGTATAGATTCAGTAAAAGGAATGTTATCTTTCTGTGTAAGAAGATTCTAGACTATAATTTTAGGAAGACATGTTACAGATCAGTGATGGAAGAGGATTTCTTTATTTTTTTTTAATTTGTTCTTTTTAGATATACCTGACAGTAGAGTGGGGGATTTCATTCTTTAAGAAAGTTATTTTCAGGAGCCTAAAGTTTAGTTGACTTCGGCCACTTGGAATTGTGAGGCATGGGCAAATTGGGAAACATTAGGAAAGTTTGGTTTTTGGAATGGTATAGTGTGGGTCACCCACCTCTGCTGCGAGTACTGAGGAATAAACCCAAGGTGTTCTAACACCTCAGGCTTTTTTATTTTTCATTTTGGGATAGAACCTCACTAAGTTGCCCAGGCTGACCTTGAACTTTTGATCCTCCTGCCTCAGCCTCGGGTTGCTGGGTTTACAGGTGTACATCACTCTGCCTAGCCCCGTGTGGGATTTTGAACCAGAAGGCTTCAGCTTCTTTGCATAATGACAAGAGAGAGTGCCTGTCTTCCATTTTACCTTCTGTTTCTTGGTCTTGAGCTCTTCAGTGTAAAGGGAAATTTTGATGATATTGACCTTATCCTATCTGTTTGCATTCGCTTCCTCTTCCAGCATAGATGTTGGATACCTGTTTGCCAAGTTTGTTAGAAAGCTTTAGCAATACTGTTCTACAGTGCCTTTCTAAAAATAAGAATTAAGATCAGGTTACTTAGCATGAAAATGTTGCATGGACTTGAAGATTCTGGTCTCACAATTAAAGAATAGAATTGGAAGTCTTAAAGTGTAATATTCTCCCCCAACTCTCCAAAAACAGCATTTCAGTGTCTTGAGAAGTTAAACTCCTAGAGACCACTAATCTATGTTATCAGTAGTTAAAAGCAATTCCCACCCAGAATTTTAACCAACCTTATGGACAGCTGAATTAAGCAGATAATGAAATGGAAATGCAAAAAAAAAAAAAGGCTAACCTTGAGCCTAAAGTACTGATATGTATAGGTCCTAATATTCAGTATCTAGCAGATAATGAAATGGAAATGCAAAAAAAAAAAGGCTAACCTTGAGCCTAAAGTACTGATATGTATAGGTCCTAATATTCAGTATCTATTGAAGTCCTTAAAGTATGTCAGGCACTGTTCTTAGTGTTTCACATTAAATCCTCACAACTCTGAGAATAAGTATTGTCATCCCAATGTTTCAGATGAGGAATCAGATGCATAGACATATTGATTTGTCTATGGTCATTTTAGTGACAAAACTGGGACTGTAGCTAGACATTTTGTTTCTTATGAGGAATCCACAAAAACAGGTAATTCTAGATGTCACTTGAACTTCATAAAGTTATAAATTGTTGCCGTAATTGTCTATTTGAATGAAGAAGTTCTGTGTTATGGGCAATTCGAAATACTATTTCTTACAACCAAGAAATGTAGTATATTGCTTTGCAACCCCTTTGTTTCCCTGCATGTTAAACCAAATTGAGGAGGGCAGGAGAGGAGAGGGAAAAGGAAACATTCTTATATGATATGTAACTCCAGAGTTTTGGCTTAGCTGATTAACAATAAATCTGTTTACTTACCTTCTGGAAGCTGGGTTTATGCTATCAAGTCCTAAAGTAATGCTACTTGCAGACCAAAAATCTAGTATGGAAGCCAAATTGTGTTAGAAGGTTTATGTGCTTCTCCATAAAAAGAAGCAATTGAGAAGCATTATCCTTTTGTACATTGTACCATTAATTTTTTTTGAAAGGGGAGGATGGAAATACGTACATTTTATACACTTCTTAGAGGATACCTCTAATATGTTAAAGTGTCTCTCATTGCTTGAGGGAGAAGGGTATTACTGGAAAGATGGGGTTGGATGGCTTTTCATAGTACTAAACTCATATAATTTGAATACCTTACCATATGCATGTGGTAATTTTGAAAAAGCAGTCTCTTTTCTTGGATCCAGGTTTATTGATTATATATTCTCAGAACAGCAAAATGAAAGTTCATGTTTAAAAAACTTTATTGTAAAAATTTCTAAGCATATCTGAATAGAATATCTCCAGCTTCCTTAGTAGTGACATTTTTGCCAGTTGAGAGGATAAAAAAATGTGACTGTAATTTGGATATTGTATGTTTTCTGGAAAATAGCTGCAAATTTGTGACATACAAATTGTCCTCGAAATTTTTCAGTGGTTCCACATTCTATAATTTAGTTTCTGTGGTATAGTTCATGTTCTGTGACAACTTTATAATAGACTATAAGTTCTTCATGGTTAGTAGGTGCTGTTTTAAAAACCAGACTTGCTTAAAAGTATTATGTTGCATTTTTTTAAAAAAGTTTTAATCTATGCAGATATTACTAGACATAGTTACTTAGTATAAACCTTTTATATGATCCAACTCTGAGGGTGCACCTTAGCCAGAATTGTGATTAATGATGGTGGCTTGCCCTAGTATTCTTGTTTTGGCATGTTTCTGTTTTCAATATAGCACAGCAAAATATGGGGAGAATTGGTTAGTGCTCTGTGCGTTCTCTCTCAAAATAATACCAGTAAGGGAAAAAAGGTCTTACCAGCCTTATTTACAGAGGTGTAAGCAAATCCTTTTAACTGATAGGAATAGTTTACTTGAAGTTCATGTCATTTCCTTTCCTAACAACTAGGGAAGTCTTTTTAAGAAGGAGCAGTTTCCCATTTAGCTGTGTAGATGGGTAGATGGCCATCACTTGTTTACTTTTTAATATGTTTAAACATTTTGTATTATTAAGAGTTTGCCACTTGCTTCATGTTTAGTTTTTAGTTTTTAAAAAATAAAAGATACATGTCTATTTCACATGGGGGTGCTTTGAATAGTACTATTACATGCTTGATGGAGAAGATTAAAAAATTAGACCTATAAATCCCTTGGTAGAATTGTGTTTAATGAGAAAGGAATATGTAGATTGCAAGAATTGCAGGCAGTCCTTTCTCTATAAAATCAAATCTGCTTTTTCTGCAAACAACACCACCCTGGGGCTAAAGGTCAGTGCTAACTGTTGCCACATGTTTTTCTTTTCTTTTTTAGTTGTAGATGGACACAGTGCCTTTACTTTATTCATTTAGTTCTATGTGATGCTGAGGATTGAACCCAGTGCCTCACAAATGCTGTACCATTGAGCTACAGCCCTGGCCCCTGCTGCTTTTTTTTTTTTTTTTAAACTGGAAATGTAGCAGGCAATTGGAAACAGTTTGCTCAACTTTTTTTTCTCTTTACTGGCTTTTCTAGTAGTGTTTTCTTAGACTTGCCTTGAACCTGCCTCTGAAGTGTGTGGGAGGAACCTGTTATAAAAATCATTTCTGAGTACAATTAGTAGTGTCTGTGGTTTACATTTGTACTTTGATTTTAATTTTGATTTTTGACTAACACAGCTTTTACTCTGACTTTTTGAACACTGTAGGTAGTGACAGCTGAAACTCAAAATTGTAGGGAGGTGTAAGTTTGGTAGAGACTTAAAAACATAGTTCTTACTTAGAGTAGTTTGAAAGATAACTTACTGCTTTTAGGTATATTGCTGTATGAACTCTGAGCCACTAGAATGTTTTCTCCAGTTATTGGAAATGTAACTATTTCCATTAAACCTTCAAGAGTCTAAGAACCCTCTACTCTGAAAAGTACATGTTGTATACCTACCCTGAAACTAGATGGACAGCTTGGTTTGTAAAAGGCCTCCTTAAAGCCCACTTGGCTATCCCTTTATATGTTTCGGGAACCATTAACATTTATCTTCCTCCATTAGTCCTGATACTAAGAGTAAACATAAAAGTTTTAAGTCAGGAGGAAGTGGAAATTAATTCGTAATGTTTTATTATAACCAAATCCATTATAAATGATCCATTTCAGCTTATATAGTTAGTTGGCTTGCATGGTAGCATATACTTGAACTTGTAAAACTGGTTAATATTCTACTTTATTACCATCTTTGTATTAATGGTTAGACAGTTGTTTGACTTCTTGCCCCTAGTATTTAGTGATTGAGTTACTGTAACTACATTTTATAGCTGCTTAGGCCTATAGTCATTGAGGTCTAAAAGCTAAGTGAAAGTAAGTCTGTCTCAGTCTTAAGCTGTATCTTACTCAGATTGATCCTGGCGTGGTCATTTTTAAGCAGTAATAGCAGAAGAGTTTGACAAAAGAATTAGATAAAGCGCAGTTAACTTTGGCTCAGGCAATCCAGAGGTGATCTCTAGGGAGGGAAACTATTGCTGAGGGACAAAGATGGGAGAAAGATTTGATTTTTTTTTTTTTTTTTTTTTTTTTTGGTATGTGTGCTTTTTCTTTTTTCCTTTTTCGTTTTTGTACCGTGTGAATTTATTACCCACGGAGAAAGGGGAGAACACTACTAGTCTGGCCATGGCTAATTAATTAAAGCCTTCAGATACCCTCTTTCAGTGGGACTTAATCTGCCCTACCACTTGTAGTTGCCCAAAGTTTTAGTAACCCACTCTGGTAGAGATACCTTCCAATAATAAGTAAACTTAAGTTCTTAGTTAGTTGGTTTTCAAAGACCAGCCATCTTTACATGTTTAGTTCCTTTTGAGTATACAAAGTAAGTCTAATTCCCTTATTTTCCTTGTTAAAACCATTAAGTAGTTCTGCCCATAGAATAAATTCAGAGTTCTTACTGACGTACTTTTAGTTTGTCAGTCTAGCTCTTGTCTCCGTAACCATTATTTACCTCTGTCCTTTCATAATTTACACTCTTGTTGTGACAAAAGTACTTGTAACTCCCTTAGACACTAGCATCTCTGTGCCTTAGCACATGCTTCTTTTTTTGAGAATTTTCTTTAATTCTCTGTTTTCCTCGAAGACATTACCTTAAGTTGTGGAGCCGCCTTTGAAAGAGCCTCTCTTTATCTTTGTTTTGGCACTTTTTGCACAGTATTGTAACTTGGTAGTCCCAAGTTCCTTTAGATCAAGAACTCTGTTAACATTCTAAATCTTTCACTATTCTGTAGCTTTATTTACAGATACCTGAAGCCTAATGCAGGTGAATAAGTAACTGAATTAAATGTTAAGGAAATTAAGAGAAGATAGGTTCTCCTGGGCACGGTAGCTTGCCTGTAATCCCAGTGACTTGGGAGGCTGAGGTAGGAGGAATGCAAGTTCAAAGCCAGCCTTACCAATTTAGAGAGGCCCTAAGCAACTGAGTGAGACCATATCTCAAAATAAAAAGGCTGGGGATGTGACTCAGTGGTTAAGCACCCCTGGGTTCAATCCCTAGTACTGGGAAAAAGAGAGACAGAATAGGTCCTGTATTTCAACAATCTTAAACCCAGAAACACAAAAACTTCAAATTCTTGACCACAAATTTTCCTTTAAAATCATCTTTATTTGTTCTACCTTTGTGTATAACCATGAAGTTAAAATGAAACAGTTGAATGCCATGTTTATGGGAATATGTGAAGGTCCATTGTCTATTAATTGCCTTACTTTAATGAAGTTGTCACTGTTGACCTTGCATTAATGGTTAATTGAAGGTTTATAACGATAACAGTATATGAATGTCATTTTTCTAACCCATTTGGTGACATGGTTTATTGATTTTTTTTTTCTAGCTCCAGAACCTTGGTATCAACCCAGCAAATATTGGCTTCAGTACCCTGACTATGGAGTCAGACAAATTCATCTGCATTAGAGAAAAAGTAGGAGAGCAGGCTCAGGTGGTAATCATTGATATGAATGACCCAAGTAATCCAATTCGGAGACCGATTTCAGCAGACAGTGCCATCATGAATCCAGCTAGCAAAGTAATTGCATTGAAAGGTATAAAGGATTGTGAATTTTTTTCTTAAAACTCTTTCTTTGTATATTTTATGCACTACAATAATTAGGGTCTTTTAGTTGTATTGAATTAAATAAAAAAGTTCTACAAAGTTAAAGCTAATACTCAACTTCACTTTCATGGTTTTTACTTGGAATGTTTCTGTGGAATGTTTTTTAATAGATTTACTTGGAATAATTTTAAGTCTTAATACACTTAAATTTTATATCTGGTATATAAAACTGCTAAAAATATCTCTAGAGGAAATACATTAGTGATTATGTTCTAAATAAAATATCCTTTACTATATTAGAAGCTAAGCATTTCAAAATTTATTGTGATGATCAACTTGTCCTTTCATTTCTATGTTTAAGGCTTTTGTTTCATTTAGATAATTCAGTTCTAAAAATGGTTTGAATTTATGCTGATTAAGTGTGTGTATATAGGTAAATATTAAAACTTTGAAACCCAGGCTGTTTGAATTTATTCAGACTAACATTAGTTGTTAAAACAGAGAAATGTATACCCTATCATTCTAAACAGAGTACAGTAGTCTAGACTATCTGGGAGCTTCTATTATGATTAATTTTTTTCCTTTGATCTTTAAAATGAGATTGTAACTGACACTTTATAATAGAATTTTTAAAGGGAGCTAGGTCAAAAACAAATTGACTCTTGAAAAGGCATTTTATTGCTTTTTTTTTTCTCCTTTATTGTTTTTGATAGTAAAAGGAAGAATTCAAGTTATCAGTAATCCAGTAATTTCTTTCTTTCTTTTTTTTTTTTTTTTTTTTTTTTTTTTTTTTTTTTTTTTTTTTTTTTTTTTGGTACAGAGGATTAAACCCAGAGGTGTACTTAACCACTGAGCCATAACCCCAGACCTTTTTATTTTTTATTTTGAGACAAGGTCTCCTTGAGTTGCTTAGGGCCTTTCTTAGTTGTTGAAAGTGGCCTTGAACTTGGATCCTTTTGTCTCTACCTCTGAGGTTGCTGGGATTACAGGCATGTGCCATTGTGCCTGGCTTAGAAGTGTTTTAACCAAACTTTTCTTGATATGATTTAAACTTTATATTTAGTAATTCAAGGTTATGTCCCCCCCCCCCCTTTTTTTTTTAGGTTAAGTATTTCTTATCTGAAATACTCAGGACCAACATTTTTTAAGTTTTTTGAATTTTGGAATATGTTCATACACTTTACTGGTTAAGCATTCCTAACCTGTAAATCCAAAATCAGAAATGCACCAAAATCCAAAACTTTCAGGGCTTCATGGTGCTCAAAAAAGTTTCAGATTTTGGAGCATTTCAGATTTTCAACTTAGGGATGTTCAACCTGTAATACTGTTTGTGTTCAAACTGTAATACTGTTTGAAGGTAAATGGGTAATGGAAGTGTTCAGATGATTCAAATTAGTAAGTCACCACATGTATCTAAGGCAAGAGTTGATCTCAAGGAAAGGGTTGGTGGTCCAGCTTTCACCTGGTACCAGATGTTTTGTGGCAGTAAGCATTTTGTTTCTATTAAAAAATGATATATATTACACTTTAAGGTATTAACTCCCTTTAGTCTCCTTAAAGAATTTAAAGTGCTTAGCAACTCTCAAAACTATTTTACAAGGCCATTGTTTTAATTTTTTTCAAAATTCTTTTCTATTTTTAATGTTACTGTTATCTTATCACATTTCTTAATGCTTTCTTATGTGTGCAGATGGTGAGTTATCTTAAATTAGATTGTATTAGTTATTGTCCTGTTCCATGAAAAGAATAAATTAAAAAGATTTTCAAAGCATTGTGATATAGTATCATAGTTTTGTTCCTATTTGTCTGCATCATGGAGTTGAGCTGTCATCCTTTGCCCCCTTCCCCAAACCATCCACTTGTATACATTTCAACCATTGTCATGTAAAAATAACTCTAATACTGTGGGGGTTGGGGAAGGCAGCAAAAGAAAGTAAGTCATTACAAAATACTGTTGCTTTCTGAAGCCAGTTTTAAATCCCATGGTTTCTTTTTATAAACAGGACTATAACTCTCACAATTTTTCAAGTCTGTGATTTACATCCTATGTGGGATGGGAATAATATCCTTTGTCTTACAGAAGTTTTTTTCATATGATGCAAGAAAGGTTGTGGTACAAAGCTGTTATGCTTTGTCCCTCTTCCCCCCATCCATTTCCCCTCCTTGTGTTACAGTTTTTGTCCTTTAGGAGCCAGATTCTCTGTGGCTTGGGAGTGGAGTTTTCCTTGGTCTCTAAGGATGAATCTGGATAGTGTAGTGATAGCTATGGGCTTTGACCTCTGTTAATTTCAACTAAATCACTTTTGGGACTGTAATCGATTGCAGATTACAATGATAAGCCCTTGCATCTGACTCAGTGGACTTTTTAATACTCAAGGCAAATTTCATCCTCCTCCTTTAACTAAATGCTTGCTGTCTTAACTGGATGAAGCTTGAACTTTGTTCTTACCTTCAGTATATTAACAACACCTGAAACTTGTCCTCTTCTTGTTTCCCTCTCCTTTCGTCCAGCACCTTTACCTTCCCTTTGTATATTAAATCAATTAAATGTAGCATGCACTTCTCTTATGGTAGCAAGGCAGTTTTGAAGAAGATCCTCTTTTCAAAAATCAGTTTCCTCAAGATGTAAATTGGATGAGAGATGACTGCATTTTAAAAAGTAGATGTTATTCTCCTTGTGTTTGTTAGATTAGCTTTGTCTTTTGTACGTACAACTATTGTAGTATCTGTGTAAAACATACTTAATTACAAGTATGACAGTTACAACTTTTATTTTCTATCATTGTTATGAAAGCTGTTTTTTTAGACTTGTTTTTAGTTGGGATTTAGAATCCTGTGGAAGTCATGCTTTCTGTTTAAATTGTTTTATTAGAGGTAATATAGTTTTTGCTTAAGATGTAGCTATAGATTGTTTGCTTAGTCTCACCTGTTATCTTTAATGGTCATTGTTCTATGAATACGACTTCTGTAATTGGTCATTAGTCTTACTATAAAACCACTTTGGAAGTTCCAGAGCTAGTCTTGCTAGATATTGATTTATCTTGAATGTTATTTTTATAATGATTCATAATTTTTTATTCTGTGTTTAGCTGGGAAAACTCTTCAGATATTTAACATTGAAATGAAAAGTAAAATGAAGGCCCATACCATGACTGATGATGTCACCTTTTGGAAATGGATCTCTTTGAATACGGTTGCTCTTGTTACGGATAATGCAGTTTATCATTGGAGTATGGAAGGAGAATCTCAACCAGTGAAAATGTTTGATCGCCATTCTAGCCTTGCAGGATGCCAGATTATCAATTATCGCACAGATGCAAAGCAGAAGTGGTTACTTCTAACTGGCATATCTGCCCAGGTAACATTTTTCTAATTTTTGATAAACAAAAGATCCTAGAGAACTATTTTGCCCAAAATGCAGTTTATTTTGATGTAGGTCTTTTCTACTCTGTCCTGTTGAATTTGATGACTTTTCTCTTGCCCTCACTCTATTTTTTTTTTTCTTCTTTTAATTGCAAATAAATTGCTGACTTAACTCCTTCATGCTGATAAAATTTCAGTACTCTTATTGTTTTTAGCTTTACTTGAAGATTAAGTAGAAATTGATTTCAGTTAGAATGACTTGGAATTTATTATGGAGTGAGAATATATATAGTCTGCAGAGTTAATATTTCTATATCTTTTTCATTAAGAATAAATCATGAAATATAAGGCATATTTTAAACATTCATGTTAAGCTCTAATAAGATAATGTTCAGAGCTGGAGCTTTTTGTTGTGTTTGGTACTGGGCATTGAACCCAGGGGCACTTAACATCTGAGGTACTAACCCTTTTTATTTTTCACTTTGAGACAGGGTTTTGCTAAGTTGCTTAGGGCCTTGCCACATTACTGAGGCTGACCTTGAATTTATGATCCTCCTGCTTCAGCCTTCTGGGATTAAGGCATACATGCCACCACTACCTGGCTCTGAGATGAATTTCAAGTTAAGATGTGTTAAATCTACACTGAAAGACTAACAATGAATTATAAATTCCACTGAAGATGATTTAAGTTTTTAATTATTTCACTTGTTGATGAATTGGGAATTAACTGGTTCATTGAGTCCCCATACATTATTTTCTTTGATCTTTTATAGCAAAATCGTGTTGTGGGAGCTATGCAGCTGTATTCTGTAGATAGGAAAGTGTCTCAGCCCATTGAAGGACATGCAGCTAGCTTTGCACAGTTTAAGATGGAAGGAAATGCAGAAGAGTCGACTTTGTTTTGTTTTGCAGTACGGGGTCAAGCTGGAGGGAAGGTAAGATTTGTCTTTTTTTTTTTTTTTTGGTAGCAGGGATTGAACCCAGGGGCGCTTAACCACTGAGCCACATCCCTAGCCGTTCCCTGCAAACCCCACCCCCCCCACCTTTCTTTTTTTTTCTTTTTAATTTTATTTAGAAACAAGGTCTCTCTAAGTTGCTTTGCACCCTGCTAAATTGCTGAGGCTGACTTTGAACTTGTGATCCTCCTGCCTCAGCCTCCCGATCTCATCAGATTATAGACATGTGGTGGTGATATTCTTTAAAATTTTTTTCTATTAACTGTTCTTAAGCTTTTATTTTGGTTTCCTTTATGAAAGGCCTTACATTAATTAGTTTTCACTGACTTTACTCTTCATAGAATCATTAGGGTTGCTAAAATACTCATGTTTGTTGAAATCAGAGTCTGATACCTTAAGTGGTACCCATAATCACCTTTTTAAAATACCCTAAGTGACTCGATATAAATAGAATGTGGACCATATTTTGAGTAATATTGCCTTAAGTTAGAGGTTCTCAACCTGAGCCATACATTAGAATCATCTGGATAAATGGAGGTACTTTGTTTGGATTCTTAAGTTATAGACAGCAGAAACAAGGTCTGATTGATAAGGGCATTGAAAATTTAGTAAAAGGATGTTCGATACTTGATGGTAGCTAGGATGCCTGTACAACCAAGCTTGAAAAATGAGGAGAAATAAGGGAGAATGGGCAGCAGCCAGGGTTCCAGCCAAAAATCATGCCACAGAACTTTAACACTTCTGCTTTACTATGCCTGCACTGCTGGATTCCTGGAGACTCAGTTTGCTTGCCATTTTCACTGTCAGAGTAGGAGTTCTGAAGTCTTAATAACTTCATGTCCTGACCTCCCTCTCTGAAGTCCATTGTAAACAAAGTTACATGCCTGCCCTTTACCTCTGAGAAGTGTGGGACACAAGTTTTGGGTACTTCTGCAAAGGATGGTTGGCACGATTTGCTGTCCTTTCTGTAGCAAATCAAGAGAGTGTATAGATTCTTGGAAAACCATACATAATACTAACTTAAACTTTGTTAGAACATTTGTCTTTTTCCCTGATAAGTAGTTTTTAAGAATTAAGATGGAGATTGTTTAAAATATGATCATCTACAGCCTCTCTGTTGGGGAGGAAACATGCAATGAGAGAGTTACATTTTTGCCTAAAATTCCTGAACTTTGGAGTAATCCTGCCAACCCCTCAATATGATAAGGATAGAAAGCACTGATGTTCAGATAAGAATTGATGGAATTTAAACCCAAAAGACAAATAAGTTTAGAAACTAGATATTATCCTTAGGATAGAAGTCTAGGACATTTTTGAAAACTTATACTAAAAAAAAAAAAAAAAAGCTTCAATATCATTTTGAGAGTGTCTGAAAACCTTGAGCCTATTTCTTGAGCCTATTTAATATCTGTTTTATCTCTCTAGGAGTCTGCCAAGATTTCTTGAGGGGAGGGTACTGCAGATTGGAACCCAGGGGTACTTTACCACTGAACTACATCCCAGTCCTTTTTAATTTTTATTTTGAGGCAGGGTCTTGCTAAGTTGCTGAGGCTGTCCTCAAACTACCTCAGCCTGCCGAGTTGCAGGGATCACAGCGTGATTGAAAAATACTTAGTTTTTCAATTTGGCTAGCCATCCTAATGAAAGATAAGAACCTGTAACTTTCACATAGCATATATCTTGGAAACTGAATTTTTTTTTTTTTGTTAATGTATTCTTGACATGTCTAGGAAAAAAAATAGTCTTCTGTTGACATTGTTTTCTTTCTCTTGCCCGACTGATGTGCAGGATAATGCATTTTAAACCAAAATGTTTTATCTACTTCTATTGGATATATATGAAGAGAGACATCATTCCTTCCCTCCTCCTGTGTTAGAATAGATACACAGCAAAGAAGAATTTAATAAATAAGATTTGTTTGGAAATACTAAATTATAATTGAAAATCACAAGAAAGTATCTTTGTATGTAATATATTACCATTCTGTGCCCTGTATTTCAAGTAAATTGAGGTGGGATTATTTCATATATTCAAAGTGTTTATTTTGAAATAATATAGATTCAAAGGGAGTTACAAAGACAGTGTAGAGAGATCCCCTTTGCCCTTTTCCCAGTTTTGTGTAATAGAGTTACATGTTGCATGATGGTAGTACAGTTAAAACAAAATAGGAATTGGCACAGGTACAGAAAAAAAAGTTTCTATCATTTCCTCACAAGTAAATTTAAGGTATATAGATACATAACTATTCTATCACCATGAAGATTTCCCTCATGACTTCATAGTCCCCCTCTCTCCCACCATTGCTAACTTGTGGCAACTATTAATTTATTCTCCATCTCTGTAATTTTACCACTTAAAAGAATGTTACATAAAAGGAATCATGCAGTATGTGACCTTTTGAGTTGAACTCCCCACTCAATCACCCACGCCTTCAGCATAGGTATGTGAAAATTTGTTCCTTTTTTATATGGAGGAGTATCCCATGGTATGAATGTACCAAGCACATTTCATCAATTATAGGTATTTTTAGTTGTTTCTAGTTTGGGGCTTCAAGTCTGCTCTAATCGACTGCTTAAAGATCTAGATTTACATGAATTTCATTTTCTTTTGAACAGTTACATATCATTGAAGTTGGCACACCACCTACAGGGAACCAACCCTTTCCAAAGAAGGCAGTAGATGTTTTCTTTCCTCCAGAAGCACAAAATGACTTTCCTGTTGCAATGCAGGTATAGTAATGCAAAATAAATGGGCTTTAAAACCTCCCCTCTTAAAAGAAATTATTCCAAACATCATTTCACATTTGATGCAGTGTAGGTGATGTTTAAACAAATATTCTAAAATAAAGTTTATTAATGAACTTGGTTTAAAAAAAAAAAAAAAAACCCTTCATGTAATGTGTAAGTTGGTTTATCAGAATTGTCTTTTTTGTCTTACAGATTTCATACATGTTCATGTGTTTTATGTAAGAGCTTGCGATGTCCCACGTTTAAATGTGCTGTAAAAATGAGGAAAACCTTAAATATTACCTTTAAACTTTTCATATAAGCCTCTCATCAAAGTTCTAGAATGTTACCCTCTCCAAAATGGAAATGTACTAAATTTATTTTGTTAGATTCGTTATTTTACTAAAGGATTGGTTTTCTTTGTACAGATTAGTGAAAAGCATGATGTGGTATTCTTGATTACAAAGTATGGTTATATACACCTCTATGATCTTGAGACTGGTACCTGTATCTACATGAATAGAATCAGTGGAGAAACAATCTTTGTTACTGCACCTCATGAAGCCACAGCTGGAATAATTGGAGTAAACAGAAAGGGGCAGGTAAGGAGACCTTGAAACTTAAAATAAAATAATGCATTATCATTCACTTTTTCCCCCCTCCTTGCCAATATTTAATAAGCATTGACATTGTCAGACTTTTCATTATAGTGACAGGAAATGGTGCCTTCTTGTTTTTTCTTTTTTTTTGTTGTTGTAATTAGTTATACATGACAGTATAATGTATTTTGACACATCATACATAAATGGAGTATAATTTCTCATTCTGCTTGTACATGTTGTAGAATTACACTGGTTGTGTAGTCATATGTGTATATAGGGTAATAATGTCTGATTCATTCTACTATTTTTCCTATCCCCAGACCCTCTCCCCTCCTTTCACTCCCTCCTTTCTACCTAATCTAAAGTAACTCTATTCTTCTCTAGCCCCCAACCCCTTTCTGTGAATTAGCATTCATTTATCAGAGAAAACATTCAACCTTTGATTTTTGGCTTATTTTGCTTAGCATGATATTCTCCAGCTTCACCCATTTAATGGCAAATTCAATAATGTAATTTTTCTTTAAGGCTGAGTAATATTCCATTGTGTATCTATACACCACAATTTCTTTATCCATTCATCTGTTGAAGGACACCTAGGTTGGTTCCATAGTTTAGCTGTTGTGAGTTGAGCTGCTATAAACTTTGATGTGGCTGCATCACTGTAGTATGCTGATTTTAAGTCTTCCCTTCCTACCCCCCAAAAAACGTAACTTTGGATGTCAGAAAATACCTGGTAAGGGGAGAGGAGGAAAGGAAATGAGATGTAGGTCAAGGGATACTAAATAGCAGATATGTAGGATTAACAAGTTTAGAGATCTCATGTCCAGTGAGAGTTGATAAAATTGTCAAAAACAAGTAACAATGTATAGTGATAGAGTGTGGATTTGCTTTACTGTATGACCATTTTACTACTGATGTCTGTCCTATAACTTTATTTTATAAACCTCAAATATACCCAATAACATTTATTTAAAAAAATACATAGCTAAAAACATTAAGATACATGAATAAAAAGTCTCTATAATCCTGTATCACAGAAACTGTTTGGCATATAGACATCTAGGATTATATATCAAAAGAAGCAAGTTTTTCATGGAGTGAAACTATTAGGTTTGCCTTTGACAGACTATATTTTTACAGATGTTTTATTCCTATTGTCTTTAAGACAGATTATTTATAAACTACAGAGATAAGAATTCTACCTCCTTTCCTGATGCCTTAATTATTACTAAATATTTAATGTTATTAGGTGATACATTGCAGTACCTATTATGGGTTGCCTAGAAGGTAAATGATTGGATAAGGAAAATAATAGCTGTTCTGAATTTGTCATGTTTGTTAACCTCTTCACACTGTCTAGCAAGTGGTTATTTTTCTGAGTTTTCTTAGTTTTTAATTGAAATTTAGAAATTTCTCCCAGGAGGTATCTTATTTTCTGAAAAATGACTAAAATTTAAAAAGCTTAGTGTCTTATTGGTCTTGCAATTTATTAGTTTTCCTCCAAATTAGTAGTTCTCCCATATAGTAAGCAATGAAAGTAGATAGTTTTTTATTGTTTTTTTTTTTTCCTTTCTCCTTTAGTTAATTTTTGAAAAAATGGTATGTATATGAAAAGGAAGTTCTAGGGAAATGGAGTTTCCCCTACTTTCCCATCCCCTACCTCAGCTCCAGACCTGGTTAGGTGTGCTTGCTATATGTTCCTATAACTTATGTAGTACTCTTTATAAAACTTGTTGCCTAACTGTCCAAATCACTATTCTTCATTTGGAAAGGGCCTATCTTCATTTAATAGTATTTCTAACACTAGTCAGTGTCTTAGCACAAAAGCAGTTTTAAACATTTGGTACCTTTTGTTTATTTAGTTTTATGTGTCTCACATGGAAAAATCAAGAATGAGTTGGCCTTTTGGTGAGCTTGGTTAGTGATTTAATAATTATGAAGTTATGAAACCAGGAACCTTTTTATTTCTGCTGCTATGCTGATGTTTTAAGTAATTCTTAAAACTAAATTAACTTGAATTATTTCACCATATAAATGATATAAACCTTATAGAAAGAATGGTTTTTGGAATTTATTGATGTTTTTTCCCTCCATATCCCCAGATTTTACTTTCCAGCCACTTTGGAGGATCAAGGATGAGTATACTGTTCTTAGGACAGAAGCAATTAGAAATTACATTTTACTCAACACTGTATTTATTATGATCCTACTGTGTCTTGCATTATGTTAGGTGTTGAGGATTCCGTGATTCCTTCTCTTGAGCTCTTCAAACCATGAGTATAATCTGGCTGCTAGGCATGAAAATATAATTAAAGAAAATTACTGAAAAAAATGTTTTTAACCTTAAAACGAACAGGAATATACTTTAAATTTCCTCCAGGTGAGCCTCAGGTTTCATTTAGATTTATATCTTCTTCAGAGTTATTTTCATTGAATTGCAGGTTCTATCAGTGTGTGTAGAAGAAGAAAACATAATTCCTTACATCACCAATGTCCTACAAAACCCTGATTTGGCTTTGAGGATGGCTGTACGTAACAATTTAGCAGGTGCTGAAGAACTCTTTGCTCGGAAATTTAATGCGCTCTTTGCCCAGGGAAATTATTCAGAGGCTGCAAAGGTGGCTGCGAATGCACCAAAGGTAAACAGCTATGAAGTGAAATTGCAATGATTGGATTAATATAGATATTCTATTTTTAATACTGCTAGAAGAGGAACCAGGTTTTCACAGAGAAACTACTTTCAGGTTTCGTTTTCTTTCAGTAATTAATTGTCAGTGCCTTCAAATTCGATTAGTGTTTTAAAACTCAGAAGGTTAGAAGGATTTGTAGATCTAGATTTAGATAGGTGTAATAATGTGTAGTACTTAGGTTTATTACTGTTTGACCTCATAAATGGCAGCTACTTGTTTTATTTCTAAAAGTTGTACCCTAAACAGATTGTTTTTAATTTGTGGAATGTAGAGCTGTCAGAAATTGGAATGAATTTATTCCAGTCTACCTTTATGTTGGTTTATGTTGGATGAATTAATATGTTACAGTCCTGACTAGTATTAATTATGAAATTTATACTTGATTTAATGTGAGCTTATTTAATAACTTTAACTAATTCATGATTATGCTTATTTTTTACATATTAATGTGATAATTAAGTTGGTATATTTCTGATTCTGAATAATTTTATACCATCCAACCAGAAGTATGACAGACATTGATAAAAATCTTTATAACAGATTATAAAAGATTTGAAATTTGGTTTTAATAGATTAACTCAGGCCTGTTAAGATAGACTTAAGAGATCTATAGGGTTGTTTGTGTGGTGTTTGAATCACTTTTGAGGTGTCCTTAATATTTCTCCTCCTAAAAGGGAATACTTCGTACTCCAGACACCATCCGTCGGTTCCAGAGTGTCCCAGCTCAGCCAGGACAAACTTCTCCTCTTCTTCAGTACTTTGGAATCCTTTTGGACCAGGGCCAGTTAAACAAATATGAATCCTTAGAGCTGTGTAGGCCTGTGCTTCAGCAAGGTCGGAAACAACTTCTGGAGAAATGGTTGAAAGAAGATAAGGTATATTAATTTGTTTTAACATAATTTTACTTCAATTGAAGTACCATGTTAGCTAGTTAAAATTGTTTATGCTGTACACCAAAATGTGTATTATTTATTGTCGAAATAGAATAAGAAAATACAGTTAGGCATGGTGGTACACGCCTACAATCCCAGCAGCTTGAGAGACTGAGGCAGGAGGATCACAAATTCAAAACCAGCCTCAGCAATTTAGCGAGTTCCTAAGCAACTCAGTGAGACCCTGTCTCTAAATAAAATACAAAATAGGGCTGGGGATGTTGGCTCAGTGGTCGAGTGTGAGTTCAATCCCTGGTAACTACCCCCTACACCCGCCTGCACAAAAAAAAAAAGAGAAAGAAAATACATGGCTTAAAATGTTTGTGCTTCCTTTTGAAAATCTGTTTATTTTTATGGATGTTGAAATATGAGATATTTTTGTTTCGTTTTAATTAGAATCCAAGATTCTTGCTTGGTGAAAATTACTGACCTGGAGTCCTTTTGCTATAACAAAAGCTTAGGGCAAAGGGTTTATTTCAGCATGCAGTCGTATTAGTATGTGTGAAATTCTTTTGGACATACGAATATATTTTTTGTCCTACATTCTACACTTGGTATTCACAGAATTCCAGCACTATAAGTTGTCTTTTCTTAGAACTTCTAAAATGTCATCAAAATTGTGATACTTGCTGCTGGTAAATACATGTAAAGAAAAACTTATATAAAATGCTAGATTGTTCATAAGAGCAAACTGATTAGCAGTGAGTGAGATACTGTTTGATAGTATTTTCATAAAATGTCAGTTGGAATTTCATGAAAAAATACTTAATTTGGTTTTACATAGGCACCTTTTCAAAAATATTAACTGGCTTTAGGATTCTCTGGAATTTCTCTTTGCCTTTTGTATCTACCCCAGTACTTAATTCTCATTACACAGAGCATGTGAATATACTGTTTTCTAGAGCACATTATTTCTTAAGTGGAATAGTGACTGAGAAACAGACAACCACTACATTTTACTTATTCTTAAGGCACCAGACAGACTTAAGCCATATGTTACTGTTGTTATTTCTCTCATACCACTAACAAAAAGCCTTTCTGCACCAAGTTGTATTAAATTCCATGTTTTATGCCATTGTCAAGAAGTAAGTTAGCACTGTTGAAAACACTCTTTTGTGTATCAAATAAGTTTAAAGTTAATACCTTTCAGCATTAGTGTATGTTGGTAGTGATTTTACATTACTCAGCTTCTGGCAATCTTGGAGGATAGTACTTCAGAGTTGGGATGCCTGGATAGGAATCTCTGCTGAAGAATAGTTAACTAGCCACACTAGCAAGTATTTGAGTTCCATCCATCCCAATTTTTTAAGATAAGGGAGGATGAGAAACAGCCAAGGTAACCGAGTTGACCTATGTAACAACTTTTTGGGTATCATTAACTATTTTTGTGAACAGTCACATGGGATTCATTTGTTCTAAGAGAGCACTGGTCAACTCTTCATTAATTAGCACATTTAGTTAAGATGTACAGACTCTGGGCTAGGCATATGGCTCATTTGTCTCACATGCTCAAAGCCCTGGGTTTGATTCCCAGTACCACAGAAAAAAAAGAAGAAAAAAGATACAGGCTCTTACAGGTATTCTTATTTTTAGCAAAAAATTCAGTTATGAGGGCTATTCTCTGAAGTTACTATTAAAAGTCAAAAATCAACTCACATGTAAAACAAAACTCTTTTAGGAAACTGATTTCCAGATTGAACAACTAAGAAAATTTGAATTATAAGTGCATATCTGCCTATATATTACCTAAAAATTCTAAAATTTTTATCTGTTTGACCTCATAAAATTAGTATCCTATCCTGCCTTGCAACTTTAAATCTTTTTTTGGCATTAGGGATTTAACCCAGGGGCATTTTATCACTGAGCTACATCCCTAGTCCTTTTTATTTTTTATTTTGTGACAGGTTTTGAACTTTTGATCCTCCTGCCTCAGCCTCCCAAGTTGCTGGGATTACAGGTGTGCACCACCATTCCAGGCACAACCTTTAATCCTAAATTCAAGCTTAGGTCCTTCAGACATATAGGTTATACTTTAGTTTTAATAATGGTCTTTGCAGTGATCCTCATTTGACTCCTTCAACTTCAGATTTTCATTTGACATTACATTAAAAGTTGTATTATTGGGCTGGGGTGTAGTTCAATGAGAGAGTGCTTGCCTAGCACTAGGCCCTGACTTCTATCCCTAGTACCACAAAGAAAAAACAAGTTGCATTATTTTTTTTTTAAAAATCGAGGCCACATATCGTAATTATCCTAAGTATTCTTAGCAATTATAAGGTTCTGCTGAAACTAAAGTACTTACACTCATAACAGGGTAGTTGTAAATATCTGTAAGTGTGAAGTCTTGATGGGCTTATTATCCTTATTTAAGTAGGATATATGGACAGTTCTTCTAAGACATTTCTGTGAATGTAAGATCAAGAGTCTTTACCAGCCACAAACCCTGCAGATTCATGATAATTCTAGGAAATTGAGTAATTAAGTACCTATCATATTAATTATAGGGAAGTAGTACCAACTGTTCATTTATAAAGCATCTCATGGATCACTAACCAATATCTTTTTCCTTTGAACAGCTGGAATGTTCTGAAGAACTGGGCGATCTTGTAAAATCTGTGGACCCTACATTGGCACTTAGTGTGTACTTAAGGGCTAATGTCCCAAATAAAGTCATTCAGTGTTTTGCAGAAACAGGTCAAGTCCAGAAGATTGTTTTATATGCTAAAAAAGTGAGTTCAGTGAAACGATTGCAGCATAAATTCTTGAAATCATTAAGAGAAAGCATTCTATATTGTTACTTTAATAGTGAATTTCCTTAAATTTTGAATTACTTGGAAAAATACAAAAATCCTATCTGAACTTCCATGTTCATTCATGTACACTAACTAAAAATGGAGATAATTACTCTTGCATGGCTTATAGGAATTTAAGATAGCAGGGGTGTGTTTAACACATCAGAACAAATTTTGCAAGTCATTTGTTAAAAATAGATAAGTCCATTATTAAATTTATAATTATTCAAATATGTCAAAACCAAGGTTTAATTGAGCATCTTAAATTATAAAGGAATTTGTGCTTTCATCAGTAGCTGTGTTAGCAAGATTTTGTTGTAGAAAAAGCCTTTAAATGTTATAAAAATGAAACTTGGCAGGATGTTTAACTCTTTGTCCCTTTTTAGGTTGGATATACTCCAGACTGGATCTTTCTGCTGAGAAATGTAATGCGTATCAGTCCAGATCAGGGACAGCAGTTTGCTCAAATGTTAGTTCAGGATGAAGAGCCTCTTGCTGATATCACACAGGTAATGGCATTCAAATGTGTTCTGTAGTTGAATGAGATGGAGAGTGAGGGGGAAATCTTCTACCAAGTTGTTTTAACTTTCGGTTAAATTTTCAGTTTGTGGAAATTAAAGTTGTGTCTACATGAATAAATCTCAAGTATCTTAATTAGAAAAGCAAATTGTGGAAGAATGAACACTGATTCAACTTATATAGTTTTAAAACATACAAAGCAAGTACCATTTGTTTAGACATACGCTGGTATTTAACATATGGTAAAACAGGCAAGTGGCTGCCACTGGTCAGCAGGGAGAGGAGAGAGAAGTGAGGCTTGTAGAAAGTGCAAGTGAATTCTGCATATTGTATGTGCTCTTGTATGTTTTTGAAGTTTATAAAAATTTTAAATTCATTAGTTTGATTGTGTTGTGCTATTATATATTTTGAAATATTTCATAGATTTTTTTTAAAATCATAACTAAGAGTAACTGGTCTCCAAGGGGCAAATTTTATTTATTTATTCTTTTTCTTTTTTTCTTAAAGAGAAGAGAGGACAAAATTTATTCTTAAAGTGTGATGTTATGTTGCCAAATAATATTCTTTACATTTTTTTATCTTAGACAGGGTCTCCCTAAGTTGCTTAGGGCCTTGCCAAGTTGCTGAGGCTGACCTGCTGGGATTGCAGGCATGCGCCACCACACCTGGCTTAAATATGGTATTTGTTCTGTGAGATTTTAAATACATTAGAAAACAGATCATGAACTGTAGCTCAGTGCTATATGACACAACAGAGGCCCTGGGTTCAATTCCCAGCACTAACAAACTAAGATTGTGCTTAATTCCATTCATGTATTGTCAATAGTGTTTTAAAATATTTTGTTCTGTTTTGTTTGGTAGATCGTGGATGTTTTCATGGAATACAATCTAATCCAGCAATGTACTGCATTCTTACTTGATGCTCTAAAGAATAATCGCCCATCTGAAGGTCCTTTACAGACGAGGTTGCTTGAGATGAACCTTATGCATGCACCTCAAGTATGTGCTTTATGCCATTTAGATGTTTACACCACCATTTTAGCAATTATTCAGAGATTCATAGATTGTTATTTGAAGCTGTGAAATACTAGTTCCTCATTCAAGAAAATTTAGCTTTTTTTGTACTGTGTTTTACCAATTCACTGTTGATATCCTGTTGAAATTACTGACATACATGAGGTGATAAAACAAACTCATCCTGTTTGTGATGTTATAGGTTGCAGATGCTATTCTAGGGAATCAGATGTTCACACATTATGATCGGGCTCATATTGCTCAGCTCTGTGAAAAGGCTGGATTACTGCAGCGAGCATTGGAACACTTCACTGATTTATATGATATAAAGCGTGCAGTTGTTCATACTCATCTTCTTAACCCCGAGGTATTTCATTTCTTATTTGTTGTGATTAATTGGTATGCTGAATTTGTGTTTGTGGTACTACATAGTAATTTCATTCTACCTCAAGGTTCAGCATTATTAATTCATTTATTTATTTTTTCTTCTAGTGGTTAGTGAATTACTTTGGGTCCTTATCAGTAGAAGATTCTCTAGAATGTCTCAGAGCCATGCTGTCTGCTAACATTCGTCAGAATCTGCAGATCTGTGTTCAGGTGGCTTCTAAGTATCATGAACAACTATCAACTCAATCTCTGATTGAACTATTTGAATCGTTCAAAAGTTTTGAAGGTAAGTAGGAATTTCTTAAAAAATTACATAATATAGCCAAGAGGAGGTATGTTTATGATCAGACTACTGGAAATCGCCTTTTAAATGCTTAATTTTATGAGACATTTTACTATTTAATTTTTATTTCTTTCAATAAATGTCAGGTCCTGTGCAGTGTATAAGACTGTCTTGGATACTTTATAGATGAACTAAAGACAGAATTTTAAGATAAAAATATAGTGACTTTGTCCTAATAGGATAAAATGAAAATACTAATGATTAGTTATACTATTATTTCACGCTCATTTGTCTGATTCTTTTAATAGCAAGTGATTCTAGCCAAGGACGTTTTGTGACTTGTCACTACACATCAAGGTATTAGTGTAATAACTGTTGGGTGGTTCTTAGTTCATTAGCTAAAATCTGGTCTCTAGTTAGCCTTTTCTCTGCCCTCTTCATAGTATTAGTGCTCTAAACACAAAAGGTAAGAGTTTTCTTTGTTATCTCAGTTTCTGTATATTTAATATGTATTAATTTACTCTTGGTACATTAGCCTCTAGGCCTATATGGCTATTTAAATGTTGTCAGTAAAATTAAATAAAATTTAAAATTTAGTTCTTCAGTCACTCTGGCTATGCTCATCGGCCACATGGGTTTAGTGGCTACCACACTGGACCCTGGATAACTATTCATCATTGCAGAAAGTTCTACAGACAGTACTTTCCAAACTACTTCTGTATGTTTTTGTTAACTGCATATGGAAAAACACTTGATATATGACGTGTCATTTAAAACTTCTCCTAGGGAAATAATTAGCTTTGATATTGAGTAGCTGCCCCTAATTTATTTCTAAACCATTAAAAAAACATTGGCTGTGCATTTTGACACACACCTGTAATCCCAGGGACTCCAGAGTCTGAGGGAAGAGGATCACAAGATTGAGGCCAGTCTTAGCAACTTAGTAAGACCCTGTCTCAATAAAAAATAAAAAGGACTGGGGATATAGCTTAGTGGTAGAACTCCCTGGGTTCAGTCCCAATTACAACAAACAAACAAACATTGGGTGGAATTTTCTGCAGGGATTTAAATGCTATTCCATTTTATCAGGCTGGTGACTAAGTTTCCCCCCCCCCCCCCTTTTTTGATTTGTTTTAATACTGGGGATTGAACCCAAGGACTCTTTACCACAAGCCACATCCCAGTCCTCCTTATTTTTTATTTTGAAACAGGGTCTTTCTAAGTTGCTGAGTGAGGCTGACTTTGAACTTGTGGTCCTCCTTCCTCAGCCTCCCGATTACAGGCATGAGTCATCATACCTGGCCTTACTGAGATTTTTAAGCAATGGATTCATGATTGAGAGTATTAGCATAATAGTGTTTTGGGGTTGTTTTTTATGGTACTAAGGATTCAACCCAGGGCCTCACACATGCCAGGTAAGCACTCTACAACTAAGCTACATGCCCTACTCATTTTGTACTTTGAAAGTTCCTGCTAATGTGTCAGCTGACCTGGAATGTGTGATACTCTTCTCTCGAGTACATTATTTTTAAATAACTAATGTTTTTTAGTTCTGTCATTCTGAAAAGTGCCGCTATGCTTAATTTCAATTATTTGTCTCTTTAAGGTCTGTTTTATTTTCTGGGATCTATTGTTAACTTTAGTCAGGACCCAGATGTGCACTTTAAATATATTCAGGCGGCTTGCAAGACTGGGCAGATTAAAGAAGTTGAAAGAATCTGCAGAGAAAGCAACTGCTATGATCCTGAGCGAGTCAAGAATTTTCTCAAGGTAAGTGGTTTTTTGAGTAATGTGTCTTGTGGTTGGGTTGAAAATCAGCAGTTCTACAGAATTTTGGTCATGGCTTTAAAATTCTTTCCTCTAAATGTGAAATTCTTAGCATTGTCAAAGTATGTGCTGGGTTATTTCTTCTAAGCTAAATCTCTGTGGTTTTTTTGAAATAGGGAAGGAAATTGGTGAATGACCATCTGTTTAAAAGAAGGAAAAAAAAAGCACTATCTCAAAGAACATTTCCCTTTTTTCTTTCTCATTTTTAATTTTGGAAAAGAAAATTTTGAAAATTGGTTGATTACTCTCTCAATGTCATTTTAGAAAATCATTTAGATTTCTTTTCAGTGTTAAAATCAACTTGCTCCTGCTGTCATTTTGAGGATCCTCTATTTATAGACAAAGAAATCTGTTTATTTCTAGCTTCAAATCTGCCTGACTCTAGAAAATACAATATTAATCATGTGTCATTTAATGAATCAAAGATAAGATGAAACTAAGAAAGCTCAGCTTTGTTACACATGAATTCATTTACAGAGAAGTCTTACTGTGTTAGACTGAAAAGTAATGGCTTAAAGATTCTGAATTCTTTAGAACACACTTAAGGGCAGTCAGTTTTGTTTAATATTTAACTTAGCTTTTAGCATTATTCTTATACCTAGTAGTTACTTTGTGAGGGGTAGAAAGTTTTAAAGTTGGCAACATATAGCTTTATAGTGTTTTAGTTAGTGTCTTGACCATCTTGAATATTCTGAGGAATCTGGCTAGTATGATGTTTGAACCCAAATTTTCTAGTTTCCAAAATAAAGACTCCACATAGAAAAGATTTTAATGCTTGATTCTTGATTCGTGTACCCTAACACCTTTTTGTAGGAAGAGACTTACTTCCTTTTTTGGGTATCGTTACTGTTTTTTGGTTGGTTTTCTTTCTTTCTTTTTTTTTTTTTTTTTTTTAAGCACTACCAGATGCCTACATTATTTCTTCTTTTAAATCAAGTTCTTTAATGCTTCAATTTTAATTTTTTTAGCCTTTTTTTTTTTTTAACATGTTGATAGACCTTTATTGTATTCATTTATTTATATGTGGTGCTGAGAATCAAACCCAGTGCCTCACACATGCTAGGCAATTGCTCTACCACTGATCCACAACCATTTTTAATGTTTATGTTCTTGAACTTCAAATGAAATACTTGGGAACTTGGCAGAGTGGCCTGAGCCTGTAATCAGTTACTCTGGAGGCTGAGGCAGGAGGTTTGCAAGTTCAAAATCGGCCTGGGCAATTGAGACCCTGCCTAAATATTAAAAGGACTGGGAAAATGTAGAGTGCCTTTGGATTCAGGCCCCATTGCCATAAGAAGAAAAAGAAAGAAAGAAAATGCTCTGGCCTGGTATGGTGTGCACCTGTAATCCCAGTTTCTCTGAAGGCTGAGGCCAGGAGAATCCTAAAATCAAGACTGAAGAATTGTGAGTTAAAAGCCAACCTGGGCAATACAATAAGAACCTGTATCAAAACAAAAGAAAATAAAACAAACAAAAAACCCAAAAATCTTTTGGATACTGGGATGGTACTATTTTGGGTTGGTTGGCCATGGGATCTAATTAAGTCAGGTTCCCATCCTGATTATTTGGTGTAAGCCTTATATAGTAGGGGGACTTGATATGGATTATGAGCCTTCAAACCACTCAGACCTGTTTCAAACTCATTTGTTTGTTTAATTAGGCTTTCTTCATTTAGAATGTGTCTAGCTGTTCAACCATAAGCTATATTTTTCAAGTACTAGTATATGCTATAGATGTTTATAGTGATAACCATTAATAATAAGCTGTGTTGATGGGCCTTGGAAATAAGGTGGGTCAGCCTACATGTTATTTCTATCAATCAAGTTTATTTCAATTTTAAGTTTTTCTTCCTTGAAAGAATTTATATGTAGCTGAATTAAAGGTGAACCTGGTGTTTTATTAAGTGTAAATAAACTGAGATGGTAGTTCAGTGCTAAGATGCTACTATATGAGAATGAACTCTAGACCATTTATTTACTTCTCCTTATTGACCTGTAGTATGTAACTATCGTGTTTCTTCTCTCATTATTATTATTAAACTTAATGTTGGAGGTACCAATTACATGACAGTTGGTGTTATATATAAACTCTGTTATTAGAAAAATATTTTGGAATTTAACCTTAAATATTTGGTTGTAAATTATGTCCCAGCCTCCAGGAATACAGAGATTGGTAGAATATAACCTCTCCTTCAACCTACCCTGTGAGGACTGGGTCTGTAACTCATTAGTAGAGCGCTTGCCTGGCATGTGTAAGGCCCTTGGTTAGATCCCCAACACCCCTCCCCCACAACCAAATGTTAAAATACTTCATGAGCTGGCCAAAAGAGCGTCATTAGCATCATTTGACTGAAACCCTAAATTTATGAAACAGTAGCTCTCTGTAGAAAGCATGAAACTATTATTCAGACTCATTGTCTGCTTCTTGCTCCTTTTATTTATTTTCTACCATTCTTTGTCTCCTGGTTTTGGACTCGCATAACCCTTTTCTGCCTCAAGGCCTTTGCTTTATGCCCTGGGTGGCTTTACTCTTAGATCTATTTTTCATTATTTTACCTACCCCTATGAAACATGCTCTTCTTACTAGAATGTAATTCCCTTGAGGGAAGGAGCTCTTCTTTCTTTGTTCCCTGCTATGTCTGCAGTACCTAAGAACAGTTTGGTATATAGGTACTCAGTAAATATTTGTTAATTGAAAAAATTCATGTTTAAGAAAACATCTGGATATATTTATATATTTCTGTTATGATCTTAAAATCATTAACCATTATCAAGGAGATTAAACATTTAGTAAATAATTCTGAATTTCAGTAATATTACTTCCATGAATTAAGTCAATGACAGATTTAGGCAATTGGGAAATATTCTATTTTGCATCAATTTTTTCAATCTTAAATTTTGTTTTGGAATACAGTTACTTGTCTTTGCCACAGAAATCTTAAAGACTCATTCACAAGAATAGAAGCTAAGTAATTCTAGATTTCTTATGTTTTCCCCCAGTGATAAAGTATATAATATTTTATATGTATATTAAATAAGGTAAGGAATAATACTAATGTGCTGATCCACTCCCCCCCCCCCCACTGGGGATTAAACCTGGGGCCTTGCACATGCTCGGCAAACACTTTACACTGAGAGATATCCCCAGACTTAACTTCTTCCACTTCTTTCTTGATGTTCATTTTCTCAGGGAAAACATGACTTACTGAAATTTTTGTTTAGGTAGATCCAAATTCTAAAAATGATGGTAGCAGCTGTTAGTAGTACTAATTCCCTAGTTTTAAACCTGTACTTGCTTTAGACTTAATGCAAAAAATCTGTAGCTGGACTTCACTTCCACTTATAGACATTTTTATTACTTAATTTTTCTTGGTGTTCTCTGAACATTTTCTAGACTAATTTTCATATAATTTATGATTGGATGACTATACCCTAGTCTTAACCATTTTGTTCTAATCTTGGAAACAATCTTAGTGGCTGTCATAGGGGAAAGTCCTATCCTGCTTATTAGTTGTTGTTCTTTAGTAGACTCTTGTAGAGGAATCATTTATTGAGGAATGTTTCATTGTGTATAAATGAATTCCTGATGTAAACTGTTGTTTTTTGTGCTGTACCTTATATCTGTGGAATGTAACAGGACATGTATCAGGTAAATGCCCAGTACAGGTCTTACCTGCCTGTCTATAACATCTTCTGTGTCAGTCTATAAATAGGATTGTAGCTTGATATTTGTAATTGTAAAGCAATTGGCAATTTAAAGATGTTTCTTTAAATGCAGTTTTTCTTTTTTTCCTTTTTCTTATTATAGCAACATGTGATGTACTTAATTCATGGCCTTTACCATCATGCTGCTCCTTGTTGGCTTTATTACAATAGTATTAGAGGCTGGCTATATAGCTTGGACTTGGGGAGGGTTAGAAAATAAATCATTGAAATAAATGTGAGCTATTTATGCCTTGGTTTTTGTTTTTGTTTTTGACAATGACTATAGTGATGAAATCTGCCACCAAATTCAGTTGAATTGTTAGTATTAATAAAAATCTCAATATGATGATTTTGTAAACTGAATTGCACTGGTGGTTTACAAATCTTGTTAATTAATTTTTTTTTTTTTTTTTTTGATAGAAGGGTATGTGTGGGAAGGACCTGGTATTTTCCTGTGTGAATCTAAGTGTTGCTTGGTAAAAATGTACTGAAACTAGGACCTGCACACTCAGCTATTGGGACATTTCCTTCTTCAACAGAAAAGCCAAGTTTGTACGAGCCTTTTCCATCAGCATAGAAGAGATTCTCACATTTTATGTACATTTGTAACTTCATTCAAGAAAATTTATGCTTAGATCTGGGGATGTAGCTCAGCCTAGCATGTGCAAGGCCCTGGGTTTGACCCCAGTACTACAATTAAAAAAAAAAAAAAAAAAAAAAAAAGAAAGAAATTTTAAGCTGCTTTTTGCTTGTTCTTTTTTTCAGGAAGCAAAACTAACAGATCAGTTACCACTTATCATTGTGTGTGATAGATTTGACTTTGTCCATGACTTGGTGCTGTATTTATATAGAAATAATCTTCAAAAGTATATAGAGATATATGTACAGAAGGTAAGTAATACTTAGATAATTTAAAGATATAATCTTAAAGTAGATTTTATTTCTTACTGTCTGGAAATCCTACTTTTGAAACTTTGTGACCCATATGAGTAGTCTGCTAGAGTAGTTCCCAACATTTTTCCCCAGTAGAATCTTTTCTTTGCTTAAAGTTTTAACATGCATGCAAATTTTTTGATGAAAATTTTACATATGTGCCATTTTTTATTAAAACTTACGTACATTCTAAACTAAACTCCAAACACAAGTTTTCAAACGATCTGAAATATAGACATTAGAATCTTTACATAACTCTGGAAAGAGAAAGTCAGTTTGATATATTTGGAACCTTTTTTATCAGTCTTCCATTGTCATTCTTTGACATTAACTTCTCTGTACGTATCATTTGGAGCAATACTTAAGAAAGTAATTAGCCAGGCCAATGGGGAAAAAAATAGTGCCTCCAGTACTTTTTAAACCATAAGTCTTTTTTTAACTGGACTTCTTCATAAATTTCTCTGGCTAGTTTCAAATTTAAATTCTCAGTTTATTACTGATTTTAAAAAATAAGCTTAGAAATGGGAGATGGATTTTATTTTTTTTTTAACTCATCTTCAATTTGCTTTTTAATACAATGGCATTCTTTTTTAACCATAGGTTAATCCAAGTCGACTTCCTGTGGTTATTGGAGGATTACTTGATGTTGATTGCTCTGAAGATGTTATTAAAAATTTGATTCTTGTTGTGAGAGGTCAGTTTTCTACCGATGAGCTTGTTGCTGAAGTTGAGAAAAGAAACAGGTATGGTACCATTTTATCCTGAGATAAATTAGTAGCTATTTGCAGTGTGGTAATAGATAAAAACATAGTTGTTTTGTTGCTTCATAACTACTCATGGAGGATAAATCCCTGGAGATACCTAGTTTAAAGATAAGCGGGCCGATCTATTACAGTTGTCATGTAGAAAATCTTAGATTAGTTGATCACTTTTCTGTTTTTTGTGGTGCTGGGGATGAGATCAAGGGCCTCTCTCATATCAGGCAAGCACGTTCCCACTGAACTCTGTCCCCACTGAGTTGATCACTTCTTTCCATGTTTATAATTATCAGCTGTATCATTTGATTTTGTGTGTGTGTTTAATGTAAACCATGTAGTAAGCATCCTTTTAGTTAGATATAACACACATGTATTTAACCACCAATTTTTCACTAATACAGTGCAGTAATTTTTTCAACTATAAGAAAAATATTTCCCCATGCCACTGTGGGTTTAAACTGATAATTACTGTAATAATATGAATCACGAATCTCTCTCTCTCTCTCTCTCTCTCTCTCTCTCTCTCTTTGGTACCAGGGATTGAGTGCAAAGGTGCTTAACCATTGAGCCACATCTCTAGCCCTTTTTATTTTTTTATTTTGATACAGGGCCTCACTAAATTGCTAAGGCAGGCTTTGAACTTGTGATCCTCCTGCCTCAGCCCCCTGAGATGCTGGGATTACAGACGTGCACCACCGTGCCTGACTGAATTATGAATTTCTAAAACAATAGCATATAGTATAAGCCCTTCTGAATCTTTTTATACTACTGAGTGTATTTATTTGGAACATTTTGAGAAAAAAGTGATTAAGAAGTGCTGATATAGGAAATGTGGTTGGTGGGTTGGTATAACAATGGGAAGTTACTCTGGCTATATATATCAAGAAGACACATTGGGTTTAATTTTAATCTGAGTTAGTATAAGTGACCTACAAATGGTATTCATGGAATTTATATTACAATATTTCAAACATGGAACACTTCTGCACTTAACAATCAATAATAAACAGTATAATACTTTAAAGTTTGAGCCTACTTTGAAATGATTTTTACATTGTAATAGTTGTGGTTTTTTAATATTTTTTTAGTTGTAGATGGACACAATACCTTTATTTTGTTTTATTTTTATGTGGTGCTGGGAATTGAACCCAGTGCTTCACGTGTGCTAGGCAAGTGCTCTAACACTGAGCCACAAGCCCAGCCCAACACTGTAATAGTTTTAACATTTAGAAATAGGTTCAGTTGAGTCTTAAGCCTTTATACTGAAAACAGTCATTATTATATGTTCTGAGCAAATAGCCAAATAGTTAGTTAGATAATTTGGTCTTTAAGTGACAACTTATATTATCATACACTTGAATCACTAATCTACATGTAGATTGACATAGAACATGTGTTTGCATTGCTTCTGTTTATGGGAGCTTGATTTTTGCCAATATTTTATATTTTTGGTACCAGAGATTGAACCCAGAGGTGCTTAATCTCAGAGCCCATCCCCAACCCTTTTTATAGTTTATTTTGAGACGGGGTCTGGCTAAATTGCTTAGTGCCCTGCTAAGTTGGGAGACTGGCTTTGAACTCGAGATCCTCCTGCTTCAGTCTCCTGAGCCACTGGGGATTATAGGTGTGTGCCACTGTGCCCAGTGATTTTTACCTTTATTACTAGAATAATTTTATGCTTTTGCTGTAGTGGTTATGTTCATTATAGCTATGTGAATTTGATAGTCAAAATAATGGAACAGTGGTTTTTTTCTGGCTGCTTTTAATATGTAAGTGAGTAAAAACCTCATGGTCATCAGAATTGTTGAAACATAAGTTATAGCTTAGTGAAACCATGACCCTTGGCTGGAATGAACATGTGACTGCTAGAACTATTAAACCCTGAGCTTCTAAATCTATCAGATTTTATTCTTGGTGTGTATTTAGGGTACTACCCCCTTTGGCTATAGGTAATGTTGTACATTAATTGTGTTAATTGTGTTGTACATAAATTGTGTTAATCATCTGGCCTTTCGCTTCAGATCCTCATCTCACTCCTATACTTTTTTTTTCTTCAAAATCTAGATAATGTTGTTTAATACAAAGAAAAATATGATCTGTGAATTTATAATCTGTCTTATATCTAGATGTAAGGAATTGGGTGTGTCTCATAGCTGATAGATTTGGAGGAGTGAAAAAGTTTTATATATCTTTTTGTGTAATCTTGGGCAACACAACCATTTCTTTAGTCTTAATTCCCCAATTTATAATAAAATTGTTCAGAATTAAAAATAATGTAGGGCTGGGGAGGTAGCTCAGTTGGTAGAGTGCTTGCCTTACAAGCACCAGGCCCTGGGTTCAATCTCCAGCACCATCAAAAAAAAAAAAGAGTACATGAAAGTACACTGTAGTTCGTAAGATACTTATAGTCAGCCTGTCAGGAGTGTGCTATTTATATTATAGTATGTGTGGTTTTGTGTTTTGTTTTCACTAGATTGAAACTGCTCCTGCCTTGGCTAGAGGCCAGAATTCATGAGGGCTGTGAGGAGCCTGCCACACACAATGCATTAGCCAAAATCTACATTGACAGTAATAACAACCCAGAGAGATTTCTTCGTGAAAATCCCTATTATGACAGTCGTGTTGTTGGAAAGTATTGTGAGAAGAGAGATCCACATCTGGCTTGTGTTGCTTATGAGCGTGGCCAGTGTGATTTGGAACTTATTAATGTGAGTATGGCTAATTGAATATGTACAGAGAAGGCTGCATTTTTTTAACCTGCTATATATTATCATGCTAGCAAAGTTTGAAGTTTGGAGTTTTGAAGGGATTTTAAGTTATACAGAAGCATTCTTGAGAGACAGGTGGTTTCTTTTCAAACTTTGTTTGGAAATTATGCTGAACCTGAAAGTGCCTAAAATAGTTAATTTTATATGTCCTTTATATGATTGGCTTTTTAACATTTTAATTATGCTAGCTTTATTATTCATGTTTTAATACACACATAACACACAGTATATGTATACACACACACATTTTCTTTAACAATATGAGGATAAGTTGTATACATCATAGCCTTGTACTCTTTCTGAAGTATATTTCCTAAGAATAAGGATAATTTCTTTAACCACATTGTGGATACTAGGTACAATTTGACATTTATAGGATACTTTAAAAACAATGTTTTATTTGTTTTGTCAGTTGACTAAACAATTGTTTAGTCAAAAATTGTTGTTGCAATTTTTTCCTATAGCTAGGATCACATATTGCATTAGATTGTCATGTTTGTAAAACAGTAGTCTTTTTTTCTGACTGTAAACTTTTAAAAATTGAGGTATAGTGATGTATCATTTTTAAGTGAATAGTTAAGTAGCTTCTAGTACATTTAGAAATGTTTCTTAATCACTTATTATCTAATGCCACCTTTTCATCTCTCCAAAGAGACCCTATGTTTAGTAATCAGTTTTCTCCACTTATCCCCCTCCCCCAACTCCAACCCCTGATAATCACCAAAACATATTTGATCTTTATTATTTACCTTTTCTGTATTTTTAAATGTTTTCAAAAGTAGGATATTTCTCACTTTGAGTTTCTCTGATTTATTGTGATTTGATTTACATTATATTTTCCATCCACAATGCTGCTTATGTGAAGTTTTATCTTATGCTGTTGCATCCAAAAGCACATGCTGTCCACTTGTCCCCTTTATGACATCCATTTTCATTGTTCTTTTTGTCTTGCTGCTTTGTGAGTAAACACTTAAAACTGCAAGTATCCCGTTGTTCCCCTCTCCTACTTTAGCATCTGTTGATTCTTGCTTAAACTACCTTTAATGTGTTGATTTGCAAAGTGAAGATTCTGAACTCTAGCATTTTCTCCATATTTATGTCTGTCTTTATTATTCATAGACTCATATAAATTTCCTGTTTTATTCAGTTAATAATCCATTAATATTATTTATGTTGATGCTCAAATTATCCCTGTTTTGGCCAGTGGAAACCTCTTTAATCTTCTTTGTTAATCTTTGTTTTATGGTCTCATTGTTCTTTGAGCACATCCTTATTTTCTGACATATGATACATCAGACTCATGTAGTCCTGGAATTAGCCATTTCTCAAGGGAACCCTTTTAATGCAGAATGGTATTAGAAATTAAGATCATAGGTAGGGCTTCTAGGATCTTTGAGTGGTTACAGGTAAGATTATATACCACACACACACACACACACACACACACACATACATGTATACTTGGAAAACTAAGTATATAAGAATAGCTAATAAAACACTGATGAGAAAGCCTTAAAGGTAGATTACCCCTATGAGATAATTAGAGCACTTTAGAAAGCCTCTGTAAATAGTGCATAACTGGTGTCTGAACAAACAGACTGGTAGAGCAGACTAGAATACAACAGTAAAGTTGCCAGAAATTATAACTGTTTGGTTCTGTTCTTTCTATTGATGGAATTTCAGTAGGAAAAAGTTGGGTGTGATTTATTCAAGATTATGTGTAAAGTAGATTTCTTTTCCTATAAAACTGGGTTTTGATTGGAAATAACTTTTAAAATTAAGTTTATTCTGTAAAAAATATTTACTTTGAAATTAATCTTTCCTATCTCATTTAGGTTTGCAACGAGAATTCCCTTTTCAAAAGTCTTTCCCGCTACCTGGTACGTCGAAAGGATCCAGAATTGTGGGGTAGTGTGCTGCTGGAAAGCAATCCTTACAGGAGACCCCTAATTGATCAGGTAAAATTGACAGATGTGGTTGATTTAACTTTTTACTTGGAAAAAAATCTTATTTCTCATGATATATTGAAATATTGCAAATGTGTCATATTTACCTATGAGAGAAGGCAATAAAAATACAGGGAGATTGAGCTGGATACAGTGCCATGTGCCTGTAATCGCAGTGATTCAGGAGGCTGAGGAAGGACAATTGCAAATTTGAGACCAACTTCAGCACGTCAGTGAAATCATGTCTCAAAATTGAAGATTTTTTAAAATAGTACTGGGGATGTACCTCAGTGGTAGAGTGCTTTGGGTTCACTCCCCAGTACTGCGACTAAATAAAAAAGAAAGAAAATTTAGGTTCTACTATATATAAATATCTGTAAATTGACCTGGACATATAATATTACATGTGTTAAGAAAAATAAATTCCCAGAAACATGATTTAATTACATGAAATTTAATTCATTGTGGTTAAAATGAAAATAACAAACTCAACATTAATATCTGAAAAGTTACAAAAGTATTGAAAACATTCAAGGCAGTGATAAGTTAGCACAAGGAAAGGATTGATAATAGAAACTAGCATTCCCAGTGAGTAGATGTTAAGTACTAGTAAGCGTAGAATAGCAAATGGAGCTCCATTAAAAAATTCAAAACATTTTTAATGCCCAAAGTATTGAATGTTATTATAATGCATTGTAAATTCTTCTGATAGTAATATAAATACAATGTTTTGAAAAAGAATAGAGGTAGTTAATTTTTCATTACTTCCCTTGGAAGTGTTTGTAAGGAATATTCCCAAGTTGAAAGCTTCATGGAAAAAAAAAAATACTCATTGCAATATCTAGGTACCATGAAATTAGCCAGAAATAGAGGAATTAGTGACTTTATGATTCCACATCTAGGTGGTTAAATGATATGTAACCATCAAAGTGATAATGATGAGTGTTAGTATAATGTTTTAATCAGGGAAAAGATAGAAATTATAAAATTAGGGTGATTTTTTTTTTCAACAAAGTAGAATTATACATCATTCATGTAGGCTTGTGTAGAAAGATCTTTGTTGAATTTAAAGGTATTTTTCCTTAATTCTTTCTATTTCACTTTTTCTAGTGAGAGGCCAGTTTATTCTTATTCGATAATATTTTTTAAATCCACCTTGATTTTCAGTAACTATGCCCTACGTATTCTCTGTAGGTTGTACAGACAGCCTTATCTGAGACTCAGGACCCTGAAGAAGTATCAGTAACTGTCAAGGCTTTCATGACTGCAGACCTTCCTAATGAACTCATTGAGCTTTTGGAGAAAATTGTCCTTGATAACTCTGTATTCAGTGAACACAGGTATGTTCAGAGGGAGCCACTGGTTATTTTTTTCAGTCTTAATTATAGCCTGTTCGTTTTGGGAAAGAACACAAAACAGATTAGAGAAAGTTGCCTGAATTCTCATTCTGCTAATGTTCTCACCCTTCACACCCTACATTCTGAAACAGAAACCCTTCTAGAGCTACAGAGATTATTCTCAATGACTGACAGGCTTTTTATGTAATATTGTTAAATGTCTTTTTTTTTCCCCCCTAAAGGAATCTTCAAAACCTCCTTATCCTCACTGCAATTAAGGCTGACCGTACACGTGTTATGGAGTATATTAACCGCCTGGATAATTATGATGCCCCAGATATTGCCAATATTGCCATCAGCAATGAGCTCTTTGAAGAAGCATTTGCCATTTTCCGAAAGTTTGATGTCAACACTTCAGCAGTGCAGGTAACTAACTCTTTAGGTTACATAAATCAAATTATTAAACATAATTCCTTTTCTTGATTCAGAGTATGCATTGTTCTATGAGGGTGGGCTTTGGTTGCTGTGATAACAGAAGAACAATAAAATGCTGACAGTTTAAATGTAATTGCCTTGGATAACATCCAGTTTACCCTAACCATAATTCAAAAATTATTGCCTAGGTATTGATTGAACATATTGGAAACTTGGATCGTGCATATGAGTTTGCTGAACGCTGCAATGAACCTGCGGTCTGGAGTCAACTTGCAAAAGCCCAGTTGCAGAAAGGAATGGTGAAAGAAGCCATTGATTCTTATATCAAAGCAGATGATCCTTCGTCCTACATGGAAGTTGTTCAAGCAGCCAATACTAGTGGTATGACTTACTACCTTTAGGCATTTGATCAAGAAATTATCTCAGAAAATGATCAAGTAAGATACTTGTCTATTTTTGATTGTGTAGGAGTTGGGTATGCTTGGTTACTTGTGAAAACTTTTAACCGCCATCCCAGTGCCGATAAAGACAGGTGCATTTTGTAAATTTAAAAGAGCCGTGGGGCTCTGGGTGTGGTTAATGCCTGTAATCCTAGTGGTTTAGGAGTCTGAGGCAGGAGGATTGCAAGTTCAAAGCCAGTCTCAGCAACTAATGAAACCTGTCTCAAAATAAAATATAAAAAGAGGGCTGGGGATATAGTTTAGTGGGTAATCACCCCTGGCTTCAATCCCTTGTATTTAAAAAAAAGAAAAAAACCTATGGGGAAGATTAATTTTGTTTTGACGTCTCTAGAAACTCTAGTTTTATAACTTAAAGGGAAAAGAGAATTTAGTTATTCATTTGGTCAGTGATAATACAGAAGTCGTAATGGAATTTTTGCAATTTTAAATATAATGCACAGTTTCAATTTAATAATTATTTCCTTGAAAAAGGAAATTAGTAATAGTTCTCCTTTATTTGGTTGAAAAGAAAAACTAGGATGTTAGTATATGGAGTTATTTTTTTTTTTCTTTGTGTGCTTAGGAAACTGGGAAGAACTGGTGAAGTACTTGCAGATGGCCCGTAAGAAGGCTCGGGAATCCTATGTGGAGACAGAATTGATATTCGCACTGGCTAAAACAAACCGCCTTGCAGAGTTAGAAGAATTCATCAATGGGCCAAATAATGCTCATATCCAGCAAGTGGGTTTCCTGATGAGATTTTTTTTTAAACAATGTAAAACTAAATAGTTGAACAACTTTATTAGCTAGCTTACTAGAAGAAACATATCATAACTGAAGAATCCAGTGGAAAAATCTTAAAGGATAACAAATTGCTTTTCAGTATTAAGTTGTGAATTTGGAAAGAGAATTGATATAAGGCTATTATACTGAAAATTCATTATCTCACCCCCTTAGGTTGGTGACCGTTGTTACGATGAGAAAATGTATGATGCTGCTAAATTGTTGTACAATAATGTTTCTAATTTTGGACGCTTGGCATCTACCCTTGTTCACTTGGGTGAATATCAGGCAGCTGTCGATGGAGCTAGAAAAGCTAATAGTACACGAACATGGAAAGAGGTAATCTAAATACAAGTTTGAAGAATTAAGATCTTACTTGAAAATGTTCTTTATACTGATTAGTTGAAATAATTAGCCATGTTTACATTTGAATTCACGTTATGTAACTGTTGTAGGTCTGCTTTGCCTGTGTAGATGGGAAAGAGTTCCGTCTTGCTCAGATGTGTGGGCTTCATATTGTAGTACATGCAGATGAATTAGAGGAACTTATCAACTACTATCAGGTAATGAACAAGATTTGGGTGGGGAGGGGTGATGCATGGGGATTGAACCCAGGGGCACTTAAGGACTTGAGCCATATCCCATCCTTTTTTATATTTTGAGACTGTGTCTCCCTAAGTTGCTTGGAGCCTCGCTAAAATTGCTGAGGCTGGCCTTGAACTTGTGATCCTGCCTCAGCCTCCAGAGCCACTGGAATTACATGAGTTTTTTTATGAACTAAGACCCTTTGCCACAGATCTTATCTTTAATTGCATGTTTCTCTTGTTTAGGATCGTGGATATTTTGAAGAACTGATAACCATGTTGGAAGCCGCATTAGGACTTGAGCGAGCTCACATGGGCATGTTTACCGAATTAGCTATTCTATATTCTAAATTTAAGCCACAGAAAATGAGGGAGCACCTGGAGCTATTCTGGTCCAGAGTGAACATTCCTAAGGTAACCAGCCTTCACCATTGTGAGGCAATTTTATAACTAAAACTAATATTTTAAAATACCTTTATTTTTTTAAGGCTGTTGGCTGGAATGAGCTACCCATATCTAAAACAATTAAGTTTTTCTTATGCAGGTGCTAAGAGCTGCAGAGCAAGCTCATCTTTGGGCAGAACTGGTGTTTTTGTATGACAAGTATGAAGAATATGATAATGCCATAATTACCATGATGAATCATCCAACAGATGCATGGAAAGAAGGGCAGTTCAAAGATATCATTACCAAGGTGTGTACCTTCTTTAGAGGATAAAGGCTTCAGAAGGAAAATGCTCATTGGGAAAGAACTCTGACTTACATGTGAATTTTTCTGTTTTAGGTTGCCAATGTGGAACTATATTACAGAGCAATACAGTTCTACTTAGAATTCAAGCCTCTGTTGTTAAATGATTTGCTGATGGTGCTGTCTCCACGGTTGGATCACACTCGTGCAGTCAATTATTTCAGCAAAGTAAGAATTGTAAACCAAACTTCATAGTGAGGAATTAAGACATATCTGAATAACTGTTATTCCTAGAACTTCAACAATATGCTACCTTTATAACAGACTTTTTTTTTATGCTTTAAAGGTTAAACAGCTACCACTGGTGAAACCATATTTGCGTTCAGTTCAGAACCACAACAACAAATCTGTGAATGAATCACTGAACAACCTCTTTATTACAGAAGAAGATTATCAGGTAAAATCTTTTGATTCTTATACATACTCTAAAAACTCGGGTTATGATTAGCTTCTGCAATTAAGCTCTACAATAAAAACACTCATTCTTTAGGATTGTTTAAAAAAAAAAAAGGTATGCCTAGGATCTGAATTTAGTAAGGTTTTTAGGATTAATAAATGTGATAATTAAGTGCCAGGTTCTCAGAATTATGTTTAGATGAATCTTATGTATTTCTTAGGGGAAAAAAATGGTGTGCTTACTTCACCTCTAATATCCAGGTCACAGGGAGTCAAAAAAGTCTGTGATCTCTTAACGACCGCATAAAACTTTTTTGTGATTATTTTTTAACTATTCATTACTCTTCTTGCCTAATGTCTTTTAATTTTCTCCTGTTAAAGATTTCACACAAAATATAATAGAGTTAAGGTTAAGCTAGACACCTTGTTTCTTTCTTATACTGTTAGCACGAGTTTCTTTGAGGTTCAGAGCCCATGCTGATCTCTCACTGAATATCATGTTGAGTTATATCGGGAGTTTCTCTAGAGTATAAGTTCTTCCAAATTACACATTCTGTCCTATGCCTAAGCAAATTAGTCTTGATACTGGAAACCTTGGAGAAAATTGCATCTTTAGAAAATCATCCAGTACATTGGAGGAGTTGTTATAAAATCAGATTGAAGAAACTTCATGACTTTTCACAGATTACAACTTTGTAGTTTGATGCTTGAATCTAGGCCATCATATTACATGTTACCATCTAATGGTCTCCATGATAAAGAAGTATGGAGCATGACTATTAAGTTAAAAGAAGACATTGATTTGACATGTGTGTGGCTTTTTTTTTTTTTTTTTTAAGGCTCTGCGAACATCAATAGATGCTTATGACAACTTTGACAATATTTCACTTGCTCAGCGTTTGGAAAAACATGAACTCATTGAGTTTAGAAGAATTGCTGCTTATCTCTTCAAAGGCAACAATCGTTGGAAGCAGAGTGTAGAGCTGTGCAAGAAAGACAGCCTTTATAAGGTTGATAAAATTGGTGGGGTGGGGCTGTTTAACCAACCCTAAAATGGGCATGTATATACATACAAGTGATTCTGTAAAAGTGTTAGTTTTACATACCCATTTGAGGAGATAGTAATTAAAATTAGTGCATTTCTTGACTGAGGGGCTTGTTGTTTAAGCCACACCTCTGTTAAAAAAGTTAAATTTTTTTGAGCCTATTGTTTTTCTTTTCCTTTACAAACCCAGACTTAAGTTTTTAAGCTTCTATTGTAGTACTTGGTTTACCAGTTACTTTTGTTTGGGTTTGATGTTTGATCTCATTGTTCCTTTAAATAGGATGCAATGCAGTATGCGTCTGAATCTAAGATACTGAGTTGGCTGAAGAACTCCTACAGTGGTTTTTGCAGGAAGAAAAAAGAGAGTGCTTTGGAGCTTGTCTCTTTACCTGTTATGATCTTTTAAGGCCAGACGTTGTCCTGGAAACTGCATGGAGGCACAACATCATGGATTTTGCCATGCCTTATTTCATCCAGGTCATGAAGGAATATTTGACCAAGGTAATGACTCTTCTAAGTGTATTCAAAACCAGTTATCATAAGAATATGTAAAATTCTATGTGCAGGTTTTTTGAAAGTGTTTTCTGTAGTAGAATTAAGTCATTTAATTGATCATAAGTACTCCTGTGGAATGTTTTTAATAGCTGACAAATGACATAGAACTAGAAAGGGAGCCCTCAGTGTATTTCTTAGGGTAAATAGTATTCTGTGTTTTGTGTTAATAGTCACTAATTTAAAAAATAGTGTATTAAGATGAATTCTATATCTCAGATGTCCTTTAATATTATTATAGATTTCCTTTTATTTGGCTGATTCCTGACTTTATGTCTGTGCCTGTTTCCTGTGAGGAAGTTGCATTTATATTCTTAACATCCTATTAATCTTAATAAAATTTGTATAGTTGAACCCCTAATTTTAAAATATCTTAGGCTGGGTGTAGTGGTATATGCCTGTAATCCCAGCTACTGGGGAGGCTGATGCAGGAAATTCTCAAATTCCAGGCCAGCCTGTCTCAATATAAAAAAGGGTTGGGGACATAGCTGAGTAGTAGAGTACACACCTAGCGTGTGTGATCACCTTGGGTTTAATCCCCAGTACTGCAGAAATGAAAAGATTTGAAGACGGTCAATTTTGTCAAAGCAACACATGCTTAAAATCAAAGTTTTATGTCTGATCCCTTTGCCTGCCTTATTAAATGTAGAAAAACACTATTAACAACCCACAGTAACTGAATTTTCCCTTAGGATATCACCTAATTAGATACCATTGTGTTCAGTTAAGATTTTTTAAATTTTTAAAGAATTAACATTTTATACAGAGAAAAAAGTTGACTAATCGTAGCCATAGATGAGAATAGTTTCTTTTCTTATGCATAATGCCAACTTTTGAGACCTGGCTCTAAGCTGCTGTTAACCTAAATGCTGTAAATTTTACTAGCGATTAAGCTGCTTTCTTTCACACTTACTTTAGCATAAATTCTTCTGCAGTAAGCTCTGAAGTTAAAAAAGATTCTAAATTTTGCTTCCAGTATGCCCTTTATTTTCACTTTTCTTATACCTTTTTTAGTGGTTAGATGTTTCTCCCCTAAACCTTTGTTGCTGATTCTACCTTTTTATGCTCGATATGGAATTTGATTTTTTCTAAGCTGCACCTTCTGAATTCCTTTGCAGGTTGATGCAATAAAGGAAAAGGTGAAAGTTGATTCTTTTCCATCTTTAAGTCTGGAGGACTAAGTCTAAGGAATTTGCATGATTTTTTTTCCTTCCTTTTCTACACTGCTGCTGCTGCTTTTTCCCCCCCAATAAATTTTCACTAAAGCCTCTGCAAGTCCCTTGAAACATAACTATAATAGAGCTCTAGGACATTAGTAGATGTTTGCTACTAATCGGCTAATAGGCTTTAGGAAGGGCAGGAGGCTAATCAGTAGTTGGTTCACAGTCTCTCTTAAATATATTATTAAAAACTGAGCATGGTGAGTTTCCATATTGATTCCAAACTCTCAGGAAATTTCTTTTCCCTGTCAGGGTATCTGGGCCATAGTAGGACTTTCTTAATATTTGAAATAAATTAAAACAGCCTCTGGTTTTATTTGTGAGCTTGCCTGACAGTTGTTGAATTTATATATGTATATACATGCCCTAAAAGGCTTTTGGGTTTTTTTGTTTTGTGTTTTTTTGTTTTGGTGGGGGGAGGTTTGGTATTGAAGGACTGTGATCCAGTTTCTGATCTCTTGATTCTTACTAATTTTTTGCTGAAAGTAGATACAAGAGATACTAGCTGCTTCCGAAGAGACTTTCCTCATGTTTCTCCAGGTGTCCAGTTCTATGGTGCTAGTCCATGTTTAAGAGTAATCAAAAGCTGTTTAATCATGAGAGCCAAGCTTGCTATTATAAATATTGATGAGCAACATGTTTTATTTCTGTTTATAATGAAGCAATATTAACTTCTTTCTAAAATATAAAAGCACACCTAAAGTTAACCTAAAATTTGCTCTCTTACTGATTAGTTGACTTGTCCAAGAATGCCAAATTTAGGCACCTTTTGGTTGCTGCTTCCTTCATTGGCTTGTCTCCATCCCAGTATAAATGAAACAAACTTAATAAATTGTGGTTGGAAAAGGGTGGGAGAGTAAAGGAGAGTTGAAACAAATTTAAAAGAATTTGGGTGGGGGCAATGCCTTGGGATTATGTTGAACCAAACTGGAGTCACCACTGGAACTTAGGGCAAACCTGAGTAAAATGCATTGTGTGTGAGACCCTTCAGCAGCTAGTAAGCAAGGCAGTTAGAAAGCGTGTGTGTGAAAAACAGGTAATTGAACTGCAGTGTTATGCATTGTTTTAAATCAAGCATGTACAAGTCATTGCAATTACATCATACTACTTTGAAACTCCTATAGCATTGCTGTGGGCTGTGTGTGTTTCTTGAGAGCCTGTATAGCACCAGTCATCTCCAGACCTCACTTCTTGCTTCAGTACTTTTGCCTTTTTTTCATGCACACATACACAAAATAACTGACTGCATGTTAACTTTTCCTCTGCAGCATATTGCAGTCTTTGTGGAAAAGCCTTTTACATCTTAGTGATTTAACAGTAGTACAGATGGAACTGAATTCAGTGACATGATTACCCATAATTTTTCTTGTTAAATCCAAGGATCAGAAACTTTTGTTACAGCTCTTAACAAAAGCTTGTGTTCATAAAAGCCTTCTCTGGTTTTCTCTTTTGAGCAATCTAAATTGGGTTAATGGAAACAAAAATTGAATGTTCCTGTTCCAGAGGCTGTCCTATTATATACAAAAATCAAAAATTTTTGCTTATCTTACTTCTTCAGGTCCCCCACTGCCACCCCAGCTTGCCTATGTCTATGCCTGGACATTGTGATACTGCCAGTTCTTCTAAGGCTTCCATGTAGGACCTCTGTGTTTAACATCCAACTCATTGACTTTTAAACACGTTTTTATTTGTTTTAGATTCTTTCCCTTCCATAGCTCACTCTTGTATAGAGCAGTTAGGTTAGCAAAAACCTGTTTGACCTTTGATGGCACAGAACTGTGCTTTAAATTTTATAACTGAATAATTTTATGTCATTTTTGGATGCCAAACAGTGGGTATTTCACATGGTCCTTATATTCCATGATAGTTTTTAATTTATATAAGGTTAATTGATAACAATCATATAGGCTATAATATAGGATAATAGCATACTAAAGCAAATCAATCCATATTTTTAGGGTAGACAAACCACAGTTCATTTGAAGGACTGTAGAGTCTAAACTTACTTTTCTCAAACTTCCAGTTTGCTGACAAATTGGGATGGATTAGACCCATATTGTATTTAATATGTAATAGTGGAAATAAGTACAAAAGACTGTCCTAACCTAATGACCTATGTTAAGATTTAGACACTATTTTAATAGTTCCAAATAGAACCAAAGACTGCTTTAACATTTTAAAACCTGGTTTTTACAACTTTTCCACTGAAGTCTGCATCTTTTCTTTTCTTTTTTTTTTTTGTGAGTGATTTGTCACTACTTGCCTTTCTGTAGAAAATACAGTGAATATTCATAAAGGTTTTCTCCCTACACTATGCTCCTCAAGCTCACCCAACACACTTACGAACTTGAAAACCATTAGTAACATATAACAGATTTGAAATTTAGTGTTAGAATATAACAACAGACAAATTATACAACTTTGGTTGAGATATCAACTTTTATATTTTAAGTATTTAAATATAAGTTAAAAAATAAATATAATATAAAAGGCAACGGAAGTTGTGTGGTGTAGGAGATTCCTAACCTCAGGATCCTATGGTTACTTCTCTTTAGTTCATCACAGAATTACAGAATCAAATTGTGTTAGCCCTTGAAGGAACTTTGTAGATACTTTCCCCCCCAATCTTCTCATTAGAGAAGGAAATTTGAGGGCCAATATGGTGGTTTGCCAAAGTTCCAACTAGTTAATAGTAGTCAGTAGAAGGATCTAAGTATTCCCACTTCTATCTTTCATAAATACACTTGGATTCCTCTACAAAATTATTTCTCATACTATCCACTTTGATGTAGAATAGCTAGTATATAATAGCCATTTACTTCTTGCTGAATTAAAAGTAAAAATTTTCTTCTCAAAGAAATAGGGGCAAAATCAGGCTACCTAGTTATTGCTTTGGAAAGAGAGCCATGTAGTATTAAAATGAACAGCCTGACTTTACACAAAAAGATTGAATGTGGAGCCACTTGGGTCTTAAGCTTCAGTCTGTACATGTAACCAAAATCAGAAAGCTATGTACAGTAGGCAAGAAAATAGTTTATTCTGCACAAATAGTTAAAGTAATCATTAGACTGATTTCACATTTTTGAATACCATATCCTTTGGGGGAGAAAAGTCTTGCTGGTTCATGAGTTCATCATTATCTTTGATAGGGTATAAACTTCATTTGAAAAAGTGGTTCCTTCTTGTTTTCTCCCTCCCTCAGGCTGCATCCTAGCATGCCCAGTTTTAGCCTGGCGTGAGCTTTTATGGCATTTATAAATCCCTCCTTCCTGAGGGTTTATAATGACAGTGCTGAAAACCACCTTGACTGAAGTATGAACATTGCCATTGAATTTGAGGGGGCCTGAGAATGTTCTTTCCAGTCTGTTTTATTTTGACAGAATTTAACATACTAAGGCTTTTCCACTTTCTGCCATAAACCTAGGTTTATAATACTTTTGAGGTACTAATTGACATAATCTGTTTTTCTTCAGGTGGATAAATTAGATGCTTCAGAATCACTGAGAAAAGAAGAAGAACAAGCTACAGAGACACAACCTATTGTTTATGGTAATCTTTTTCTTTTTAACCTCAGATATGTATTAGACAAATACTTATTCTTTAGAGACTCTACTTCAAATAGAAATAAAATAAGCTTCTAACATGCAAAAGTTTAGCTGAGGTAAGGAATATTTCTCCCTACTGTCATTGTTTTTCTGAGGATAGTCTTAAAACAGGCATTAACATTATTTACATTATTTAACATTATTTAATTATTAATTATAAGGAATATCTCAAAAACAGCCTTTAAAGATCATAACCTAGATTTTGCTTTGGTCAAAGAAATATTTGTTCATAAGTTACTGAGAAAGAAATACGGAATTCAATTTTCAGAAGAGCAAAAGGTGATAGAATTTGTCAAAGCTGTCTTTAATGTGCTTTGCATAAAGAACACATCCTCACTTAAATTCTAACTGGGTCAGAGAATGGGGTAGAGTTTCTGTTTGAGAACTTTCCAGAGACACAAGGTATTCAAAGTATCAAGTGATTTAAGTGCAATTTAATTTCTTCTTATCCTCCTATCTGGATCACTTCCCCTTTCCATTTCATACTTGGTGAACTTTCATTTCAACAATGAATTTGGGGCTGGGGAGATAGCTAAGTTGGCAGAGTGCTTGCCTTGCAAGGCCCTGGGTTCAATCCCCAGCACCACAAAAAAAAAAGAATTTGAAGATTATAGTTTTAAATAGGTGTTCTAATGATGGGAGCATGAAAAGATAACCATTATATCTTAGGCTACTAAGGAAAATGACTATATACAAATTAACTGGGACATTATTTCTGTTTTGGGGGTGAGTACTGGGGACCCTGTGCCACATCCACAGCCCAGTTTTCTTTTTTATTTAGAGACAAGGTCTCACTGATTGCTTAGCACCTCGCCATTGTTGAGGCTGGCTTTGAACTCATGATCCTCCTGCCTCAGCCTCCTGAGCTCTGGGATTGTAGGCATGTCCCAGCTTCCAGGACATTATTTCTTTTTACTATAGATAAAAAAGTATGTGGGAAATTTAGGAGACAAGATAGTTTTGCGAAAGTTGGGAAAGGTAAATTTAACATGGATTCTTAAGAGGTGTTGCACAATGTTTGACATATCAGATGTAGGAAGTGGCAGGAGAAAAATCATGGTGAATGTAATAATTTTGGATGTATCTACTGAATTTGGCCTTCATGGTGTTTTAATGAGGCAATTGAAAATAGTTAAGGTTTCAAAATAGACATCAGTATCAAGGTTAGAGATGAATTTTTGTAAACTGGTTTTCAAAAATTATTTATTCACTAAAGACAAACATTGGTTGTTATCCACAAAAGGAGAGACACATTGATGCTGTCTGAAGCATCAATGAAGAAAACTCACTGTAGGTTCATGTTCTAGTGTGAGATTAAGAATATTAGTTTTGCAGGGGTAAGGAAAGGTGTTATGTTTTCTTTAAGGCAAGTTCTTTACAGGTCATGTTTTCTTTATGTGGTTAACAACTATATAAACTTCCTAAAAGAAAAAGTGTTAATCCAGCATTTGATACAGGGTACATGCTCATGTATTTCATACCTAATACATATTTGAATGTCCTACTTTTTATTACCATCTCTAAATCAGAACTGGATTTTTCGCTAGAAATGCATTAGGTTTCATTATCAAACATTTTAAATCAGAAATTTGAATTAAATTTAAAAGATCAGTTATATTAAAACATGCCAGTTAAACAATTTAAAATTTCCTGTGCTGAGTTTGTCACTCAATAGAATGTGCAAGTACCATATGATAGACTTGTTGGCAGAAGTCTGGCGCGATAGTGTCTGTCATGTGTGCATGTGTATATTGCTTTAAATGATAGGAAGTTCTGGCTCTCACCCCTGCACTATTGGCTTTTTAGGCAGGACCCTTCTTAGGGTAAGACCGAATTCCAAATTGTCAGTCAAAAGTTCCCCCACATAACTTAGAATAAGTTGTAATTATTTTGCTAGGGTGAGGGATATTGTGATGTAGTCTCATAATGCTAACAGTTTATCCTGCTTTCTTTGTTTGCTTCTTTAGGTCAGCCCCAGCTGATGCTGACAGCAGGACCCAGTGTTGCAGTCCCTCCCCAGGCACCTTTTGGTTATGGTTATACTGCACCACCTTATGGGCAGCCACAGCCTGGCTTTGGATACAGCATGTGAGAAGGAAAGCTGATCCTGTAGTCTCCTATTTTCGTACTGAAACATCGTCTCTACCCACTTCTCAGTTTATAAATGGGGAAACTGGCAACGTGTTCTCGTAACCTTTATTTCATGAAGGACTACTTTACTTGTTTCTAACTATAAACTATGGATCACCTATGTTTAAAACCTTATTTCACATTCCGCATCATTTTAGAATTTATTTTCAAAGGGGAATAGTATTACGTGGGCTTTTTCCCCCTCCTCGTTCTTTGAAAAACTGCTTAATATTCAATCTATTGTGAAGAACCTGATTTGCACTCTGTAGTGTTTGAAGAAACAAACTCTAATATTGAATCTCTTAAATTTAGTGTATGTAAACTGCTTACAATATGTATTGTCTAAATGCATTTAAATCTTTTATTCAGTGAAAAGCTAAAGCAAAAATACTGGTATCTGACCATACCGTGCAAGACTGTCAAGGCCAACAAAGAAACACTAATCAGCATATCCTACATTGGATTGCAGTGCTCTCCAAATTATTTGAAAAATGCATACAGACAACTTGCCTGATTTTTAAATGAGCATAAAGGCCCTTTAACCTATGCAGGTTTCCCCATTATGCATATAGAAAATGCTAGTGTGTTTTGCTCACTTCATATGTAACAGATGCCCTTATGTTGTGCTGTATCCTGTGCTTTTTCTGTGGGACCATTCCATTCAGGAACAAAGAGCACCATGATTCCAATCTTGTGTGTATTTACTAACCCTTCCCCTGAGGTTTGTGTATGTTGGATATTGTGGTGTTTTAGATCACTGAGTGTACAGAAGAGAGAATTCAAACAAAATATTGCTGTTCTTCAGTTTTGTTTGTGGAATTTGAAATTACTCCAATTTAAAATAAATTACTGGACTGTGGAAATAACATGTAGAATCGCAGTTTTAATTAAATACCTCAAACTAAAAGAATGGTAGTTTTCGTAGTTTCATACTGGATATTATGGTGCTGTATAAGAAGGTATAAAAGGAATGAGGTTTGGCAAGTGTGACGGCATTGTGCATCATGTCATGTATGTTCCTGTAGTTAATAACGTACATGTAGTATAAAGCACCAGTTGCTACAGTAGTGGGCAACATTTCATCTGTCGCTAACATTTTAACCAAGTGGCACTTTAGGTGTTTAAGCATTTCACTTAAATAAATAAATAAATTACAGGTGTTGAGTTATATTAACTTGAAATAAAACTATTTTAAAAAGTAGTTAACATGCTGTTTCTCATCATGAACTCTTAAGGATGCCCAAATTATGGGTAGCTTGATTTTTTTGTTTTTGTTTTGTTTTTTAAACCGGTGTGTAAATCCAAGCTTTTTGTTTATGGCTGAGGATGTTCAAGTTCACTTTGCTATCCTTTAATCTTCAATACAGTTACACAACTCTCTGCCTAGACTGTATTATTTTGGTACTGGGGTTTGAACTTAGGGGCACCTGACCACTGAGCCACATCCCCAACCCTATTTTGTATTTTATTTAGAGACAGGGTCACTTGGTGCCTCACTTTTGCTGAGGCTGGCTTTGAACTTGTGATCCTCCTGTCTTCAGTCTCCTGAAATTACAGGTGTGTGCCACTGCACCCAGCCTAGCCTTGTATTGCTTTCTAACTTTTAGGCAAATTACCATAAATTCCACAGCAGGATATGTATATAGAATGTATATGCATGTATGTATTTATATACACATACTGTGCTGGGGATTAAAATATAGGGCTTCATGCATACTAGGCTCAGTGTTCTGTCACTGAGCTGTATCCTCCCTCCACTCTTATAAATTCTAGTGTTAGCTAGTGAAAACATATTGCTACTCAGGTTCTAGCTGTAATGTGTTTCCAAATCTTTTCTTCCTCATTATCAAGACAGGAATAATGTTCCCTGGGAGCTTATTCTTTTCAGTCAAGATTTGTTCTCCTAGACCTTTCCTAAACTTCAGTTAACTGCCTTTTATCACTGGAATGACTGCTTTTACTTTCCCTAACAGAAGAATTTATACCTAAGGAATATTTTTTTCAACAACGAAAAGCCTTGCTTTGTGTGCTCTTATCCTGTGATATTATCACTTAAACCATACAAAATGGACTGCATTAGAAACCAACCATTGTAATATGGTTTAGGCTCAAATCCACAGTAAGCTGAGATTCTGTGTTTGTTTCCTTGTCTATATATTAACACTAAGTACTTCTCAAAATTATTTGGCAGGTTACGTCTATATCATAAAATGCCTAGCCCAAGACAGCAATTTTAAGTGTGTAAGTGGTAGGTGAATTGCTATGAACTATTTTTTAAGCCAAGGATCTTTCCTAATAAATCTTATAACAAAGATGTTTTAGAAAAAGGAACTGAAAACAATATAGGGGTACTAAAAGTACCTCCTCTAAATGAACCTGAACAGGGTGAAATAAGGGGAGAGATTAATGGGAAACTAAAAGTGGCAAACAAGATTCAGTGATCTTGTTTGGTATCCAGATATAGCCACTACACACACAAGTCTGTGATACTAGTTTACAACTGTTTCAACATGGCCATTAATACAATAACAAAAGATTGATCTTCAAATAGTCCTGCCTGGCTTTTCTGTAATTTAGTCAGGCAGACATTCTCATTCTAGATCCTTAATACTAATTATACAAACTGTTGAAGAGCCAGAAAAAAAAAAAAACTGTCATATCTAGAGATTTACTATTATTAGAAATAAAGTAGAATTTTAAAAATATTAGTCTTATTTCAATATAAATGTAATAAACCCATTGCATGTTAACATAAAAAAGTTATGCATTGGTTATTTGGAACATACTAAGGTGTTTTCCCCGCCAAATGTTGACACGTTTGTGAACAACCCTGATCTCACCAGGAAAGTATTAAGTTTGGGGGGAGGGGTTGCTATTGTTTGGTTTTATACTAGGGATTGAACCTAGGGGTGCTCTACCACTGGGCTACCCCAACGCTTGTTTTTTTTTTTGAGACAGGGTCTAAGTTGCCAAGGGTGGCCTCAAACTTGAGATCCTTCTGCCTCATCCCTGTGAGTGGTTGGGTTTACAGGCATATACCATCATACTCGGCATCGGGCTTTTAGTAATACTAGGGATTAAACCAAGGGCCTTGCCTGTGCTAGGCAAGGGCTCTACCACTGAGCTGCTCTCCCAGCCCAGAAAGTTTTGGGAAGTTTGAAGGAGAGGCAGAAAAGTTAACTTTTCCTTGAAATGACTGCCAAACACCCAGGTTTGAGTGTTTCTTCGTATAACTAAGTACTTTTCAAAATTATTTGGCAGGTTATGTTTATATTATAAAATGCCTAGCCCAAGATGGCAATTTTAAGCAAGTTTGAGGCCAGCCTCAGCAACTAGGCAAGGTCCTAAGCAACTTAGAATTGTCTCAATTAAAAGGGCTGGGGATATGGTTCAGTGGTAAAGCTTCTCTGGGTTCAATCCCCAGTAACCCCCGCCAAATCTTGCTTTCGTCATCATCAGTCAGGGAAAAAGAAAAATGTTATGAAAATAGTTTCAGCAGCATATACTTTAAGAGCTATAAGGTTGAGTCCTATAAAATATCTGGTACAAGTGAACT